>NC_133130.1:144000765-144334515 GCF_048418815.1 Hemitrygon akajei
ATTGAAAATAAAGTGGAAATAATAAAGCGATCAGAAAGAGGTGAAACGCCATCGGTCATTGGAAAAGTGTTAGGCTACGTCAGTCAACAATCGGAGCAATTTTAAAGGATGAAGTGAGAAAGGCTGTGCTCCAATGGAAGCTACAATTATTACTAAGCAACGTAGTGGTTTAATTATTGGGTTTTGGGGTTTTGTGTTTTTGATCCTCCACATCAACCCGGCACGGTGGAGAGCGCACTCGGGAGCAGTCTGTCACTGGATCAAACTCAGGAACTTCCGTTCCCGAGCCCGGTGCTGAAACTTACATTTTTAAGTGTTTTATATGCATAGAAAGGTAAGATATATACTATATACTGAGGCAAATGTTTGACTAACTGACGCTAAATAATACTGGATATACCTGTTCTGACTTACTTAGTAAGAGAACTTCTGATTGTTTTCGATCCCGATCCACGATAACCCACACACATCCTCCCGTATACTTTAAATCATCTCTAGATCACTTATAATACCTAATACAATGTAAATGCTATGTAAACTAGTTGTTATACTGCATTGTTTAGGGAATAATGACAAGAAAAAAAAGTCTGTACATGCTCGAACAGCAAGTGCTGGAAGAGCACTTCCGGGTTTTCGCGATTTGCGGTTGGTTGAATTCGCGCTTGCGGAATTCGCGGATAAGAAGGGCCGACTGTACTGTTTACAACCCTCTACATTCTCCCCTACTCATCTTCTTATGTATTTTAAGTGTGTGTGTTTTGTTTCTTATACAAATTTTCAATTGAATAGAATCCATGATTTCACTCCTGCTTTCTGCTTTAGTGTATCTTTTCATGACTATGAAATGACGTGACAAATTGCACAGGCCTGAGAGCTGACCTGTAGCTTTCTCCTGCCTTTATGAAAACGTGTAATTCTTCTTGTAACCCTCAGGCTCAGCCAGCATGTGTTCTTCTAGGGGAAAACAACTTCTGGCCCCGCCAAACTGAGAAATCTCGTTTGTGTGGATGCTGCGTGATGTGTTGCCTGGTTACAAATCTGCACCGCAAGATATCAAACAGTACACAATATGCAATTAAACGATTGATCTTTATAATTCTTAATTTGACTATATGGTTAGTAAAGAAACAAAAAAAAAGAAAATAAAAACACAAAATGCTGGCAGAATTCAGCAGGCTAAACAGCATCTATGGGAGGAGGTAGTGACGACGTTTCGGGCCAAAACCCTTCATCAGGAGTGAAGTAACATGGGATGGTTGAGGGGGGATAAGAAGTGGGGGGAGGGATGAAGTAGAGAGCTGGGAAGTGATAGGCTGAAGGGAAATGGGCTAGGGGAAGGTGGAGAATTATGGGAAATAAAAGAGAAAGAAAGGGGAGATTATAGTAAGGGGGGGAAAAGAGAGAGAAAGAGAACCAGACTAAAATTATAGATAGGGATGGGGTAAGGGGTGTCTGTGAATTGAATGTTCCAACGGAGGTCTGTGAGTTAAATGTTCATGCCGGCAGCTAGGAGGCCACCTAGGCGGGAGATAAGGTGTTGCTCCATCAACCTGCGTGTGGCCTCATCTTGACGGTAGAGGAGGCCATGGACAGACATATCGGAGTGGGAGTGGTCTGTGGAATGGAAGTGTGTGGCCACAGGGAGATCCCGCCACTGCTGGAGGACTGAGCGCGGGTGTTCGGCGAAACGGTCTCCCAGTCTGCGGCGGGTCTCCCCAATGTATAAATGGCCACATCGGGAGCACCGGAAACAGTATGTCATCCCAGCTGACTCGCAGGTGAAGTAGTGCCTCACCTGAAAGGACTGTCTGGGGCCTAGGATGGTGGTGAGGGAAGAAGTGTGGGGGCAGGTGTAGCACTTCTTCCGCAGGGATAAGTGCCTGGAGGGAGGTCGGTGGGGAGGGATGGGGGGGATGAATGGACAAGGGAGTCGCGTAGGAAGCGATCCCTGTGGAAAACCGAGAGTGGGGGGGAGGGGAAGATGTGTCTGGTGGTGGGATCCCGTAGCAGGTGGCGGAAGTTACAGAGGATTATACGTTGGATCTGTAGGCTGGTAGGGTGATAGGTGAGGACTCGGGGGACTGTATCCCTGTTGGGCTGGCGGGGGGATAGGGTGAGGGCAGAGGTGCGTGAAATACGGGAGATGTGATGGAGGGCAGAGTTGATAGTGGACGAAGGGAAGCCCCTTTCTTTAAAAAAAGGAAGACATCTCCTTTGTCCTAGAATGAAAGGCCTCATCCTGAGAGCAGATGCAGCGGAGGCGGAGGAATTGAGAGAAAGGGATAGTATTTTTGCAGGAGACAGGGTGGGAGGAGGAATAGTCTAGGTAGCTGTGAGAGTCTGTAGGTTTGTAGTAGACATCGGAAGAAAAGGGCCTATTCTCATAGAACAGTCCATTGCGCATTGTTGGAGCTCACCATTTGTTAATTTGTTCCCGTCGACCTCCAAGCGTAGCCAGCCCTCGGCCCCTCGCTCCTCAGTCCACTCTGTCCAGTGGTTTTCTGGCTCTCTCCATTCGCGTCCTCTCTCTCCATTGCTCCCCGACGAAAGACCACGAAAATCTTTCTTCACAACTCACAGACTCACAAGAAAGAACAACATTTCTCTCGTTGGATATAGCCTCTGCATTCCAAAGCCCCATTATCTCTAGTCATAACAAAAACATTGCTGCTACAGAGAAACCATTACCTTAGCAGTGGAACATTACATAAAAGCCATTACAGTAGCCTTGGCAATGAAACTTACAGCGTGTTACATTCTTTATAACTATGCAGGGAATGTACACACATCTTTTCTTAACAAATAAAATGGATGGGGGAGGATATAGAAGGTTAGAAACTTTGGTCATGTCCCATAAGTATGCATACTTAAAGCTCAAACTGCTCAAGTCCAGCCACCTTATTTGATTGTCACCAAAACCCCTGGTTTGAAGATTAATATTAGTGTTAAAACTGTTTGATTTGGGGCAATTGAACTTCAGCCAGCCTCTCTACGTTTCTCCCTGTTTTCATTTCTATTTCCTGTTTTGTCCATTTGAAATCAAAAGCCACAATGGATCCCCAATATCACCTTTAAGTAAGTAACTTGGACTAGATTAATTTTCATAGGCATCTAGTTTTAAGATTTTGAGCAGTTTTATTGGGCTGTGTGATGAAGCTGATGTGTGGGAAGGTCATCTGGTCCAATTTAATGCATATGCTTTGTCTTTGCATTTGTTGAATGTGCATATGACATGCATAAAGCTGCCAAATAGTGCAAGGTTTTCTAATTTGTCAGCTGCTATTTCCAGCTGTCTACTAGGAGATTAAGGGGTGAAGTAGGTGAGAGTGCAAAATGGTCAGTGGTAGTTTGAAATCCATTGCTACATTGAAATGACCAGTGCGTTCGGTCACAGCGGCTTCTGTGGTGTCAACAAAAAGTGCTACTTCTTTTTAAACATATTTTTAATAATGGCAAAATCCTGCAATGCATCAAGAACTTAAAGTACTACAGGTCTGCCCCTTCAGCGAGGTGCTCCCTGATGGAGAAAAAGGAGCTGCGCAGCGTGCTACTGTCTGAGTCAAAGGACACTCACAGACTACTAGCGAGTGACCATTTTGTTTGCTTTTCTTGTGATCACAAGGCCCTTTTGAACATTGTTAACGTGGAATGCTGCAAGTCCAATTTACCGGTTTATTGGTGAGAGCAGGGGTGGATTGCGTGGGAGCCATGTGGCCTTGTTCATAGTGAAGAGCGGGCCTCAAGCCATGGTGTTGCCTGTTTGCAGCTGCCAGGGGCGGTGTGGTGCAGCGTCCAGGCTGGAGTTGGTGCCCCCGCCCCACCCCAATGTTTACTGAACAGACAACTAGCTCTGCTGTAGTCAACTGCAAACTTCGGCATCATTAAATGGATTCAAGGCCTCAAGCCACAGTGTTGCCTGAGTGTTGGAGCCAGTGCACTTCACCAGGGGTGGCTTGAGTTTGGACTCTTTTACTGAGTGGCTGTATCATTCTGTCTTTATACTGTATGTGCTATCTGTGCGTCGTGTTTTCTGTGACTATCGGTACTATGTTTTGCACCTTGGACCTGGAGTAGTGTTGTCTTGTTTGGCTGTGTTCATGAGTATTCAGGTATGGTTGAATGACATTAAACTTGAATTGAATTGAATGTGGGTATTTTAAATTATACCTCTCATTTCATTTCAGGTAACCTGCAACTTTCAGTCAAATAGAATCTTCAGCGCTTCACGTGATAAAACTGCCCTGATGTGGGATGTGGATTGTAAAGCTGGACCACTGCAGGAGTTTACTGGCCATGCACTGGGGGTATCAGGCCTAGCTGTGAGCCCAGGTTTGGATATTGGAAGCTATTGTTCTCTGTAACACCTTAGTTTTTTTATTTTGTTGTTGAGTGCATTGCCATAGTATATTTGAATAGGGTAGATTGAGGGTCAGCAGAAAATTCAAAATGGGGTTGAATACAAAGATAAGCAGATTAGGCTTCAGTTAGATAAGGTATAGGTGAAACTATACCTGGAGCACTGTGTCCAGTATTCTACTTATTTAAGGAAAGATGTTAAGGTGTAAGAAACAATTCAAAAAAGATTCACAAATTTAATGCCTGGGTCAGAATGGATATGGCAGGGTATTTCCTCTGGGGCGAATCTAAAACAAAGGGGAGTCACTATTTTAAACTGAAGGATCACCCGTGTAAAAAGGGAATGGAATTAAATTATTTTATCTCAGGGGTTATGAGTCTCTGAATCTCTCTTCAGAGGATGGTGGAAAGCAGACTCTTAGAATACTCTTAATACAGGAGCAGATTTATACTTGATAAGCGAAGGGATGAAACATTATGTGGATGGAGACAATGCAGAGTTGAGGTTATAATTAGAACAGCCAAGATCTTAATAAATGGCAGAACAAATGTAGGAGGCCAAATAATCTAGTCCTTCTAAATTGTATGTTTTCAGGCAAGTTGAGTAATGATGACAAAGTGAGAGGCTCACCGGGTGAGACAAGTGAAAAATATCTAAAGGATATTTAAGGAAAATGTGATGTCTATATGATAATTTTTAAAAATTGATAAGCAGGAAGAAAAGGAGAAACTGAGAGGAAGGTTATAGAATGGACACGAAGCAGTGAAAAGGACAAGAAGAGAAGAATGCCATTTTTTCTGTGAGCTCTAATTAGTATTTTGTTAACAGATGTTCAGTCTCTTTCCTGACTCTTTTTGGGGACCACATTCAAGAAGGCATTGCACCCTCTTGGGACTTCCATTATGAAACTGATTGATTGTGGTGCAAAACTGCCTTTTTTTGCATATCCTGGTATTTTCCATCTCTTTCCAGGTGGCTTGCAACTGTGTACAGGATCTCGAGATAACTCCATGTGTACCTGGGATGTGGAAACTGGAATCTGTCTACTGAAATCTGCTATTTCCAGGAATCTGGTAGGGCTGATTAAAAATGTTTGCTGTGTTCCACCTCCCACAACCCCACCACCACCCAATACTTATGAATACAATGCAAAAAACAACCGGTATTTCAGATGGCCTGTTAAATTGATTCACCATGTACCCTCTCAGAGGACTGTAAAAGACCCCATGGACTGGTTTAAAAAGCGGGTTAGTTGTACCTCTGACCTCTGACACCACAAGGTCCTTTCAGCATCTACTAGGCACAAACTGGGGGCATGATGGAATGAATAGCCTCTGCTTCAGGACAAACCAACCCAAATGACTGGGTATCCCACCACCCTAAATATTCATCCCCTCTACCATCAGTGCACGGCACCATCTTATGGCACCATCTATAAAATGAAATGCGTTCCAGCTGCACCTACAAATCTTCACTGTCTACTGTCAAGAAAGACAAAGACAGTAAGTGCTTGGGAGTATGACTACCTGCAAGGTTCCCTCCACATCATTCCCCATCCTGATCTGGAAATGTTTTGCTAGTCTGCGTGGGGTTAGTCATTGCTGGCATCTGTATCCCACTGAACAGCTCTGTGAGAACATCTTCACCAGTAAGACTGCAGAGGTTCAAGGAGGTGGCTCACCACCAACTTTTCAAGGCATTTAGGAATCAGCCAGCCTGTATTTGCCATCAATACCCAAATCCAAAAGAAGTAGTTATCGACGTACATTATTTAACTGTACATCTCACTGGTGCTTGTTGTGTGCGTTGGCTGCTACATTTCATGCACTGGAACTGTTAGTGCATTCCAAAATAAAAACAAAAGCAGCAAAGTGCACGAAGTCTAAGGTTATGAAAGATGCCACATTTTCTTTACGTTGATCACTCGGTTATGACTGTTACTTATTTTGTTCCAACTTAATTTGTTAATGTGACTCAAGCTAGAAATCACAGTGCACCCAAAAGGATGAGTTATATAGATGTTGCACTGAGGTGGCAACAACTGTTTCAATCGTGCCTTCCTACTGTAAGTTTCCATTGGCTTGGGATCCGAGGCTTGGAAACATTGCCCCTTTTTAAACCTAAGAAAATCAGCAGCTAACATGAAGGTAAATTCAGGGATTGTGGTGGTCACTGGGCAAAGGCCTAGTATGGCTTGTTGTGCTGAAGAAGATGCATGGGGGGGGGGGGCGGGGAAGGTGTGGGTGCAGAGGAGGAAAAAGAATCAGAAATCTGTCTGAGCCAGGAAGGAGAAGGGGACCGCAGCTATGAAGTGTGACCTGAGTAAGTGGTTACTGGTTGTGACGATCAAGCACAGGATCTGCCGAGGATCAGAGCTGATCCTGACCCTGAGAGTTGAAGGGCTTAGAGGAGTGTGGATAAGGTTGTTTGTGATCATCATCAGGGACTTTGCTTAATTGTTGTAGAGGGAGATCATTAGATTGGAGACTGAGGCTTAGAGAAATTATATGGTCAGGAGAATATACGATCCATTACAATTTTGAATCTGGGATATAAGTTTGACAGTCGCCTGGCAAGGGTCACAGAACAGCTGGGGAAAGGTAAGGCTGTTTTGCCAAAGGAGTTACCAATCATATTTATTCAGAGACAAGATGGTCTAAATTCTCTCAATATGCCCTACTGTCAGAAGTATCAAGGTGACACATACCCAAAAATACCACTCAAATTACGTGTATAATTCATCATAATTTGGAAACAACATTTACATTTCAATTCTAGCAAAAGATTGATTTTCAATTGCAACTTGATTTCTTTTCCCTATACTCTTACATTTTTTTATTGGAAGTGTACTCTGTACATCTGATTCAGTAACACACAAAAAACAGAAGCATAGTGTCTGGTAATTTGACTACTAAAGAATACAGTGAGACATAGATCAGTTGAAGATTTTGGCAGGGAAGTGACAAATGGAGTTTAATCTGGGGAAGTGTGAGGTGTTACACTTTGGGAGGTCAAATGGAAGGAGAATGCATATAGTTAATGGTAGGCCTGTATTAGTATTGATGTATAAAGGGAGATTGAGGTCCAGGTCGATAGTTTATTGAAAGTGATTACACAGAGATAAAATGATAAATTAGAGAATGGTAGGGGGTTTGGGTATGAGTAAAGAGGTCCCTTATTGCAATTACAGTATATATAACTTCAGTCAGACCACACTTGGAGTATTGTTTGCAGTTCTGGTTGGCCCATTATAGGAATGATTTTGAGATTAGGGATAAGGTGCAGACATTTACCAGGATGCTGCCTGGATTAGAGGGTATAGGATATAAGAACAGGTTGGACAAAATTGGGCTATTCTCCATAGAGCATCAGGAGGCTGAGAGAAAACCTGATAGAGGTTTTATAACAACACACACAAAATGCTGGTGGAACACAGCAGGCCAGGCAGCATCTATAGGGAGAAGCACTGTCAACATTTCGGGCTGAGACTTTATAAATTATGAAAGATATAGATAGGGTAGACAGTCAAAATCTGTTTCCCAGGGCAAAACTGTCAAATACTAGAGGACATGGTTTTAAGATTAGAGCAGGAAATTTAAAGGTTATGTGAGAGGCAGGGTTTTTAGGCAGAGTAGTTGGTGCTTGGAATGGTAGTAGTAGAATCGATCAGATTGATGGAGTTTAAGAGGCTTCTAGATAAATACATGAATATTAGCAGAAAGTTAAAGGATTCAGAAGCTTTTAAACACCAACAGAAGGCAACTAGAAAAGCAGTAAGGAGATAAGAGTTTAAATATAAAGATAAGCTAGCTGATAATATAAAAAGATATAAGAATTTTTTTTCAGATATATAAAAAGTAAAAGAGAGGTGAGAGTGGATATTGGATCATGGGAAAATGGCGTTGGAGAGGTATTAGTGGGGGACAAAGAAATGGCAGATGAACTTAATAGGTATATTGTGTCAGTCTTCATTGTGGAAAACACTAGCAGAAATTCAAGAGTGTCAGAACAGAAGTGAGTGTAGTTACTATTACAAGAAAGAAGGTACTTGGAGAAACTGCAAGGTCTGAAGGTAGATAAGTCACCCAGACCAGACGGACTACACCCCAGGGTTGATGAAGAGGTTGTGGTGGCATTAATAGTGATCTTTCAAGAATGACTATATTCTGGAATGGTTCCAGAGCACTGGAAAATTGCAAATGTCCTTCCACTCTTTAAGAAGGAGGAAGGCCAGTTAGCCAAGGTTGGGAAGATGTTGGAGTCCATTACTAAGATGAGTTTTGGAGTGCTTGAAGGCTTCATGATAAAATAGGCAGAAGTCAGCATGGTTTCCTTGATGGGAAATCTTGCCTGACAAATCTGTTGGAATTCTTTGAGGAAGTAACAGTCAGGATCGACAAAAGAAACCACACTTGGAGTATTGTTTGCAGTTAGTGGTTGATGTGTACTTGGATTTTCCAAAAGCCTTTGACAAGGTGCCACAAATCAGGCTGCTTATCAAGATAAGAGCCCATGGTATTTCAGGAAAAACACTAGCATGGGTAGAAGATTAGCTGACTAGCAGAAGGCGGAGAGTGGGAATAAAGGGGGCCTATTCTGATTGGCTGCTGATGACTAGTGGTGTTCCACACCAGTCACTATTGGGACAGCTTCTTTTCACATTATATGTCAATGATTTGGATGATGGGATTGATAGCTTTGTGGCCATTTTGGGGACAGTACAAAGATGGGTGAAGAGGCTGGTGGTATGGAGGAAGCAGAGCGCCTGCCGAAAGACTTAGACTGATTTGGAGAATGGGAAAAGGAGTAGTAGATGGAATATAGTGAAGAGAAGTGAACGGTCATGCAATCTGGTAGAAGGAATAAAGGTGTAGGCTATTTTCTAAATGGCAAGAAATTTCAGTATCAGAATTGCAAAGGGACTTTGGAGTCCTTGTGCAGGATTCCCTAAAGGTTTATTTGCAGATTGTGTTAGTTGTAAGGAAGGCAAATGCAATGTTAGCATTCATTTTGAGATGAATAGGATATAAAAGCAAGGATGTAATGCTGAGGCTTTATAAGGCATTAGTCAGACCACACAAAGTATTGTGAGCAATTCTGGGCCTCTTATCTAAGTAAAGATGTGCTGGCATTGGAAAGGGTCCAGAGGAGGTTCCCAAGATTGATTCTGGGAATGAGGAGCATTTGATGGTTCTGGGCCTGTACTCACTTGAGTTTAGAAAAATGAGGGTGGATCTAATTGAAACCTATCAAATATTGAAATACAGTGGATGTGGAGAGGACGTTCCTATGGATGGTGAATCTAGGACTAGAGGACACAGCCTCAGAATAGAAGGACATCCATTTAGAACAGAGATGAGGAATTTGTTTAACCAGATGTGATGAATTCATTACTAAGTCATTGAGTATATTTAAACCGGAACTTGATAGGTTCTTGATTAGTCAGAACATCAAAGGTTACAGAAAGAATGGGGTTGAGAGGAATGATAAATCAGCCATGATGGAATGGCAGAGCGGACTCAGTGAGCTGAATGGTCTAATTCTGTTCCTTTGTCTTATGATCTAATATGAAGGAAACTGAGGTATATAAATGATAAGCAAGAGGAGATTTACTATAAATCAGCATCAAGATCAGCACAACTGTCCAGGGCTGTACTGTTCTATGTTACATATATTACTGCTTCACTTACTAGTTAACCTATTGCCATTTGATTGTGTGGGAGCACTGATTGACTTTGGCTTTTCTAGGTGACACATATCTGCTGGATTCCTACAGAGTCACTTGTCATTCAGACTTCAGAGGACAAGATGGTCAGGTGGGTGAACCGTGGCCCAATTCAACCAGGAGACAATTCAGTAGGAGTCTTTACTCAGTGTCCAGCACAGATAATCTACCAGCAAAGATATTCATGGCATCATTTGCTTGTGCATATGCATGCAACAAACTCAAATGGAATCAGCTATTGTTTTTATTTACCTATATTTCAGGATGTGGATTTTGACCATCCTTAATCATCCTTAGTGGTGAGCTAATTTGAACAGCTGCTGAGTGTAAGATTTAAGATAAACTTTATGATTAGTTTTATTTCTCATGAGTACAGTATTTCGAGACATGCAGTGAAATACGTTATTCACGTTAACAACCAACCTAGTCCAAGTGTGTGGTGGGGCAGTTCACAAAAGTCATCATGCATTCTGTGCCAACATAGCATGCCACAACTTGTATTGTGGGAGGAAACCAGAGCACCCGGAGGAAATCAATGTAGTCACAAGGAAAATGGCAAACATCTCTCAGATGGCGGTGGGAACTGAACTCTGATCACTGATCACTGTCACTGTAACTGCATTATGCTAACAGCTACGCTACTTTGCCACCTTTCTGGTGAAAATACTCCTACAATGCTAATCAAAAAACTGCAGACACTGGAAATCTGAAATAACAACAGAAAATGCTCTGCAGTTCAGGCAGCCATCCTCTCTGCAACTGTCAATTAACCTGTTTGCTATCCTTCCCAGTTCTGTCAAAGGATCCTGAAGATGGAAGGTTAATTTTGTTTCTCTTCCCACAGATGCTGCCTAATCTGCTGAGTTTTTCCAGCATTTTCTGTTTTTATCCCTACATGCAGTTGAATAGGTTGGACTGGCATTTAGATCCAGTAACATTGAAATAATATTCCTGAGTCAACGTGTTGTCTTACTTGAAAAAGTACTTGGAGGTGGTGATATTCCCAAGCACATTCCTCTTTGCTTGGTGGTAGAAGTCATAAGTTTATAATATTTTGTGGGAGTACCCTAGAGAAGTAACCACGGTACATTCTGTAGACGGCACATCCTGTAGTGAATTCTGCTGGTGTCCAGTTAGTACACAGGGTGCTAATCAAGCAGGTTGCTTTGCCCTGAATGGTGCTGATGCTTGTTAAATACAGTAGGAATTGCATTCATCCACACAGCTTAAGAACAAATCACGTCAAAGGCCACAGCCTCACAACATGGAAACATGCCCTTTGGCCCATCATACCAGTGTTTATCATCAAGCCCCCATTTACACATCTCATTTTGATTCTCCCACATTACCATCAACTGCCCCCATATTCTGCTATTCACCTACGTACTAGAGTCAATTTGCAGTAGCTAATTAACCTGCCAACATACACATCTTCAGGATGTTGGAGGAAATCAGAACATCAGGAAGAAATACACTCAGTCACAGGGGGAAATATAGAAATTCCATCACAGACAGCACCAGAGGTTGGCATTGAAACTGGGACACTGTAGTTACTTGGTAGCTGCACCACTGTAAGTCAGCCATGATTTACAAATGGTGGAAAGAATATGGTGTATCAGAAAGTGAATTAGTTACTTCATGGTACTCTGTCTCCAATGTACTCTCGTTGTCACAGAACTTACTTAGCTGATCTAGTTGAATTTTCAGTCAATGGTGGGCATTGGGGTTATTTTTAGGATGGGATTTGGTACTGTCGATGCTGTTGAATGTCAAAGATAGGCAACACTTCCTTTTGTTGTTTTCCTATCTTTGCCTGGTACATTTAAACATAGGAACAGAAATCTACAGCACATTACAGGCTCTTCAGCCCACAGTGTTGTGTGGACCATGTAACCTACTCTAGAAACTGCCTAGAATTACCCTACCACGTAGCCCTCTATTTTCTAAGCTCTGTGTACCTATCTAAGAGTCCCTTAAAAGACCTTACTGTATCCACCTCTACCACCTTCGCTGGCAGTGCATTCCGCGCACGTACCACTCACTGTGTGAAAAACTCTCTGATATCCCCCTTGTACCTACTTCCAAACACCTTAAAACTATGCACCCTCGTGTTAACCATTCCAGCCCTGGGAAAAAGCCTCTGGCTATCCACATGATCAATGCCTCTCATCATCTTGCACACCTCTATCAGGCTCTCATCCTCCATCGCTCCAAGGAGAAAAGGCCGAATTCATTCAATCTGTTCTCGTAAGGCATGCTCCCCAATCCAGGCAACATCCTCGTAAATCTCCTCTGCATTCTCTCTATAGTAACCACATCCTTCATGTGTAGAGTGAATGTTATTTGCTGATTATCAGCTCGTGTCTGAATGTTGCTTGACTCTTACTTCATATGCTAGGAGTTGCCAATGTGCAAACATTTCTGCTTTTGATACTGTGATGGAAGGAAGATCTCCAGTGAAGCAGCTCAAGATGGCTGGGCTAGGATACTGCCTTGAGGAACACCTTTATGAATGTTCTGGGGCGGCGGTGATTTCCTTCCCACAATCACAACCATTTTCCTTTAATCAAAATACAATTCCAGCCAATGCAGTGTTTTCTCCTCCATGCCCATTGACTTCAGTTTTATCAGAGCACTTTGATTCAAATACTTCCTTGATGTCAAAGACACTTACTGTTGCCTCCCTATCTGAATTCAGATCTTTGGTCTATGTTTGAATAAAATTGAATTTGAATTTATTAAAATCTTAAGTCCATTCCACAACGTGAGTAAAAATCTTTGTGTTATGACTCTGTTGTAATGTACAGACATGTGAATTTATAAGTCTAATGGCTTGTAGAAAGCTGTCCCGTAGCCTGGGACAGCTGGCTTTAATGCTGCGTACTGTTTGCCAGATGGAAGCAGCTGAAACAGTTTATGATTGGGGTGACTGGTGTCCCTAGTGATCTTCCAGGCCTCCTTTATGGACCTACTGCTTTAAATGTCCTCAATGGAGATGCGCTGGGCTGTCCGTACCACTCTCTGCAGTGTCCAGCGATCAAGGTTGGTGCAGTTCCCGTACCAGGCAGTGACACAGCCAGTCAGGATGCTCTCAATGGTGCCCCTGTAGAAGGTCTTGAGGATTTGGGGGCTCATGCTGAACTTCTTCAGTCATTTGAGATGGAAAAGATGCTGTTGTGCTTCTTTTTTGCCACAAAGCCAGTGTGTACAGTCCAGGTGAGATCATTGGTGATGTGTATACTGAGGAATGTGAAACTATTCAACCTCTCAACTGCAGTTCCACTGATGTTGTTTGGGGCAAGCCTGTCTCCGTTCCTCCTGTAATCCACAATCAGCTCTTTTGTTTTTTGGACATCGAGGGAGAGGTTGTTATCTTGACATCACTGTGTCCCCTCTGCAGGCTGTCTCATCATTGCTAGAAATAAGGCCGATCAATATCGTGTCATCTGCAAATTTGATCAGTAGATTGGAGCTGTGTGTGGCAGTACGGTCGTGGGTGTAAAGGTATAGAGGAGGGGACTCAGGTCATAACCCTGGGGGCACCTGTGTTGAGGGTCGGAGGGGCAGAGGTGAGGGAGCCCATCTTTAACACCTGTCGGCGATCCGATAGGAAGTCCAAGATCCAGCTGCATAAGGCGGGGTGCAGGCCAAGGCCTCTGAGCTGCCTGTCAAGTCTGGAGGGAATTATGGTGTTGAATGCTGAAATGTAGACCAGGAACAGCACTCTAATGTATGCACCTCACTTCTGCAGGTGAGTGAGGATGGTGTGTAGTGCTGTGGTTATGGCAGCATCAGTAGACTGGTTCCTTCGGTTGGTGAATTGTGGGGGGTCCAGTGTAGGTGGTAGCATGCTGCAGATGTAGTCTTTAACCAGCATTTGCTTATAATTGAGGCGAGTGCAACAGGTCGCCAATTATTCAGGCATGCTACCTTGGTTTTCTTAGGTAACGGGCAATGGTGGATGATTTGAAACAGGAGGGCACTACACACTGGGAGAGGGAGAGATTAAAAATGTCCATAAACACACCAGCCAGCTGTTCCGCACATTCTTTGAGGACCCGCCCTGGGATGCCGTCCGGCCCCGCTGCCTTGCGGCTGTTGACAGGTTGGAATGTTCTACGTTCCAGCCTCAGAGATGACCAAAGAGCAGGTCTCGTCTATGCCTTTCCTTGGGGGTTCAATCTTATCAACCTCAGATCAAGAGTAAAAGAAAAACTTAGCTCATCCGGGAGTGAGGAGGCAATGTTGGCATTTCCTCTTGAAGTCCACAATGGTGTGCAGTCTTTGCCATATGCTGCATGTGTCATTGTCACAGAGTTGTGCCTGGATGGAGACTGATTGGGTACTGGAGCCAAATGGTTTTGTCCTTGCAAGCTGGTGATTGAGAGGAAGCGCCACTGGACAGCATCACTTGCTAATGACTGAAACTTGATTGATTCAGCAGTAATTAGTCATGTTAGATTTGACCTGCATTTTTGTCAACACATTGCCAAATAGATGTCATTGTTGTAAATGTGAAATTTAATATACATTACTTTATATACAAATTTTAAAGCACTAAAATTAAAATATTCCATTAAATGATACTACCAATAGCAGGAAATTAATTTAAAATGGGTTATTAATTTTGGGCTATTACAAGTGCTGCTTATCTTGCAACCCTAGTGAGCATGATGTGAAGCATGAAGCCTCTGACAGAACCCCCCTGTTAAATTGTGCAGTTGTGTTCATTCACAATGCTATTTGGAGACATCAAAACCATTTACTACTTCTGCAGCTTGAATTTAAGTACACCAATTTTGTGTCTTGACAGCACAAGGTGGACATTGATATTTGACACATTTAACAAATTTTCTTCCTTCCCCTTCTGAAAGTTGACCTTATTTTCTTATGTCAGTGAAGGAAATGTTAGCCTATTGAATCTATGCTGGCTGCCAAATAAAACCCAGTTGAGTCCATTCAACTACTATTTTCCCTGTAATCCATTCCCTCTCATGTAAACTTAAATGGCACCTTAATTCTTCCACCAATCACCCACACAGCATGGGTCCCAGCTATGCCTTCCTGTTTGTTGGCTATGTGGAGCAGTCTATGTACCAAGCCTACACTGGTGACACTTTTCCTACGCTACATCGACAACTGCATTGGTGCTGCTTCCTGCATCAGTGCTGAACATGTCGACTTCATCCACTTTGCCTCCAACTTCCATCCTGCTCTCAAATTCACCTGGTCCATTTCCAACACTTCCCTTCCCTTTCTCGATCTCACTGTCTCTATCTCCGGAGACAGTTTATCTACTGATGTCTATTATAAAACCATGGACTCTCACAGCTACCTGGACTACACCTCAACCCACCCTACTACTCGTAAAAGTGCCACCCCTTTTCTCAATTTCTCCGACTCCATTGCATCTGCTCTCAGGATGAGACTTTTCATTCCAGAGTGATATCCACCCTGATATCCATCAAAAGGAGATATCCACCTTTTTCAAAGAAAGGGACTTCCCTTCCTCCACCATCAACGCTGACCTCAACCACATCTCTTCCATTTCACTCATGTCTGCTCTTACCCCATCCTCCTGCCACCCCACAGGGGATAGGGTTCCTCTTGTCCTCACCTACCACCCCTCCAGCCTCCGCATCCAGCACATAATTCTGTGAAACTTCTGCCATCTCCAACGGGATCCCACCACTAAGCATATCTTTCCCTTCCCCCTCCCTCATCCCTCTTTCTGCTCTCCTCAGGAATTGATCCCTATGCAACTCCCTTGTCCATTTGTCCCACCCCACTGATCTCCCTATCTCCTTCCTGGCACTTATCATTGCAAGCAGAACAAGTTCTACACCTGTCCCTACTCCTCCTCCCTCACTACCATTCAGGACCCTAAACAGTCCTTCCAGGTGAGGTGACGCTTCCCTGTGAGTCTGTTGGGGTCATATACTGTGTGTGGTGCTCCTGGTGTGGCCTCCTGTATATTGGTGAGACCCGACATAGATGGGAAACTTTTGCTGAGCACCTACGCTCTGTCCGCCAGAAGAAGCTGGATCTCTTAGTAGCCACCCATTTTAACCCCACTTCCCATTTCCATTCCGATATGTCTATCCATGGTCTCCTCTACTGTCATAATGAGGCCACACTTAGATTGAAGGAACACCTTGTATTCTGATTGGATAGCCTCCAACCTGATGGTATGAACATCGATTTCTCAAACTTGTGGTTAAGCTCCTCCCCCTTCACCATTTCCCATCCCCTTTTACCTCTTTCACCTTATCTCCTTGCCTGCCCATTGCTTCCTTCTGGTGTTCCTCCCCCCTTTTCCTTCTTCCATGGCCTTCTGCCTTTCACCAATCAACTTCTCAGTTCTTTGCTTCATCTTCCCCCCCCCCCCCCCCCCCAAGTTTTACCAATGGCTTCTCTACTCCTCAGCTTTTTTTTTCCTCCAGTCCTGCCGAAGGGTTTTGGTCTGAAATGTCGACGGTACTTTTTTCCATAGATGCTGCCTGGCCTGCTGAGTTCCTCCAGCATTTTGTATGTGCCACCCACACCAAAGGTGTTTTACAGTAGCCTATTAACCTATCTTCCAGCATGCCTTTCTGATGGGGAGGAAACCAGACCACTCAGGGAAGTCCAGTCAGTCACAAGGAGAACATAATCTCTACACAGACAATACTAACATCCAGACTGAACCTGGATTGCTAGAGCGGTGAAACAGCGGAGCTACCTGCTGCATCACTGCACCACCCCATTTAAGTACAGTTTGCTGTCCACCTTGTTGAGGAACTGGATTAGTACACATTTCAACTCAACAGTACAAAGGAGCTGGATGCACATCAGAAAGGATTGTCCTTTTCTGTAGAAATATATACAGTATAGAGGTGTACTGAAGGGATGGATTGGTGGTCTTTTAGATGTGGAAGGTACACAGGGCTAAACTGAGGAATTATATATTTTTAGGGAGTACAACTACCCCTTTGAGGATGTAGAATACTTTGCTGTGAAAAGGAGGACGGTGAATTAGGTTGGGAGTGTATGAATCTTTTTTTTGGAGCCATTGAGAATGCACAAATTTGCAGCATAACATAGCTCCCCTGAGCATTTCAAAGTATGAAGCCAAAGAATCAGAATCAGGTTTAATATCACAGGCATATGTCGTGACATTTTGTCGTTTTGTGGCAGCAGTCATTGCAATATGTACTTTAAAATCTGTAAATTACAGTAAGGAATATATTCTTTAAAAAGAGAGAGAAAAAGTGCAACATTAGAGCAAAAAGAGAAAATTAATAGTGAGTTTGATGGAGGGGAAGAAGCTGTTCTTTTGTGTGTAGGTGTCTTCAGGCTCCTGTACCACCTCCTTGTTGGTAGCAGTGAGGAGAGGGCATGTCCTAGGTGATGGGGGTCCTTAATGATGGATACCACCTTTCTGAGGCATTGCCTTTTGAAGGTGTCCTCAATGCTGGGATGGGTTGTGCCCGTGACAGAGCTGGCAGAGTTTGCAACTTTCTGTATTTTTTTCCAATCCTGTGCAGTGGCCCTTCCATACCAGACAGTGATGCAATGAGTTACAATGTTCTCCATGGCACATCTATAGAAATTTGCAAGATCTTTGGTGACATACAGTGTCTGCTCAAACTCCTAATGAAATATAGCCGCTGTTTTGCTTTCTTTGTAACTACATCAATATGTTGGGCCAAGGATTGATCTTAAGAGATGTTGACACCCAGAAACTTGAAACTACAGCACCAGTTGTGAGGATCAAGAAGGTATGGTCATGGGAGATGGAGGAGTGCTTACATGACTGCTTCGAGTCAGTGGACTGGTCAGGGATGCATCTTCAAATCTGAATGAGTAAGCCATAGTTGTTACTGACTTCATCACAACCTGTGTGGATGAGTGTGTGTTTTCAAGAACATTCTGGACATACCCAAACCAAAAGCCATGGATGAACCAGGAGAATCATAGTCAGCTGAGGGCTGGATCTGTGGCATTCAAGACCAGTGATCCAGAACTATTCAAGAAGTCCAAGTGTGATCTATGGAAGGCTGTTTTAAAAGCAAAACAAGAAGTCTGATTGAAGTTAAAGACTGAATTAGATGCATGTCAGCTCCAGCAGGGTTGCAGGCCATTACTTCCTGCAAGATGAAACCTAACATCATGAATGACTGTGATACTTCACTCCCAGATGAATTCAATGCTTTTTGTGCACTCTTTGAAAGGGAGAGTAAAATTACACCTGTGTGAATGCCTGCAGCATCTGGTGACCCTGTGATATCTGTCAAAGATTATATATCCTAGTCGTACTGTTCTGGAAATGACTCTTAGAAATAGCCCAGAAACTGGACAGTATAGCATCACCTTTCTCAGCAACTTGTGCTAAATTTCAACCATTAATTGAGATTGCAACATTATTACACAACTTGCATTATTAATTAAATTGAGTTGTACAACAGGTTCAAAGTATGTCGAGTTGGTATTTGTGATGTCAGTCCTCAGGCATTGCCAATTTCATGTCAACCCAGGCAAATTAAGCTGTGTAATATGCATCTAAGACCCTCAGAATTGGGGGCAAGAAATGGGTGTAAGCATCTTCACCTGCATTTTGTAAATAGATTCTAATTATGTATTGGTTTAATCGGGACTGAATCACAGAACACTTTTTGGTGTCCCATCATGGATGAAACATCATTGTTTGTCTTTGCAATGAAAGCAGAGTTGTTATTGGGGCAGATGTTAAGCATACCGGGGCAAAAAGAGAGGGGTTGCAAAGGCAAATGTTTCTTGCCAAAGGAGGGAAAAGAAAGCAGATTAGTTCTCTAGCCAGGATGGTTCTAAGACTAACTGTCAAGAGATTTTCAGGAGTTATCTTCTATCTGACTGAGAAGCAATCATCTATAGACTACTGTTTTCCAAAGAAGCAATGACCCAAGTTTTCAAACTGCTGCAGCCAAGGAGTAATGCCAGGAATTCTGTCCAAAGATTACAAAAGGCTTGATCCTATCCTACCAACCATTTTACCATTCAGAAGTCTCAGTTTGCAGCTCATTGCTTTGTTCTCAATTTGCATTTCCTTGAATAGTTCAAAGTAAAATTATTGTCAAACTACTATCACCATATACAACCCTAAGATTCATTTTTTGCAGGCATCCAGAGTAGAACAAAGTTTAAAAAAAAATAGAATTAATGAAAAACTACACAAAGACTGACAAACAGCCAATGTGCAAAGGAAGACAAACTGTAGATACAAAAAAAATGTAAATAAATAATATTGAGAACATGAGGTGTAGAATCCTTGAAAGCGAGTCCATAAGTTGTGGAATCAGTTCAGTGTTGAGGTGAGTGAAGTTATCCATGCTGGTGCTGTAGGACCTAAGGCTCCCATACCTCCTTCCCAGTGGCAGCAGTGAGAAGAGAGTGTGGCCTTAATGGTGGAATCCTTGATGCAGTTTTCCTGTGACAGTGCTCCTTGTAGATGTGGTTAATGGTGAGAAAGGCTTTACCTGTATCGACTGCTTTTGGTGGACTTTTATGTTCTTGGGCATTGGTGTTTCCACACCAGGGCATGATAGTCAATATCTATAGAAGTTTGTCAAAGTTTTAGATGACATTCCAAATCTGTGTAAACTTCTAAGAAAGTAAAGGTGCTGCAGTGCATTCTTTGTAATGGCACTTACATGCTGCTTCACACTTGATTCCTGACCTATTCAAAAATAGGGATACGCATATAGTATAGAACTGCAATGGTAAGATCTTTATGGTCAACCGTATGCACCCAAGATGTTTCCATACACAGTGCCTGCAACATTACAACCCTTTATGCTGGATTGCTGACTGGTTTTTAGGGCCATGGATTCTCATCCAATATCTTACAACTGTTGCCAAGTGGATTTAGATTTGAGAGAGAGGAGAAGCTGGGAACATAGTGGGGACAACTGCTAAAATCCTCTGACAACAATTTAGGTAACTGGACTTGTAAAGATATACTGGAGTTCATTCCAGAGTTTCCTCCCTCATAATGTCCTGCTCCATCTGACCCAATTTGGCCACTTCTTAAGCACAATGATTTTCTGCTTCTTGCTGAAGCAGGAGGAAGACTGGAAGGAAAAGGCATGATGCAACAATAAGAGGCCCCCTCCCAACATCTTGTCAGAGCATGCTTTGTCACCCTGCAATTGAGCTGAAGACCACAGTCCACAGAACTGGAGTAATCCAGGCAAGATGGAACTAACTTTCAATCTCCATCAAGATTGTGGATCAGACTTACCTGTTCTTTTAAGTTCATAGGTATGATTTAGGGAACGAAGAGGGGAGTTAGAAGTCAAGTTAGGAATTAGGGACATTAATATGGGGATCTAGAGTTCCGACTGGGGTCTATGGATAGGGAGGTGGAGGAGTTAAAGGTCAGGCCTCTGCTCTACATTTGAAGTCCAGCGACATGGGCAAGTGACAAAAGACATCCAGATTCTAGCCATCCATTCTGTGCTCAAAGGCCAGCAGTGTGGGCATGGGGCTGAAGGACCTCCTCTCCATGCTCGAAAGCCAGAAACGTAGATTGGTAGCAAAGGAGATCTGTGGATATCGGTCTGTCTGAAGTCAGTCCCAGGAGTGGATGTCCATGCAAGCAAGAGGTAGAAGGGGTGGTCAGTAAGCCTGGTTTTCAGGTCCTGTCATTGGCTAGTCTGGGAATCAATACCAAAGACCAATGGGAAATCGAAGCCCGATGACCCAAACCTGGAGACTGGAGGACTGTGTGTGAGGGCAGAAAGCAGCTTCTTTTGTTTGGTTGCTTGTTGTCTTCTGCTTTGTTGTGTTTTGTGTTATTCTACCGACCAAGGTGGTCATGCTGTATTGGTGCCGCAATGTGTGGTGACACTTGCAAGCTGCCACTTGCACATCCCCAGATGTGTTGGTTGTAAACGTAAACAACACATTTCACTCTGTTTCAATGACATGTAATAAACAAATCTGGTCTGAGCAGAACAATCTTTTCTATATACAGCAAGAGCTTCATAAGATCAGCCTTGAGAACACAAGTAGCAAGTTATTATCACTTATGGAAGATCTCCTAGTTGATTCTTCTTTTCATTCAACAGTATAAAATGCAGGGACCATGATGAGGTAGACTAAGAGATTATGGGTTCATCTTTAGCATATAAGAGGCCCATTCAAGATTTGCAAAAGCATAAACACGAGGAAGTCTGCAGATGCTGGAAATGCAAAACAACACATGAAAAAATGTTGGAGGAACTCAGCAGGTCAGGTAGCATCTATGGAAATAAATAAACAGTCGACATTTTGGTTCGAGGCCCTTCTTCAGGACTGAGAAGGAAGGGGGAAGATGCCAGAATAAAAAGCTGAGGGGGGAGGAGGATGAAGATAGCTGGAAGGTGATAGGTGAAGCCAGGTGGGTGGGAAAGGTCAAGGGCTAGAGAGGAAGGAGTCTGATAGGAGAGGAGAGTGAACCATAGGAGAAAGGGAGGGAGGAGGGGACCCAGGGGGAAGTAATAAGCAGGGGAGATGAGGTGAAAGGTCAGAATGGGGAATAGAGTGGGGGGGAAGTAGAATTGCTATTCTTAGAAGAGCAATGCCCAAGCATTTTTTAAAGTTTAAAATAAATTTTAAAAAACCCAAATTTGGTTAATTTATCTTAAACTTTAAAAAAATGTTTGGGCATACTATTCTAAGAATAGCAATTCTACAATAAGAAATGTGTAACATACAAACCAACAACCGGTTTGTTACACATTTCTTATTATAGAAAGTACTGTTTGATTTTGAGGTACAGAGTAGGGAATTGGGTTTTTCTTCTAAATGATAAGGCAACTGAAGTAATCTAAAAATGGGTTTTAAAATAAAAGCTAGAAGTATTAACCAGAGGTTTCTGAATTCTTGGTATTTGTGTTCTATTTATAGGATCTGGGATATTCGTGAGCTCCAGGTGACCCACACCTTCCCCATGAAACAGTACATTCAGACACACTGTGATGCCAGTCCTGATGGAAGATATTGCATCTCCTGTAGCAACGGTTTTGGAGGCGAGGGCTGTGAGGCCACAGTACGTAATTACCATATTGTAGCCCAATAAGATAATACATTTTGTCAGAACATTTAAAAATAAGCTGTTGTACTGGGAAAGGCATCTTCTGAGCCACTTAACTTGCATGAGACGGTTGGTTAGGTTTATCAAACCCATATTATAAAAAGATACTAGTCAGCTCACATCCTTCACCTTGATGCTTAAAGTAGTGTTCTTTATTTTTCTTTCTTTCTTGCTTGTCTAATTCTCTCATAAGTGCATCTTTTACTTGCCTCAGCTATGGCTTCTAGGAGCATATTCCATGATATACCCAGCCTGTTCCATCTTTCCTCGTAGTTGCTTCTTCCTAGTGAAATGATGTTCTGAAACTCTTTTACATCTCTTCAAATAGCACTACTTCAGTTTAATAATATGGAGAAGAGAAATATATTCCATGAAGTTTTATTAAAAACTATTATTCCTTCCCATGGCTTAGAAATACACTCAGATTCAAGTTGACTCTTTTATAGCTATTTTATGTGTTGATGAGCTGAAGGAGAGAGAGCAATGACGTCTTCATACTCCACCTTCTTATCAAACTGCTTTGCAGAACACCATTCAATCACAAGGGTAATCTTGAGTTCCTAGCAATTTATTAATACTTGTAATCCATTGCACTCCATTCTGTGCTTGTCGTGATCTCTACATTGGAGAAACAATATAGAGATCAAGGATAAATTCAGCCTTCAAAGACATTCTCCTGTGCAGGTTTCGCCTCCAACACTATTCCACTGAGGTAATTTCATCTTCCTTCCAAGCACAGTACAGCTTTCAACATTGAGTTCAACAGTTTCAGATATTCAACCATTTCAGCCTTCTGTATGACATTTCTGTCATTATTTTCTCCCTCAATTCCCTTCTGATTAAGGTCAAATTTCATTTGTCTCCTATTTATTTATCTCCTAAGCTCACCTTTAATTATTCACCAGTCTTTAACCCCATCTTTTAGCAGGGATCACCGTCACATACCTTCCAGTCTATCCTGATCTTAGTCCCGTCACAGATCCTTTCCCGTGTTTTCTCTGTACCTGCAACACACCGTATCGTTTCCACTGAAGTTACAGGTATGTTTCACATCTAACTTTTCCCATTTCAAATCAAAGGTCATTGACCTGAAACTTCGGCTCTGGTTCTTTCTCTGCTGAAGCTGCATGACCAGCTGTTAGTACTTTCAGTTCCCTTTTCAGATTTCCAGCATCTGTAATATTTGCTTTTAAACTAAAATAAGTTTAAGTTTGGTGATGATTGTCAAATTGTGCAAATGGCGATTGCCTTTTTTATATTTTCTACCACTGGTGTTAACCTAGTTAATTTTTCCTTTGACTATTTCTGTCTTCCTTTCTAAATGTCAAAATCACATTACCTGTTAATTAATCCTTTAGCATTATTGATTTTATTCATCTCTTTGTTCCATTACTTCTTTCAATATATAACCTATCCCAAACAGGAGTTTGATTCTCTCTAAAGATGAGTGGCATTAATTATTTTCTCTTTCTTTAATAAATCTTCTTATTATTGCTATTATCTTCAAATGTTGACCTATTTTCTAAGTCTTACAGATAAATACTAAGACAAAGGAACTTCCATATTTCTGCTTTTTAACCACGATTTTTTTTTGTGTAGCTTCTGAAAGCTCAAATTAGTTTATTTGCTATTTCTTTTCACACTTCTTGAAAACTTTCCTGTTTTTATTTCTCAAGGACGAGGACTCTTTTCTAATAGAAAGATGAGGAAAAAGAAGCGAGAGCAGCTCAATGCAAGAGTTGTTCCAGCATTTCTCCACATAGTCTATTTAGTTTATGGCAAAGATAGAAAACTGGACGTAAAATAAAGAACTGAATAGAAAAAGAGTATGTACATCAACATGCATTAGTGTTTCGCCTGGACTGGTTGGATACTGTTCTTAATAATTTACGATAGCAATTTCAGCTCAAGAATCAAAGTAGAATAACAGAAATTTCAGGTGATACACAATTGAGGGTACTGTTAACAAATGAAAAAAGTTACAAAACATTAAAAAACTCCTTTTTTGGTTCTAGTTTCACTCATATATAATTCTGCTGTGGTATTTAATTGCACCAGTTTTCTTGTTTTTTATCCCCCTAGAAAACTATATTTCTCCTGAACTTTATCAATGTCCATTTTAAATATTGCACATCGATTTATCATTTTCCCCACAATTTCCTTACTAATGCCATTCTTAAACTCTTGGACTTAGTTTTTGTAAATCAGCTACTTGGGTATTTGTCTTTGCCTTGAAATTCCTTCCATTGTTTCCCACACTACAGATTCCCAGTTCTCGTTGCATTGGGCTCTGATTCCACTTGTAAAACCAGAGCATCCGTCCAACAATGTGAATGTTGTCTAAAAGATTATCCATGCATGTAGTAAACCTACTGCTCGTTACGCCACTGGCGTTTAAGGCAGCAGTGAAGGTCCTCCATCTCCGTCTGGATAGAAGGATTCTTCATTGCTGCTTCTGTAACAATTTTTTTTTGACCAGTCAGGACTGTTAGCCCTAAGCTGAACTCTAGAATTTGGAGAACCAGTAGACCACTCTTAGTCTGGTCTCTACCCTTTGACCTTTTTGGCATGGGTGACCCCATGAAGAGCCAAAGCACAAGACCCTGACTCCAGCCAACATAGCTCTCCGGCTCATTGAGGCATACAAGCCTTCAAACTCTATGACAAGATTGTGGTCCTCTTGGAGGATGCATATAGAAACAGCCATTTTCAATTATCCACAGGCAAATGTTTGTTTGTTTGATTCATTTTTGTTTCTCTTCTCATTTTGATATTCTTTCTCTGTCCTGTCCCCCATCCTCTCCACATGTCTACAATTCTATTTAATCACTCTCTGTAAAGAGAGATAATCAATAATTGGAAAAAAACAAGAGAATTGCCCAGATTAATGTATAATGTGGAAATCTCTGTCTGTCTGCACTCCATGGTTACTGTTTTGAACATGAGACGAACTTCCCTTTTATCTGTCTTGTTGACATTTCAATCATATGATAAAAAATGGTCCATTCAGCAGAGAGTGTCCTAGGTTTTCAGGAATTTATGCCATGCTTTGTATAACTGGAATTCTGCACCAAAGCATTTGTTCTCATTTCCCCAGCCTCGACAGCAAAATTTCTCAGTTTCATTTCTGCCCTCTGCCAGAAAATATTATTTTTATCCACAAGCAGATTGTAACAAAATAATTAATATTATTATATAACAAAAAGATTTTTGAAGAATTGTTTTAAAATCATTAACCTGCTATAAGTTTTTTTTTGCTAAGGAATAAAGTCAGATATCCGGCAAATCAGAGACTTACAAGATCAGCTGCAAAAGAGCCAGCAGAGTTCTGACAAGCCAGTTTCCCTTTTTCTTTCAGCTATGGGATTTAAGGCAGGCAAAACATAAAGTATGTGAGTATAAGGGACACCTACAGAGTACTGCAGCCTGCATCTTTCTTCCAAGTGTGAATTCTTCATTCCCTTTGGTGGCCACCTCTGCACATGACTGTACTGTGAGGATCTGGAACCGTGACAGTGCAGGTACTCTCCTTACTCCTGATTCCATACTTACTTATTTGAATCTAGTTTCCATCTGTCCCTTTGCCCTTAGTTGCACTGTAATATAAATTCTGGAGTCTTTCTTGGATAGTTCAGAGTGGGATTCTCTTAAGGGAAGAAAGTTGAGAGATGACCACTCAAGTTATGAAGAGATTGGTAGGGTAGACACCGAGAAGATGAACTTAAAAGTGGAAAAGTGAAACAAAAAAGTTTCAAAGAAAGTTGGTAATCTTGGGATCACTAAGAGATAATCTCAGGATATCTCTGGACAATCTCTTCCTGTGCCATGCACCAGTGAGGATAAGAATAGGATGATATAGCAGATGAATGCGTGGCTGAAGAATTGGCGTGGATTCACGGTTTCAGATTTGCAGATCATTGGGATCTGTTCTGGGGAAGGCAAGACAAGTACAAAAGGGTCAACTCTCCATTCTCTGTCATGCGCGTTATTTTCTCAAAGAATTCCGAAGATGTAGAAACATAGAAAACCTACAGCACAATACAGGCCCTTCGGCCCACAAAGCTGCGCTGAACATGTCCTCACCTTAGAAATTACCTAGGGTTACCCATAGCCCTCTACTTTTCTAAGTTCCATGTACCTATCCAGGAGTCTTTTAAAAGACCCTGTCATATCCACCTCCACTATCATCACCGGCAGTCCATTCCACACACTCACCACTGTCTGCATAAAAAAAAACACACCTTGACATCTCCTCTGTACCTACTTACAAGCACCTTAAAACAGTGCCATCTCATGCTAGCCATTTCAGCCCTGGGAAAAAGCCTCTGATTATCCACATGATCAATGCCTCTCATCATCTTGTACACCTCTATCAGGTCACCTCTCATCCTCTGTTGCTCCAAGAAGAAAAGGCCGAGCTCACTCATAAGACATGCGCCCCAATCCAGGCAACATCCTTATAAATCTCTTCTGCACGCTTTCTGTGGTTTCCACATCCTGAGCTGAGCACAGTACTCCAAGTGTGATCTGACCTGGGTCCTATACAGCCTCAACATTACCTCTTGGCTCTTAAACTCAATCCCAAGATTGATGAAGGACAATGCACTGTATGCCTTCTTAATCACAGAGTCAACCTATGCAGCTGCTTTGAGTGTCCTATGGACTCGGACTCCAAGATCTCTCTGAACCTCCACACTGCCAAGAGTCTTACCATTAATACTATATTCTGCCATCATATTTGACCTACCAAAATGAACCTCCTCACACTTATCTGGGTTGAACTCCATCTGCCACTTCTCAGCCCAGTTTTGCATCCTATCAATGTCCCGTTGTAACATCTGACAGCCCTCCACACTATCCACAACACCCCCAACCTTTGTGTCATCAGCATATTTACTAACTTATCTCTCCACTTCCTCATCCAGGTAATTTATAAAGATCACGAAGAGTAGGGGTCCCAGAACAGATCCCTGAGGCACACCACTGGTCACTGACTTCCATGCAGAATATGACCTGTCTACAATCACTCTTTGCCTTCTGTGGGCAAGCCAGTTCTGGAACTACAAAGCAATGTCCCCTTGGATCCCATGCCTCCTTACTTTCTCATTAGGCCTTGCATGGGGTACCTTGTCAAATGCCTTGCTGAAATCCATATACACTACATCTACGACTCTATCTTCATCAATGTGTTTAGTCACATCCTCAAAAAACTCATTCAGGCTCGTAAGGCACGACCTGCCTTTGACAAAGCAATGCTGTCTATTCCTAATCATATTGTGCCTCTCCAAATGTTCATAAATCCTGCCTCTCAGGATCTTCTCCATCAACTTACCAACCACTGAAGTAAGACTCACTGATCTATAATTTCCTGGGCTATCTCTACTCCCTTTCTTGAGTAAGGGAGCAACATCTGCAAACCTCCAATCCTCTGGAACCTCTCCCGTCCCCATTGATGATGCAAAGATCATCACCAGAGGCTCAGCAATCTCCTCATTTGCCTCCCACAGTAGCCTGGGGTACATCTCATCTGTTTCTAATTTATGCTTCCAAGTTCCTACCTGATAGCCTCATATTTCCCCTTATTCCAATTAAATGCTTTCCTAACTTGTCTGTTCATATCCCTCTCCAAAGCTGTGGGAAAGGAGATAAAATTATGATCAGCTATCTCCTAAATGTTCTCCCACTGAGAGATCTGACACCTGATCAGGTTCATTTCCCAATACTAGATCAGGTACAGCCTCTCCTCTTGTAGGCTTATCTACATATTGTGTCAAGAAACCTTCCTGAACATACCTAACAAACTCCATCCCATCTAAACCCCTCGCTCTAGGGAGATGCCATTCGATATTTGGGAAATTAAAATCTCCCACCACAACAACCCTGTTATTATTACACCTTTCCAGAATCTGTTTCCCTATCTGCTCCTCGATGTCCCTGTTACTTTTGGGTGATCTATAAAAAACACCCAGTAGAGTTATTGACCTAACTTCCTAACTTCCACCCACAGAGATTCTGTAGACAATCCCTCCATAACTTCCTCCTTTTCTGCAGCTGTGACACGATCTCTGATCAACAGCGCCATGCCCCCACCTCTTTTACCTCCCTCCCTGTCCTTTCTGAAACAACTTAAGCTTGACATTCAAAGTAACTATTCCTGCCCCGAGACATCCAAGTCTCTGTAATGGCAACAACATCATAGCTCCAAGTACTGATCCATGCTCTAAACTCATCCCCTTTGTTCGTAATACCCCTTACATTAAAATAGACACATCTCAAACCATCGGTCTGAGCATGTCCCTTCTCTATCACCTGCTTATCCTCCCTCTTGCACTGTCTTCAGGCTTTCTCTATTTGTGAACCAACCACTTCTTCCTCTGTCACTTCAGTTGGGTTCCCACCCCCCAGCAATTCTAGTTTAAACTCTCCCTAATAGCCTTAGCAAACCTCTCCACCAGGATATTGGCCCCCTTGGGATTCAAGTGCAACCCGTCCTCTTTGTACAGGTCACACCTGCCCCAAAAGAGGTCTCAATGATCCAGAAATCTGAATCCCTTCCCTCTGATCCAATCTCTCAGCCACACATTTATCCTACACCTCATTCTATTCCTATACTCACTGTCACATGGCACAGGCAGTAATCCTGAGATTACTACTTTTGTGGTCCTGCTTCTCAACATCTTTCCTAACACCCTGTAGTCTGTTTTCAGGACCTCCTCCCTTTTCCTATCTATGTCGTTGGTACCAATATGTACCACGACCTCTGGCTGTTTTCCTTCCCACTAAAGGATATCGTGGACCCGATCAGAAACATCCTGGACCCTGGCACCTGGGAGGCAAACTACCATCCCGTGTTTCTTTACTGTGTCCACAGAATCGCCTGTCTGACCCCCTAACACTGCTGCCATCCTCTTCCTTTCCCTACCTATCTGAGCCACAGGGCTAGAGTCTGTGCCAGAGGCATGGCCACTGTTGCTTCCCCCAGTTTGGCTGTCCTTCCCCCCCCCCCCCCCCCCCAACAGTACTCAAACAGGAGTACTTATTGTTAAAGGGGATAGCCACAGGGGTATTCTCTAGTATCTGCCTCTTGCCCTTCCCTCCCCTGACTGTTACCCACTTATCTGTCTCTTAAGGCCCCAATGTGACTACCTGCCTTTAGCTGCTATTCTTCATTCTCCCTGACCAGATGAAGGTCATCGAGCTGCATCTCCAGTTCCCTAACGCGGTCCCTAAGGAGCTGCAGCTCAATGCACCAGGCGCAGATATGGCCTTCCGGGAGGCTGGGAGGCTCCCAGACTTCCCACATCTAACACCAAGCACAGAACACTGGCTACACACACCTACATCCTGTCTGTATTCTACACAAGTAACTTAACTCACCTCAACCTGTTATCGCCGAAGCCCCGTTGAACCAAAGCCCTCCTACTCTATCTGCCTCTACTCTGTTGCCCGCTCTATAAACTCTTCTCTCTGTTCTCATTGGCTGACGTCCACGCATTTGCGCAGTCTTGCCCCGATCCAACTGCTGAAGGAATAATTGTCAGACATGATTTCCCCTTAAAGAAACTATGCTAACTTTGGCATATTTTATCATGTGTCTCCAAGCACCCTAAACCTCATCCTTATTAATGGACTCCATCTTCCCAACCACTGAAGTCAGGTTATCTGGCCTGTAATTTCCTTTCTTTTACCTCCCTGCCTTATTATAGAGTGGAGTGACTAACATTTGCAATTTTCTAGTCCTATGGAACCATTCCAGAATCTAGTGGTTCTAGAAGGATCCCTACTAGTATCTCCACAATCTCTTCAGCTCCCTTTTTCAGAATCTAGTATGTAGTCCATCAGGTCCAGGTGACTTGTCTACTTTTAGACCTTTTAATGTCCAAAGCACCTTCTCCTTAGTAAAATCAACTACACTCACTTCCCCCCCCCCCCCACCCCAGATATTATTTCTGTCATACTGCTGGTGTCGTCTGAAGACTAATGCAAACTATTTATTAAATTTGCCCAACATTTCTTTGTCTCCCATTACTACCTCTCTGGCGTCATTTTCCAGTGGTCTGATTTCCACTCTCATCTCTCTTCTACTCCATATATCTGAAAAAAACATGGTATTTTCTGTTATGGGCTAGCTTGCCTTTATATTTTATTTTTTCTGTCCTCATGGTTTTTTTTAGTTGCCTTCTCTTGGTTGTTGAAAGCTTCCCAGTCCCCTAAATCCCCACTAATTTTTGCTCTTAACATCCTTCCTTAATCATGAAGACCAATACTGTACACAGTTCTCCAGATTTACAGACAGACATACTTTATTGATCCCGAGGGAAATTGGGTTTCATTACAGCCACACCAACCAAGAATAGTGAAGAAATATAGCAATATAAAACCATAAATAATTAAATAATAAGTTAATCATGCCAAGTGGAAGTAAGTCCAGGACCAGCCTATTGGCACAGGGTGTCTGACACACCGAGGGAGGAGTTGTAAAGTTTGATGGCCACAGGTAGGAACGACTTCCTATGACGCTCAGTGTTACATCTCGGTGGAATGAGTCTCTGGCTGAATGTACTCCTGTGCCTAACCAGTACATTATGGAGTGGATGGGAGACATTGTCCAAGATGGCATGCAACTTGGACAGCATCCTCTTTTCAGACACCACCGTCAGAGTCCAGTTCCACCCCCACGTCACTGGCCTTACGAATAAGTTTGTTGATTCTGTTAATCCCACTAATGCCCTATATAACTGAAATATAACCTTTGTACTTTTGTACTCAATTTCTCACATAATAAACGGCAACATTTATTAGTTGTTGAGATGGAGGGAAGATTGGTTTTCCAAAATCATACAGGGAGCCCTGCCCAGTTACTTTTTCAGAGCTGCATGTGTTTAGCCCCCTTTAAATTGATAGCTCTAGGGTAAGCAGTTCTAGCAAAATGTCAGCTGTTTAGTCCCTCCATAGATGCTGCCTGACTTGCTGAGTTCCTTCAGCATTTTATGGGAGCTGCTGAAGATTTCCAGTATCTGCAGAATCTCTAGTACTTGTAAAACTAGAAGGACTGAGATCCTATGACATGGAACCACATAAGCTAGTCAATCCCTAGGTCCCGTAAAAATGTATTGCATGGAGAGCAACTCCTTGACACACATATCATTACGGAAAATGCTGAACCACACCAACACAATTTGTTGAAGTGTCTGACTGAAATTCCATAATTTTATTTTTATTCAAAGATATAGCACAGAACAGGACCTTCCAGCCCAATGAGCTGCACAGTCCAGCAACCCACCTATTTAATTCTAGCCTAATCACGGGATAATTTACGATAACCAATTAACCTACTAACTAGAACATCTTTAGAATGTGGGAGAAAACCGGAGCATTCATACAAACTCCTTACAGACAGTGTCAAAATTGAACTCCAAACTGTAATAGCATCATGCTGCCACTATGCTGCCATGGCGCCCTCAACCCAAAACAAATTTCACTGTGCTAAAAATTAAAATAAGTAACTACTGACTGACTTTCTAGTCCAATCTATCTTAATGATATTGATAGAGGAATAAATATTGGTCAAGGCATGAGAAATTCCTCCCCTGCTCTTTGAATTAAAATGCCATGTGATTTTTTAATTCCTTGAGAGAACAGATGAAGTGTCAGTTTAGTGCCTTGGCCAAAAGGTGGCACTGGAAAACAGCAAAAGAGTTCAAAAGATTACTCACAACTCTTCAAACACCTTGACTCTGTACTTCCATTGCCTGGAACATTTATTTTGGGATATTCTGAAGTCCTCATAGATGCTACATCTAAATATAAATTTTTTTGCTTTTCTAATTGAGCTTGGATTTATCAACAGCTTTGGACTCTGCCGCTGCTTACCTTCTGCAGCCGTACAGCCAAGTACGATGCAACAACTGAAGCAGTTCTAGAACTCAAAGCTTCTCTTTCTTTATGTGCAGCCTAGTATCTATATCCTTATCTTTCTATGCCATGCTCTGCTGGTTGAGAGCACAAGTCTGCTCTCAGTCTTGATAAAGCAGGGTCTTTATTTCTTTCAATAGCTTTTACTAGTGACACAGACATTATTATCGATCATCCAGTGAGCTGCGGTAAACTCAAAACCGGTCAAGGATAAGAGGGGAATCTTTACCTTTAACATTCTGCTGTGAAAGGTGCAAGACATTTGTATGCATTACTCTGATGGGAGAAATCGGAAGCTGTTTTGGAGATTGACAGAATCTTTTTCTTCTATATTATAGTCTGTGTAGGGTCTCTCTGCCTGGATGGTGCTGGACCCCTCACATCATTAGTCTCCAGTGATCGTGCCAGTCTCCTGTGTGGCAGCTTCAATACAGGAATTCATCATCTCCAATTGAACCATTCAGGTGGCTGCGGCCTGAGTGAGGTGGCTAGATTCTGAACAGGTGAATAAGTGGGAGTTGCAACAGCATTGCAGAGGAGCTGAGGATGGTTTGTGGGAGGTCCCCAACAGGCGATCACATGAGCAAGATACTTACGGAGTGGGAAGCGAACAACTCAAAGGGTAGTGGCCTCTGTTAGCACTTATGAATTATGTCCATATGCAATGAGATTCACAATGTGGGTTATGTCAATGTAGTTCAGATTAATTGACTGCATTGTATAAAATCGGTATGCATTGTTGTAGATTTTTATTACTTAGCTGTTGAATAACTGAATTTTAGACAATAATGTTTCCAACCTCAGACACGGTAAAAGTCAGCAGATACAGTAACATTCTATTTATGAAGTTTAGCGATAAGGCTTTCGTACCAGAAGACATTCCAAGGAACGGGAGATGATAAGGTGAAATTCAGACCTCTCTGAAGCTCATTATTGTCATTTGCAAACTTCCAACCTTCCATGAGGTAATGCCATTTTTGCAGACTCCTGACTCCATTACCACTGTGATGCTATTACTGATGTATCTAGCATGTTATGTAAAGTTGTATTGTGACATAACCCATTTGATTAGAGCCCTTGCTGAAGGAAAAAAGCATGTTTCTTTTAGTGAGTTCTGTACATTAGTGCTAATAGCAAAGGGGAGTAAGCAGCAAAATTTGAGCTATGCAAAATACCCTGCTGAGAGCCAATTGACTCAGTGGGATAAATGGCTTCCTACTGTGCTTAGCAATCTGATCATTCTGTCCTATCCTGTACAGCTATGCTGCAACTTAGCTACAAAATGCCACCAAAGCAAGAATCTATAAATAAGAAGTCAGCATTAAAGTAAACAATTAGTACTAATATCTTTTCATATCACTTGTATGGGACACATCCACTATGAATTATAGTGTAGAATGCCTTTATATGATATGTAGGATACTTGTTGGGTTATAATTCTGGAATATCATTGTGGTACACCTGTTTAATTCGCAGGCACCAAAGTAAATTTTGCTTCCTGTAACACTAGAAAATGCTTATTTGAAAGAAAAATGTAAATAACTGTTTTAAAGAATTTAGAAATAGAAGATATCATCTGTTTAAATATTTAATTTATGTAAATGCTATTGCTAATATAACTTTAGAATGATTGAATGAATGCAATGAACAATCTCATGAATTATGAATCTACTTATTTTTCCTACCTCTGTAATAAAATCAGACCAAGACGAATAGAGAATGTCTTACATGGCTTTGATTGTGTTATTATGGAATAGCCACAGCAAGCCAAAGAAAACCAACCTAAACATTGCTATCAAACAGTCTAACTAACCCATTCATCAGCAAGATGATGGAATATGCTGGTAAAAGATTGTCAACTAAAACCAATTTATCAGTTAATCTGCTTCAAATGTAGTTCTGTCTGGATTGCTTATCTCAAGACCTCTTGAAAACCTTGGTTGAATAATTGACAAAGACTTGAGTCTGATCTTATATTCACTGCAACACCTAATTGAATGTGTCATCAGGCAGCTCTGCTATTATGGTCAATTGGAATGGGGGGAAAGACCTCCACCATATGAAGAACGATAACCGTGGATGTCAGAGGCTAGTCACATCTGCCTCAGGATGCCATTGTAGTGGTTGTCATGGCAGCATCCTAGAACCATCCATTCTCAACTATTATATATGTGAACTTACAGCCATCTAAATGTCAACAATGGGGCTATTCACATCCACAGTCCTCAGATAGTAAAACATTTCATACATGAAGCAAGATAAAAGGTCAGACAAGTGTAAACTAATATCTGTTGTCAAAAAGGGGAATTCTTCAAGACATTTAATGCCATGCCTCCATTATCTACATCTCAGAGTCATCATTTGTCAACCAAATAAACACCATTGCTCAAGCATAAACTTTTACTTGTCAAAACAGTCAACAGTTGGGTATTCTTTGATGTGGCTCTCCCCATAACCATCAAACTTGGTTAGGAGTGTAAGGGAACACTTTGCATTTGTCCGAGTGAATGCAGCAGCAGCAGCACTGCCCAAAAAATGAGATTCCTTCATTACAAAGAATCCATTTTATTTGTCACACCATGCACTAGCTTAAGTATTCATTTCCTTCATCTCAGCAGGGCCATGCAGTAAGTGTGTGGATATGCTGTCACCTATAAATTCCTCACTTAAGTTACACCATCCAAATACTACATTATTATTGGAATTACATCAACATCCTGAAACTTTCTATCCATCAGCATTATGGGAGCATTTTCACTACATATTGAGATGGTTAAGGAAAAGCCTTCTATCACCCTGTCATGGATAGATAGGAAAATAAGTGCCATAATGTCATATTCTGAATGGTGAATCCCTATTGAAGATAGGACCATTGTCATATTTCTTCATTATCCATATCATTATCTGATTTGCAAAAGCTCCTTTGAGAGGAGAGCTGTAATAATTTTATGATGAAAACCTCATACCATCATTTACTTGGTGTAACATTGAATCTAAATATAGTCATGCCAATCTCAGCCAAATTGTGGTTAGCAAAATGGTGTCAGGATTCAAACAATGGACAATAGATACAGTTTTGTAGGGTTGAAGAAATGTGTTCATGGTGAGAGACTCAAACTCAAGAATAACCTGACAGATTTTAAGAAAGGTTAATAACAATATTGTTTACAGAATTTAGTAATATAACTAAAACTGTCCAAACTTAACAATTATATAATGTGGAAAGTAGTAAAGTTAAAAGTAAATTTATTATCAAAGTAGTTATATGTCACCATATACAACCCTCAGATACATTTTCTTGTAGGCATTCACTGTAAATACAAAGAAACAAAAAAGCTAAACATAATAATAATAATAAATAGCAATAAATATCAAGAACATGAGATGAAGAGTCTGAATTAGTTGTGGGAACAGTTCAGTGTTGTGTTGAGTGAAGTTATACTCTCTGGTACAATAACTGTTCCTGAACCTGGTGGTGTGAATCCTGAGGCTCCTGTACCTCCTTCCTGATGGCAACAGTGAGAAGAGAACATAGCCTGGATGGTGGGGTTCTTGATGTTGCTTTCCTGCGACAGCAGTTCATGTAGATGTGCTCATTGGCGTTGAGGACTTTACCCATGATGGACTGGGCTCCACTATCTTTTGGAGGCTTTTCAATTCAAGGGCATTGGTGTTTCCATACCAGATTGCGATGCAACCAGTCAATATACTCTCCACCATACATCTATAGAAATTTTAAATGACATGCTGAATCTTTGCAAACGTCGAAGTATAGTCAAGTAAAAGTATAGAATTCATATCTACAAATCCATTCATACAAAGTGAAGACTAATTGATATTGAGAATGAGATTTAACCCCTGGTGAAGGTTAGTTAGCACAAGTATGTTTTATGCTGTAACGTTCAATGATTCTAAAGTAAACACAAGACTCGTAAACTCAGCAGGAACTTTAGAATCTGTGGATGAGTTTGTGTTTCAAGTGAAAGAAAAGTCATAGGTCAGAACCGTGAATTGTGTTTCACCCTTCACAAATGCTGCCCAACCTGCTGACTATTTCCAGAATTTCCTGTTTTCATAACTCTAATGTCTGTTGTTTTTTTTAATATTCATTGACTCTACTAAGACAGCCCTACATACTCCACCTTGGTTCATTGGATAAAATTGTTGTTGGCATCAGAGGGTGTTATGTGTAACTGACAAATCACAAACCATACAGACCCTAGAGAACAGATTTAACCCAGTCAAAAGTAAAACTGTAATAATCCAGCACCCAATTTTTTGGAAATCCAAGTGGTTCGGCATCTGCTCACTCATTAGTCTAGGGGAGTCAGGAGTTCAGAGCAGAAGCACATCTGCAGCCAGGGTTGGGATCCAGAATGCCAGAAGTCAGGAATGTGGGTAGGTTTCCGGCCAGAGCCACAGAATATTCTTGTCCCACTTAACTCACTGGCTTCACTAGAAAAGTTATTATACTAATTTGTGTACTGTTTTTTAAAAAAAAGAAATACAAGTGTTCTTAGGTACTAATAGCAGTAACATTGAATAGTTTGAAAAATCTGCCAGTCTCATACCACCAAAGTCCTAACAGTGCCAGATTATCAGAGTTTAACTGTAATGATTGGGTTCATGTCAGGATGAGGTGTTTGGGAAAAAAATATTTGAGATATGTATTGGATGAACACAGTAACAAATAGCTGCCATTTGATTCCATTCTAAAATATTCCTTTGTTTTAAAAAAAAGTGAATACAAATTTGATAAATCTATCTAAGACATTGATATCTGTAAATTGGAGGAATCAAGAGATACGGGGATAGGGGTCAGAAAATCAGCCAGGATCTTGTGGAAAGTGCAAATCTTAACTGAGCCAGCATTCCCACTGAATCCTGCCTCTAATCACTTTCCTACTGGACCCTGATCTCTTCCCCTCCTCTTGTTTCCTTGCCACTGGTCTGCCTTCCACTGAACCTGAACTATTCCACTTTTCTACTGTTCATTGCACCTTGATTGCCCACTCATGCACACTCTGCCTCCAGTCTCTCTCCCACTGGCTCCCTATACTGTAAGCTCCCTTCCTTTGGGCCCTGCTCCTGTCTTCTCATCCCAATATTAATCCGATCGTTACAGTTAAAGTGAGATTCTAGCACTGTTGGAACTTGGCTCACTGTTCGTCATCTCCCTCCCACCGAACAAAGAAGGTCCCTTTTAATCCAACATGATGTCAACCTAGGACATAGCTCCACACAACCTCATCATGGGTCAAGGAATTGTGTTGCCCAGCTGACCTATCACAGTGCAGTCAGTGATGAGTGTATGCTGCTGGGTTTGAAGTGGTGGGTGATGAGTGAATAGCTGAAAGCCAGGAGACTGAGCTGGACTAGGGATATCAATCTTATTCAGAGTACGGGTTCTATGGGCACCTCAGAATCTGAATGTGTAATACTGTTGTTTACAGATGTTTTTGGTGACAGAGTGTATGTAAGATAGAGAGCTCAGTGCATGGGCAGTGAGAGTGAGCACAAAGGAACTAAGGCAGTGAAGCAGCCTTGAGCTCAGCAAACATCAACAGCTTGAGCATATTGCCTCCAACAAAGCCACTAAAAACTGTAAAGTGTCGTAGCCCCCAGTTGGGAAAAACAGCCCCTCCCTCGCACCCCAACCCCTGGTTAGTAGATCATCAGTTCACACAGTGATAGAGCTTCCCCTGGGTAGATCAGTTCCCAGCCTGACTCAGGCCCTGTGGATCCATTCGAGGAATGAGTCTGGTCCAATATATCTAGTGCTTGTCCTGAATTGGAACGATGGATAAACCTGCTGTAATGAGACCAGTATGGGGTTGGAAGCAAGAAGTTCCTCAGTGCAATAAATCCAAGTCAAGCCACGCCTTCAGCATCTTGGGAGAATACACCAAAGGTTCAAAGTAAATTTATTATCAAAGTACATACTGTATATATCACCATATACAACCCTGAGATACGTTTTCTTACAGGCATACATAGTAAATCCAAGAAGCTCAATAGAATCCAACACAATAGCATCCAATAGGATGGACAAACAACCAAGGTCCAAAAAGTAACAAACTGTGCAAGTACAAAAGAAAATAATAAATAAATAAGCAATAAATATTGAAAACGTCAGATGAAAAATTCTTGAAAGTGAGCCCATAGGCTGTGGGAATAGTTCAATGAAGGGAGAAATAAAGTTGAGTGAAGTGTCCCTCTGGTTCAAGAGCCTGATGTTGACGGGTAATAACTGTTCCTGAACCTGGTGCTCTGGATGTACAGTTCCTGTACCTTCTTCCCAATGGTAGCAGTGAGAAGAAAGCATGACCTGGGTGGTGGGGGTCCCTGATAATGGATTTTGCTTTCCTGTGATAGCACTCCGTGTAGATGTGTTCTGTGGTGGGGAGGGCTTTACCCGTGATGGACTGAGCCATAGCCACTACTTTGTGTAGGATTTTCCATTCAAGGGCATCAGTGTTTCCAACAGTCAATATACTCTCCACCGCAAATTAACAAAAGTTTGTCAAAGTTTTAGATATCTTGCCAAACTTTCGCAAACTTATAAGGAAGCAGAGTGCTGCTGTGCTTTTTTTCAGATTTGCACTTTGTTACGGTCTGATCCAGAACCCGCATTCCGGTTCTTGATCCGGTCCGCGGACTCCGGGCTCCGGGTCTTGTAGCCGTCCCTCCTTTCACCCTTGAGCCCAAGTAGTCACACCTGTGGATCATCCTGGCTTGTTGGGGCTCAAGGAGGCGCACCTGATGCCCATCGGCTGCGGTGTATATAGGGGGCTCTGGGACTGAGTGGAGTTGGGGGGTTGACCTGCTTATTCTGTCCCTCTGGTTCACCCTGTTTGGACTGGGTTATCCTGTTCATCCTGGCTTGGAGTACCCATTGTTATAGATGAGTTCTGCGAGTGAGTCTGGAAGTTACCCTGGACCGAGCTCCCTTCATATCCCTTGCCTCCATTGGGTAAGTCAGGCTGGACTGCCGTTGCCTGGCGGAGGGCTCTGTCTCTTCCTATTCCTTGCCTCTGTTGGGTAAGCCAGGCTGGACTGCCATTGCCCAGTGGGGGACTCTGCCCCTTCCGATCCCTTGCCTCCTACGGGTTGTGCCCCATAGTTGTTCCTGTCCTGCCCCTAGTACTTCAGTGCCTGCATCCTGCGCTTGGGTCCAGCCTCCTGTCCCCTTATGACAGAACGACTCCCCCAGCATGGACCCAGCAACACAGACACTGTAGTCTATTCCCGTCACCCTGGGGTCCCCTCTTGTCTGAACACTTCCTCCCCCCCCCACCCACCTGTGTCTTCTCTGGCCCTAGAGACCCTCCTCGGTTGCCTGGAGGCTCCCTTTGAGTGGGGGTACTGTTATGGTCCGGTCCAGAGCCCGCATTCCGGGTCTTGATCCGGTCCGCAGACTCCAGACTCCGAGTCTTGTAGCCGTCCCTCCTTTCACCCTTGAGCCCAATTAGTCACACCTGTGGATCATCCTGTGCACCTAATGCCCATCGGCTGGCGGTGTATATAGGGGGCTCTGGGACTGAGTGGAGTTGGGGGGGTGTTGTCCTGCCCTGCCCTGCTTATCCTGTCCCTCTGGTTCACCCTGTTTGGACTGGGTTGTCCTGTTTCGTCCTGTTCACTCTGTTCATCCTGGCTTGGAGTACCCACCGTTATAGACGAGTTCTGCGAGTGAGTCTGGAAGTCACCCTGAACTGAGCTCCCTTCCTATCCCTTGCCTCCGTTGGGTAAGTCAGGCCAGACTGCCGTGGCCCGGCGGAGGGCTCTGTTTCTTCCTATCCCTGGCCTCCATCGGATAAGCCAGGCTGGACTGCCGTTGCCCAGCAGGGGACTCTGCCCCTTCCTATCCCTTGCCTCCGTCGGGTAAGCCAGGCCGGACTGCCGTTACCTGGCGGAGGGCTCTGCCCCTTCCAATCCCTCACCTCCTACGGGTTGTGCCCTGCGACCTGCCCAGGCCCCTGTGTCCTGCCTGGGAGGTCCTGGCCCTGCCCAGGAGTTCTGCGGCCTGCCCTGGGAGCTATCCTCCCAGCATTCCTAGTCCCAAGAACCCATCCTCTAGCCTAGCCTCATGACCATCTCTGAATCCCAAGACTGTCTCTGAACCCCCAAGATCAACTCTGAACTCCAAGACCATCTCTGAACTCTGGGATCCTCCCGCCTGCCTGGACTCTAAGACTCTCTCGGAACCCCAGCATCACCTTGAACTGGTCCCTCACGCACACCACGGTCTCCACGTCTTGTCTCTCGTTTAGTTATCCCTGTCCTGCCCCTAGTACCTCAGTGCCTGCGTCCTGCGCTTGGGTCCAGCCTCCTGTCCCCTTATGACACACTTAGAGCACTTTAGGATGGACTGTGGAGGAAGTGGTCTGTATTTGATGAGTACAGGAACCTGTAATTGTGAGTCAAACCTGGTTACCTAACATACACCCAATCTAGTCTGACTGTGTGCTAGATCAAAAAAAATTCTATCATTGTACTCTGGTCAGATTTGGATTAGTCATAGACAGGCCTGGCAAAACCTCTAGGCCAGCATTTACTTCACACCGCTCTGTGAGCTTCCCATCAGATTTGTCAACACATTCATAAGCATTTTTTTCACCTAAGCTGCTGCCTTTCCCTAAAGGCCAGGTAGTGTGTGTGAAAGCCAAAGTTTTGTAATATTTCACTAAAAAATGAATATTTCAGCTGTCAAAAAGCAAAAAACTGCAGATGCTGGAAATACTCAACAAGTCATTTCATTTTGTGCTTCTCTTCCCTTTTTCTCAGCAACATGCAATTTTTGTCTTAATTTTTTTTCCTCAGTTCTGATTTTTTTAACTCTTCAGCTGTAAATTTTAAGCCTGTTCCTCTCTCCAGATAACATGCCTATTCGGCTGAGTATTCCAGCATTTTATGCAAAGTGGAAGACAGGAAAGAAAGGTAAGAGGCAAATACCTAGATTAGAGCATTGCAATTAAGAGGAGAGAATGGACAGACAGGCTTTGTCTTTGGAGGCATCTGAGGGCTGACTTTATAAAGGTATTTAACATTACGCAGCGGATAGATAGGGTAGGTTGAATGCTTTTTCCCATGATGGGAGTGTCTAAAACAAACAGGGCAAAGGATTAAAGTGAGAGATAGTGGGTTTAGCAGCAATCTGAGGGGAAACGTTTTCACTCAGAGAGTGGTTAGAGTCTGGAACATGCCTCCTGAAGAAGGGATGGTACTTTTATGCCACTTAAGAAGCAGCTTGGCAAGTACTTCAATCACCAAAACACAGAACAGACATCAAGACCTATGGACCTAGTACAGGTAGGTGGATACAGCAGGCAGCAGCTACATGGAAGGCTGAAAGGTATGTTTCTCTGCTGTAGAGCATTATGACTATACGGCAATATAAGAAAATAAAGTTGGAAAAGTTAAACTGTAGACTCAAAAAAACTGAAATTAATACAGAAACCAGAGAAAAAATAACAAGGAGAAAATAAACAATGCAGGCAAACTATAGAGAACTGTAAAACAATGTGACTTTCTCTGATGACAGGAAAGATTAGAGTGAGCATGTCTCTACAGCAGGGGTTTCTAACCTGAGATTCACGGAGCCCTTGGTTAATGGTGGGGTTCATGGCATAAAAAAGGTTGGGAACCCCTGCTCTAGAAAATGAAGCTGAGAAGTAGTTCTAGGGAATAAGGAAAAGGAAGAGGAATTAACTTACATTAGTCTATGATAGAAGATACTACATGGTCCCATTAGTGATACAGGCTGCTCCTGAATTAAGGACACCCGACATATAAACCAGCTCCTATAATATTATTAAATTCATAAGTCCAATGTATGTACAACTATTAGTTCCTACGAACAGAAGAACTCGTTTTCCCTCTCCACTTATAGTAATTCTTTCTTATCAGTCTGGTGTGCTTTTAATGCCATTCATTGCAATGCTGTGGAGGTATGTTTACCATATCAAGTGACTTTTGTGTATTTTCCAGCTCATGGGCAAAATCAACTTAAGGACATTTGTAATAACAGAACCTGTTTGTTACCCATGGATGACGTGTACAAAAATACAGAAGAGGATGTAAATATAATCAATGTCATCAGAGATGTAGACCGAGGTAACAAATGGTGCTTATCCATTGGTCTCTCTTAGTTTGCTTCCTTGATTTCTAAACAAAATGGCTACAAAGATGGTGAATGCATTGATGCCCATACAAAAAAGAATTGATTAGAAAACTATCAATGTGACATGTTCCCAAGATATCAATCAATTATTACGGAGAAAATAACATGTGGAAGGTGATAATCTGATCAATGGGGCGTCATGAAGAGGAAATCAAGTCTGACAAATGCGTTAGAGTTCTTTGAAGAGTATCAGACGGATCGGAGTAAGGGGTACAAGTAGATGAAATGTATTTGGATTTTTTCAAAAGGCATTCAACAAGATGCCACACAAATGTTTAGTCTGTGGGATTAGATCAGGAGGTAATATATCAGCATAAACTGAGGGTTGGATAACAAACAGGAAGTACAAATAGGGACAGGGGAGGTTATTTTCTGGTCAAAATCCTGTTATCAGTAGGGTGCCATAGGCACTGCAACTGTGTACCATATATATTAATGAATTAGAGACTGGAAGGAGAGGTACTGTGGACACAACATGATAGAAGGTAAACTGTGAGGAGGATACACAGGATTTACAGAGTTTGTGGCTAACAGTTGACAGATGGTTTATAATATGGGAAAATTTGAAGTTGTTCACTGCAGAAGGAAGAATAATAAAAGAGATTACTATTTCAATGGAGACTTTACATTGGATCATTTAGAAATTAATGACGCATTTAAAAATTTTTATTCTCGGCTTTATTCCTCTGAATCTTTGAATGACAATATCTCTGTTGATCAATTTTTAAAGAATCTGAATATTCCTTCACTTTCATCTGATTTTAAAGCCAAACTTAATGCGCCTATATCATCAGAAGAAATATCTTTTGCAATTTCTGCACTGTCCTCAGGGAAATCTCCTGGACCTGATGGGTTCCCTGTAGAATTTTATAAATCATTCTCTTCACTGCTTTCTCCTCAGTTACTTTCAGTATTATCTGACTTGTTTAATTACGGCAAATTGCCACCCTCTTTCAATGAGGCATCTATTATTCTTCTATTAAAAAAGGGCAAAGACCCAACAGAGTGTTCCTCGTATAGGCCGATTTCTTTGCTCAATGTTGATGTAAAGATCTTAGCTAAAGTTTTAGCTCATAGATTAGAAACCGTTATTCCCTCCATTATCTCTGATGACCAATCAGGTTTTATTAAAAACCGTCTCCCTTTTTTTAACATTTGGCGTTTATTTAATATCTTATACTCACCTCCAACTGGGATTCCTGAATGTGTTATTTCCCTCAATGCGGAGAAAGCATTTGATCGTATAGAGTGGAACTACCTTTTTGCAGTCTTAGAAAAATTTGACCTCGGCCAAAGTTTCATCTCTTGGATCAAATTGCTGTACCTGTGTCCTACTACTTCTGTTTTAACTAATTTTCAGAAATGCCAGGTATTTAATCTCAAACGTGGCACCCGTCAGGGATGCCCCTTAAGTCCCTTTCTCTTTGATTTGGCTATAGAACCTTTGGCGATAGCATTTCGAAATTGTCCTGAATTGACCGGGATTTGGAGAGGGGGTGTTGAGCATAAAGTTTCTCTTTATGCTGATAACTTATTACTCTTTCTCTCAAATCCGTCTACATCCTTACCTCTAATGTTTTCACTTCTTGACCAGTTTAGCCAGATCTCTGGCTATAAACTCAATTTACATAAGAGTGAACTTTTCCCAATTAATAAAGAAGCACAAGAACTAACATTTCGTGATCTCCCTTTTAAAGTAGTCCATAATCAATTCACTTATCTTGGAATTACAGTCACAAGGAAGTTTAAAGATCTCTTTCGTGAAAACTTTGCCAATCTTTCATATACTATAAAACAGAGTCTGGTACAATGGTCACCTCTATCTATGTCTTTGGTAGGTCGTATTAATGTTGTTAAAATGTCTGTTCTCACCAAATTTTTATACTTATTTCAATCTATCCCAATTTTTATTCCTAAATCTTTTTTTGATTCCTTAGACTCTATTATTTTGTCATATCTGTGGAAGAATAAGCACTCTAGAATTAATAAAATCCATCTCCAAAAATCTAAAAAAGTGGGTGGCATGGATTACCTAACTTTCGTTCATATTATTGGGCAGCTAATATACGTTGTGCTGCCTTTTGGTCTTTCTTCCACGGCCAACCCGAGTGCCCTAATTGGGTGGCAATGGAGTTGAGCTCCACTAAAGAATTATCTATCTCTGCACTTCTTGGCTCTGCACTCCCTAGTAGTCTGTCCAGATTAATAGCTAATCCTCTTGTTAGACACACTTTGCGTATATGGGCTCAGTTCAGGAAATGCTATGGTTTCCACGGTTTTTCCGTTTCCAGCCCTGTCGCACATAATCACCTTTTTTTACCTACTACGTACGATTCAGCATTCCATGTTTGGTATAGGAAGGGCATTAGACATTTTGAAGATCTTTTCATTGATAATCACTTCGCTTCTTTTCAGCAGCTCTCTGTTAAGTTCAATCTGCCCAATGCTCATTTTTTTAGATATCTCCAAATTAGACACTTTATTGCTCCTTTAATTCCTAACTTTCCTGAAATGCCTACGAAAAATGCTATGGACTTATTTCTTTCCATTAATCTACTAGGTAAAGGTTTAATATCAATTATTCGAGATAAATTAGCAGCCTTACGACGGGCCCCTGTGGATAAAATTAAAATGGCCTGGGAACAGGATTTAAATACCTCCTTATCCGATGAGAGCTGGGACTCGATTCTCAAATCGGTTAACTCAACCTCTCTTTGTGCTTGCCATTGCCTTTTACAGTTTAAGATTGTTCATAGAGCCCAAATGTCTAAATCTAAACTATCTCGATTCTACCCTAACATTAGTCCGCTCTGTGATAAATGCAAGAGGGGCGTGGCCTCTCTCATCCATATGTACTGGTTCTGTCCTAGCTTGGAGAAATTTTGGAAAGATGTCTTCACTACGTTATCGTGTATTCTGAATCAGCACCTAGAACCAAACCCCTTAATTGCTTTGTTCGGTTTCTGGGGCAAGACAGATTTACGTCTGAGTCCAACCAAATGCCGAATATTATCCTTTGCTGCTCTCCTGGCTAGACGCTTGATCCTCCTTAGATGGAGAAATGTTGCCCCGCCCACTCATGCTCAATGGCTTAACGACATTATGGCCTGCTTGGACCTCGAAAAAATTCATTATTCAGTTCTTAATTCGGATCTAAAGTTCCATAAGGTCTGGGGACCCTTTATCGAGTACTTTCATAACCTTCCTCTTGACTAGGGTTTTTTTTTTCTTTTCGGTCCCTTGCTTTCAGCTCCCTTTTTTTTCTGGTAGTAGGCATTATTATCCTCTGTTGCTAAGTGTATTCACAGTCTGGGAGTTTGATTGTCCTGATTTATATTCTCTATATTGTGTTGTGGTTGGTCTGGAGTTGTTTTTTTTTGTGTTGTGGGACGGGGAGGATACTAAGTTTACTTGTCTTCAACTTAGGTGCTTTTTTGTCAAATTCTCTTCCTTTGTAGCATATTGTCATTGTATGCTTAATTTTGCACTGTATTAATGTTCCTCATTGGGATTTGGGGTTTTTAATTTGTAAAATGTATTAAAAAACTAATAAAAAAAAATTTAAAAAAAAAGATTACTATTTCAGTGAAGAAACTCTGCGGAAAGCTGCAGTACAAAGGGATTTGTACATAAGGCCAGGAAGCTTGTACACAGATGCTACAGTTAAACAGGATGGCAAATGGAAAGCAGGCTTCTATTTCAAGGGGCTTTGGAGTATACTAGTAGAGAAATCTAATGACTAATGGAACATGATACAACCAGAGTACTATGTGCAGTTCTGATGCTCTTATTATAGAAAAGAGAAATTGTTATTGGAATCCATTACAGAAAGTTTACTGGGATAACCTGGACTATAGAGGGACTGACTTGTAAGAAAGAATTGAGTGGATTGCATTTGTACTCACTGAAATTTAGAAGAATGAGAGGTGATATAATTGAAACATGTATGCTCATGGTCTTTTGCTGCTGTAGCCTATCCACTTCAAGATTCAACATATTGGGCATTTAGAGATGCTGTTCTGCACAACAATGTTGTAATGCACAGCTATTTGTGTTACTGTCAGCTTGAACCATTCTGGCTATTGTCCTCTGGCCTCTCTCATTATGCCCACGGAAATGCCACTCACTGGATGTTGTTCTTTTCCACACCATTCTCTGTAAACTCGGATTGCTGTGTGTGAAAATCCCAGGAGATCAGCAGTTTCTGAGATACTCAAACCACCATATCTGGCACCAACAATCATTTCACCATCAAAGTAACCTGGATCACATTACTTTCCCATTCTGATGTTTGGTCTGAACAACAACTCAACCTTTTGACCATGTCTGCATGCTTTTATGCATTGTATCGCTGCCGCGTGTTGGCTGATCAAATATTTGCGTTAATGAGCAGGTGTACACGTTTCCCTAGTAAAGTGTATGTGATTATTAACTTCAAACTTTCTGCATAATCGCTCAAAGAGTTGATCTGTATGTGCAGGTAACAAGAGCTGTATAACTCATCTCCTTCTACCTTAGGCCACAAACTTATCAATCACCCATCTGTGGACAATTTCTGGAGGTCCAAGATCCATATGCTCCACCACCGCTGGACTAAGTGTGTAAATGTAGGAGGGGACTATGTTGAAAAGTAAGTGTGCTAGGTTTTCTAAAATTGACTCCTTCTACCTTAGGCCACGAACTTATCAATCACTGTGTGTGTGTGTGTGTGTGCGCGCGCGCACACGCGCGCGCATATATATATATATATATATATATATATATATATATATATATATAAAAAACCCAGATATAGGTAAATAGCCTCACTGCCTTGTGGGCAGCCTCAGGGGAGACGAGGCTGTCTCCTCTTGGGTTAGACAGCCAAGAGACTGCCAAGTCTGCAAATCCGGAGGGAGCCCTGGTTAACATTGAGCATCCTTCCGGCAGCTCCTGCGGCCAAGTTGGTGCCAAACGTATTGCTTCACTTTCCTTTGAACTACACTGGTGAGGCTGAGAAGGGGACATTGACAAATGGGCATCCCAGGCTCTTCATACCTTCTGCCCAAGCTTGACACCCATTGTCCTTCATATACTGTATAAATGTATATAATGTAAATTGAGATGCATTCTATATTAAGCTGGTGTTTATAGCTAAGCAGAGAGGAGTGTTGTATATTTAATATTTCAGCAGAATTTGAGTAATATTGTAAATATATTGCTTGATGAAACGTTCTTGTTCATTCAAATAATTCATTGTGTTATATGTAGAAGTATGTGAATGGCGTACGTCATCACACCACCACGTCATATGCGTGCATCTCACTAAAGTAAAAATGAAACTGAGACACATTTTTCTGGACCCCATCTTTTTCTTGCAATTAATTTTATGTTTTGAACTTTCAAAACATAATAATGAGGGTATCATTTTACACTGATTGGAGGAAAGCATACAGAGGATGCCAGGGGTAGGTGTTTTTACGCAGAGTGGTGGGTGCATGGAACACGCTGCCAGGTGGTGATGGTGGACAGATACATTAGAGACATTTAAGAGATCCTTAGGTAGGCACATGAGTGGAAGAAAAATGGAGGGTTATGTTGGAGGAAAGCATTAGATTAATCTTGGAGTAGGTTAAAAATGTCTGCACAACATCATAGGCTGATGGGCCTGCCTGTTCAATGTTTTATGTTTCTATAGAGAGCTAACAAGAACTGGCCTGTGCGTGATTTGACCTGAAACAAACCATGAGCTCAGCCACCATACTTTTAGAGAATCTGGAAACTGGGCATTCAGAGAAAACCCGCACATAGAGCAGGACTGGACACCAGAGCTCCAAGGGGCAGTTCTACCAGCTGTGCCGCTGTATGTACTAGTATGTCTTCTTAATTCTTTTTTTTTGTTCCTGCTATACTCTTCACTTCACTTTGTTTTTTTTTGTGTATTAGGTGATAAAATACAGCTTCCCCCATTTCCATTTGGGATTTGGCTTTGTTTTAGTGTGGTGCAGCAGTACACTGCGGGACATACACCCTAAACACTGGCATCAATATCAATGTTGTCATTAACAACATTTTCATTTGCAGAGAACCTAACTAACACTGGCACTTGTACAAGTATTGTTCTTGGCTCCCAGCCACAGTGACATGTCTTGATTTTGATCAACAGTGGTGAGCATCAGCCACAACCTAAGTAAATGATGTTTACTGGAAAACAATGAAACATGGAAATTGATCTTTTGAGGTGATGAAAATACTTAGGAGAACTTAAACTGGAAGGGGGTTCAATTTTCATGTCTGCGCTCTGAGAATGGAATGTTAGAGAGACTGAGGATAAATTTAAACGTAATTTAAGATTCTAAATTAAAGATTGTCATCAATATGATCATCAATGGTAGGGCATTGAAGAATGCAGTAGAACAGAGTGATCTAGGAATAATGGTGCATAGTTCCCTGAAGGTAGAATAAAAGATGTGGATAGGGTGGTGAAGAAAGTTTTTGGTATGCTGGCCTTTATAAATCAGAGCATTGAGTATAGGAGTTGGGATGTAATGTTAAAATTGTACAAGGCATTGGTGAGGCCAAATTTGGAGTATTGTGTACAGTTCTGGTCACCGAATTATAGGAAAGATGTCAACAAAATAGAGTACAGAGGAGAATTACTAGAATGTTACCTGGGTTTCAGCACCTAAGTTACAGAGAAAGGTTGAACAAGTTAGGTCTTTATTCTTTGGAGCATAGAAGGTTGAGGGGGGACTTGATAGAGGTATTTAAAATTATGAGGGGGATAGATAGAGTTGACTTGGATAGGCTTCTTCTATTGAGAGTAGGGGAGATTCAAACAAGAGGACATGAGTTGAGAGATGAGGGGCAAAAGTTTAGGGGTAACATGAGGAGAACTTCTTTACTCAGAGAGTGATAGCTTTGTGGAATGCGCTTCCAGTGGAAGTGGTAGAGGCAGGTTCAATTTTGTCATTTAAAAAAAAAAAAATTGGATAGGTATATGGACAGGAAAGGAATGGAGGGTTATGGGCTGAGTGCAGGTAGGTGGGACTAGGTGAGAGTAAGAGTTCAGCACGGACTAGAAGGGCTGAGATGGCCTGTTTCCGTGCTGTAATTGTTATATGAAGCTGCTGGATTGTTCTTCAAAGACCACAGTCAGCCAGGAAGGAAAGCCAACATCTTTACCTAGTAACACACACAAAATACTGGAGTAACTCAGCAAGTCAGATAGCATCTATGGAGAGAAATAAAGAGTCAACATTTCGGGCCAAAACCCTTCATCAGGTCCTACCAGACCGAGCTACACAGTTGAACGTGAATATTCCAGTGAGGGGCTGGGCATGAAGTTCAAGTTTAAAAGACAGATGGACAGCAAAACTAGGGTGGTCGCTAGTTCGTCCTGTGACACAGCCTAGAGTCAATGTCCAAAGAGCAGATTGTAGTTGAGACAAAGAAGACAACTTTGATCTTCCTGAAGGAATCTATGACTGATCAGACTCAGGAGAAAGGGATGGTCAGTGGAGGCATGGATAGGTGGGAGCTGTGGGCCGATATGGCTAAGAGACAGAAGGGCCCAGGGGTAGGTTCTGGAGGAAGTCCAGGGACAGAGGATAAGAAAAGCCATTGCGGGAGATTGACAAGGTCAGTTTAGATTGGCAGGAAGGGAGCAGGAGGTGGTAATGGAGGACAGGCTTGGGGCAAACATGGAGAAGTAAACAGTCCTGGAAGATAAAGGATGAAGGAGGGTGAGGTCTGAGACCCCACTTCATCAAGCAATGCACACTACAATGAGATGATAGATTATTCTCCCATCAATCTGCAGCCCTGTCACCTCCACCAATAAATAACTGACTTCTGCCTGAGGTTTGGCTCCAGTGCTATTTGTGCTTTAGTTCATTACCCAGTGCCAGTGGCTGATTTAACTTTGGGAGATTTCCCTATTGTAATGTATGAATCTATTTCTCTTAAAACGATGACCCCCCTTCCCCCTTAGCACTACTGCCGTCTACATATGCACATTTCTCTCTCACTCTCTCTCTCCCTGTCTCCTCTCTCTCTCACTGTAATGTGAATGCACCTTTTAAAACCATCACCCGCATGTGTGCTTTTATTTAATTGATGTGTAGTTGTGCACAAACACATCAAAATTGGCGATGAGTACGAACCTGAATGTCAGAAAATATGAACTGCACTGAGAGTTACGGGACGAAACAGCGAGAGTTAAACAGCACGAGAAAGCTTAAGTGCCAGTGAGTAACAGTGAAAAAGAATGCTGAATTTTAAGTGAAAATAAAGTGATGATGGCTTCAGACAGGAAAGCTGATGAATTTGATAGTGCTAATGAAAGCTGGGAGCCGTAAATCCCAGGGGCTCAATTGTATTGCTATGTGAACAACATGGAGCAGCAAAAAAAAGCCCCTGCACTTCTTAGCTTAATGGGAGCAAGGACATACAGTCTCTTATGCAATTTAGTAATCCCTGAAAAGCCAGCAAGCAGGATGTTCGATGAAATTGTTACAACTTTACAAATTCACTTGAGCCCTAAGATGCAGATAATAACTGAGATGTTTCAGATTTTACGAAAGGAGCCAGTCAAAAGATGAAAGCATTTCTGAATACATTGCAGAGCTGCGTAAACTTTCCCAACACTATGAATATACAGATGGACTTTCCGATGCATTAAAGGGACAGACTTGTATGTCGCATGCATAGTCAAAGCACTCAATAAGTCTAAAAGAGTCCTAACCCTAGAACTGGCTTTGAGAAATGCAAATCATTAGAGACTGCAACAAAGGATGTAGCAGAACTACAGAAGAGGAGGTTAGATTGTGAAATGCACAAAATGTCCCTGAATAGTGCAAAAAGCCAAAGATGTTATTGATGTAGCAAATCCTTTCTTGATGCAAATAACTGTTGGTTCAAAGAAAAAGTGTGCAGAAAGTGTCACGGACAAGGTCACAGAGAGAGTGTGCAAGGCAGATAAAAAGCACAACAGTGTGAAAAGTTTCAAACACAAAACTAAGCAACTGCATAAAGTTACCAAATGTAAATCAAAATCAGAGACCATAGAGCTTGACAAAGGTGAACTGTCATGCCTAGAACTGCATTGAATCACTGAAGCAAATCTCAGTATAATATGGATCACAATAGATGTGTCTGGTGTAAAACTGAAAATGGAGCTGGATACAGGGTCAGCTTTGTCTATAATTCCAGAGGCTGATGACAACAGACTGCTTTCTAAGATACCATTAGAGAAGACCTCAATGATACTAAAGACCTACACAGGTGAAAAACAGTCTTCAAAAAAGCAAATTGAAAGCGAAGATGAATTATGGAGGTCAAACACAGCAGTTTATGGAGGGCCAGCACTTTCCAGTCATGAATGGTTGAGAAAAGTTCAACTAGACTGGCAACCAAAGCTCTCAGTGTGGTGTCAACAGGCAACAGCAGCCCAAATGGTAGCACTAACCAGAGACTGTTACAGCTGCTTACTGCTAATGAGAAGGTATTTAAGAAGGGTATCAGTAAACTCAGAGGCATGAAGGCCAGAACTGAACTGTATGAAACAGCAACACCAAGATTCCATAAAGCGTGTCCAGTGCCTTACACACTATGTCCCAAAGTGAATACTGAACTGCAGAGCTTGGAGACGTCTGGAATTCACTCCAAGTTTGAGTGGAGTGACTGGGCCACACCCATTGTCCCAGAGATCAGGAAAGGAAAGGCCAGAAACATTCGCATATGTCGGGATTTCTTTTTTTGTAATTTATTTTTTATTGAAGTTATATGTGGGGATTTCAAAGTGAGCATCAACCCCGGTGCTATGTACTGTTTAGTATCCCCTCCACAAATAAAAGACATGTTTGTATCTTTAGCAGGTAGGGAGAGGTTTTCAAAGATTGACTTGTCACAAGCCTATCTGCAAATGGAGATTGAGGAGTCAAGCAGGAAGTACCTCACAATCTACACTCACAAGGGATTGTCCCAGTATAATCGTGTCATCTTTGGTATTGCATGAGCTCCAGCAATCTGGCAAAGAGCAATTGACCAAGTGTTCTAAGGTATCCCCGGAACGCAATGACATCACTGTGACTGGCAAAAGTGATGAAGAGCACCTCCAGAACCCTGGCAAAGTGCTTACCAGACTGAGTGAGTATAGTCTGTGTGCAAAGAGAGAGAAAAGTGAGTTTTTCAAGAATGGAATCTCATATCGTGGACATGACATTGAGAAGAATGGCTTACATAAGTCACAAGAGAAGATTGAAGCAGTGCGACAGGCATTCAAACCAGTAAATGTGTCACAACTCAGGTCACACTTGGGCCTTGTAAACTACAACCACCAGTTTCTCCCAAGCATTGCTACAGTGCTGCATCCATTGAATGCACTGTTACAGACAGGAGCAAAGTGGAAATGGTCAGAAAGATGTGAAAAAGCATTCAAGGAAACAGACTAATACCATCCAATGATCTGCTCGCCCATTATGACCCATCCCTGCCTATCAGACTGGTGTGTGATGTGTCCCCTTATGGCATTAGAGCTGTTTTGTCACACATTATGAAAGATGGATCTGAACGCCCAATTGCATTTGCTTCAAGATCACTGACGAGCGCAGAACTCAAATGCACACAGATCGACTGAGGGGTCCTTAGTCTAATATGGGGAATAAAGAAGTTCCATCACTACCACTACAGACAAAAGTTTACACTTGTGACAGATCACCAGCCCCTTGTGTCCTTTTTCAGTCCCAGGAAGGAGATCCCAGTGATGTCTGCTATCCAGTTGCAATGTTGGGTATTTTTCCTAGGAGCCCACTCTTAAGACATAGAGTTCAAGGGCACCAAACAACCCAGCAACGCTGATGGCTTGTCACGTCTTCCACTGTTGGCAACTGAAGAAGAAAAGTCTTCATACTGTGACCCAGCAGAAGTGTTCCACACCACATCGGTGGACCAGTTGCCGGTATAAATCCTGAAACACAAAGGGAATCAGGGAATGACCCAACATTGTCAAAAGTCTATGAAATCTCCACGCAAGGAGGGCCAGCTCATGGTAACCCTATGCTTCCAGAGTTCTCAGCAAGACGAGACCAACCGTCAGTATGTCAGAGAACACTGATGTGTGCGTCTCGTTTTGTGGTTCCCTCTAAACTGCGCAGCAGAGTGTTAGAAAATCTGAGTGAAGGACACCTGGGAACAGTCAGGATGACGAGTCTCGCCTTGAGATCTGTGTGGTGGCCGGGAATAGATAAACAGATTGAAGACTTGGCCAAAAGCTGTTGGGGATGCCAAGAAGTTCAAAATGCACCCCCACAGGCAGTGTTACACCTGTGGAAGTGGCTGTCTTTACAATGGCAAAGAGTACATATTGACTTTGCTGGGCCATCATGGACTTTATGTTTCTGATTGCTGTGGGTGCTCATTCGAAGTGGCCTGAGGTTATACCAACGAAGTCAACCACCTCAGCAAAGTCTGTCTCCACTCTGAGGACTACTTTAACCAGATATGGCTTACCAGAACAAACTGCGACTGACAATGGAGCGCAATAAACATCAAAAGAATTCCGACTGTTTGTGAAGAAAAATGGCATCAAGTCAGCTCCTCATCACTCAGCAATGAATGGGTTAGCTGAAAGGTTTATCCAGACCTTCAAGAAGTCCATTAAAGTGATAGACAAGGAGGGCATTTCTCTACAGTACAAGGTGGATGGCTTCCTTTTTGTGTATTGGAACTCTGTTCACGCAATGACAAATCAAATACCTGTATTGCTGTTCATCAGCAGAAATCTGAAGTTCCGCATAGAGTTCCTCAAACCAGACCTGCAGAGAGAAGTGCAGAATAAACAGTTCAGCCAGTTGCCAAGTGAAGCAGCAAGGAGCTTCTTGATTGGACAGGAAGCCCTAGCACGTAATTACGAGAAGACAAGTGGACACACGGTAGGAAAGCTACAAGAACTGGACCACTGATGTACACAGTAGACGTTGGAGATGCCATATGGACCAGATACAGAATGCTCAACTGAAGAACACACCTGAGTTGACTACATCCAACAAGGTGGACACATTACAATCGCCGGACTTGCCTTTCATTGATGATGTCATTGACAGCAAAGCAACACTGGAAACCGAGAACGTTCTCTGAGACAAGACACTTACCAAACCTGATACCACTCCAGAGGTCCAGAGGTGTGACAAGAACATTATCATTAACCACAGACCTCCCAAGCCTGATGCCACTCCATGGGTCTCGAGGCATTATCCTGAAAGAAGCAGAGTGCCACCCAAAAAACTGAATCTGGAACTGGGAAGTTCGTGATAGACTGTTATTGTGAAAGCATGTTTATTTGGAACACGGATTGTGAAGGGGAAATCAAATGTTTTGTGCATATACAGTTTTATGTTGTGTTAATCTAAAAGGGGAGGAAGTGTAATGTATGGATCTATTTCTTTTACAGCAATGCCCCCCCCCCCAGCATTACAAATTGATCTGTTGTCTGTGCATGCACTGTTCTCTAAAAGCCATCACCCTCATGCATGCTTTTACTTAACTGATATGTAGTTGTGCACAAACACAACATCTGTGAATCTGATCTCCATCTGACAGGTCGACTGGGTACCGATCACCAGTCTGGTGGCAAATCCTTGTCCTGTGAATGGACTCTTTGTAACGTTCTCGCTCGGGTGTAATGTAACGCCGAGTTAAACGTCGAGATAAACTGGAGTCAATGAAAACAAGGTCGCGGTAAGATTAACCATTTACTGTTCACTCTTCACATTAACGTATGGTGAAAAAGCGTTGCTTTCACTGTGTTTTTGGTGCGTAGAGAGAAACATAACTAGCGCTGTGGCGCCACATGTGAGCGACCCCCACCCTTGCGTTTATCCCAAACCGGTATTTTCCCACAAGACGCGGCAAACCCGGATGTGACGTCATCGCAGCCGCGATATATTACAGACAAATGAATTTACTTAAACAATTCTAACTTTAACTAAAAATGCTAACAAACAAATTACTAAGCGAAAATATTATAAACTAAATAACTGCCATAAAGGCAGCACACTCCCCGCTTGATCTTCGTAAAGTCACAATGAACATAATACAAAACTTCAGTCTCTAAATCAGTCATTAGGTAGAAGTAGAATGACTTTTGTAACTGGCCTTTGGTAAATTTTCACATCGCCTTGGTCGGTGGTTTTCAACTCGATTTTCCTGACATGTCCATCCCTACTAGGGAATGTGGCAGTGATTCTGGCCATTGGCCAGCAGTTGCGGGCGATTTGCTTGTCCCTGAGCAGGACTAAATCTCCAACTTGCAGGTTCCTGCGGGGTTCTGTCCACTTTTGTCTGTGTTGCAACAAAGGTAGATATTCCTGTCTCCATTGCTTTGTGTACAGACCCTTATCAGAGAAGTCCCCTGGTGGAGGGGCAGCTCCTGCCTTCTGCGTAAGGAGCATTGATGGCGAGAGTATGAAGGGGTTTTCTGGGTCAGAAGACACGGGTAGGAGTGGTCGTGCATTTATAATGGCTGTGACCTCTGCCATTAGTGTGCACAGTACCTCGTGGGTCGATCGGGTGCGTTGCTGCATCTCGGGTTTCCTTTTCAGGGTTTTTTGCAAGGACGTGAACTGCTTGACTGCCTGCTCTTTGTTGTTTGGCAAGCACTGGCGTGGTTCTCTGAAAGGTAGTGGGGCGACCCCACTATTTGCTTTATCTCTGAAGACCTTGGTGTCCTCTGTTTTTAAGCAGATGGCGTCTTGAGCCAATGGAGCAATTTTATTATCATGCTCCGTTTGAGTGAAGACTGACTGACCCAGCGTCTCGTCAGTTACTTTGCGCTTGTTAAAGCCTTGTGGTGCTTCCTGGACGCACATGGAACTTGTGCGGGGTTGAAGAATCGAATGGCGGCTACTCTCTAGCACATTGGTCTTGAGTGTGTTAACCGTTGATTTGTGTTCATTGCCAGGGCACACCTCTCCTATCACCACCCAGCCCAGATCCAGGCGTTGCGCAAAGGGGGCGTCGTGTGGTCCATTGACCTGCTGCCTAACCTTGTGTACCCGGAGAACATCCCTCCCTAATAGCAGGAGTATTTCTGCTTCTGGATCCAGCTCTGGGATGTGTTTGGCGATGTGGTGGAGATGTGGCTGGTGTAGCACAGCACTTGGCATCGGGATCTCAGTGCGGTTATTCAAGATTTCATCGCACTCTAAGAGTGGAGGGAGACAGATGAGGACTTTACCATCCAGGGACTCGATCTGGAAGCCTTCAGCCTTCCTTCCGTAAGTTTTCATGTTGCCTGAGCAAGTTCTAAGGTAGTATGGGAACTGCTCACTCTCAATGTTGAACAAGTTAAAGAACTCTGGACTGACTAGCGAGCAATTGCTCTGATCATCCAGAATTACGTAGGCTTTGATGGCCTTGTCTTTGGCTCCCTTAGGGTACACCTTAGTGAGGCAGATCTTTGAACAAGAACGGCTTGACTGAGCTTGACCGCAAACTTCTGTACAGCTCGAGCTGACAACAGTTGTCCTGGAGTGAGCTTCTCCCTCCCCGCCGTCCTGTTGTGGGGGTGAAGGAGCGTTGTCGGTTCGCGGTAATGGGCCAGGATGCATGGCCCCATCGTGATTAGTGCTATTACATTCCGGGCACTTCACGGCGATCGTACACTCTCTAGCACAGTGAGAGGTTGAGGAACAGCATTTAAAACATATTCTTTTCTCCTTGAGAAGGGCCTTCCTCTCTTCAAGGGGTTTTTCCCTAAACGTTCTGCATTTCTTGAGGGGGTGGGGTTTGTTATGCAATGGACAATTCTTGCTAGGGTCGTTGTTAGTTGTAAAGACTTCAGTCTTAAGCACTGAGACTGGTTTAATAACGTTGGAATTATTCGGAGAGGATTTATCTGGCTTGGTGTAAATTGTACTGCTTTCTGGACCTATGAGGCTAGGATCATTTCGCTTCTTCGCCTCCTTGCACACAAACCTAGTGAAATACTCAAAGGGAGGAAATTGACCTCTGTGTTCTTCCTTGTACTCTGAGGCAACGGACAACCACCTGTCCTGCAGCCCAAATGGAAGTTTGTCCACGAGTTGTCTAATCCCGATTGGAGTGTCTAGGTATACTAGACCAGCTGAGTAGCCATCTTCTTTGGCGCCTTGAATCTCCATGAGTAAATCTCCGAATTCTCTTAGCTTGGCGTGGTCCTTGGCTGACACCTTAGGAAAATTTCCCAAACATTGGCATAGCGCCGCTTCAATAATTTCGGGGGCTCCATAGCCCTCCTGAAGTCTCTCCCATGCTTTCTTCAATGCTAGCTCGGGTCTGTTGATGTACACTGAACGTATGCGTCTCACCTGTTCACATGATTCTTTTCCCAGCCATTTTGCCATAAGATCCAACTCCTGGGTTGCTCTGAGCTGGACTCCGTCGATAGCGTTGGTGAATGTGGAGTGCCATGCACGGTAATTTTCAGGTTTATCGTCGAACTGGTATAGTCCTGAAGTGACGAGATCCTGTTGTGCGAAATACCGTGCTACGGGTTCGTCTGCAAGTGGCATGCGGGCTGAGGGAACATGTCTGCAGGTACATGACTGAGGGCGTACATCTGTTATGGAATTTGCTGGTCTGGACTCGGTCTTTGCCTCTCTTCTCCCCAAATCTGGTAAGTTTGGTGTCGAGAAGTACTTGTCGTGAGCCCTTTCATTCCTGGATTCGTCACGGAGCTGCACGCGTAAATTGATTTCCTTGGATGGATATGGTGCGGTCGGGCCTCTCTGAGACTCCTCACGAAGTTGGATGTTATCTAATGAGTGTGGAGCGGAAGAACGAATCTTCCAGCTTGTTTGAGATTGGACATAGTCTCTTGTGCGTTCCAACCTGATCTTTTCTGAAGTAGATTTTCCATCAACCGGATCATGCATTTCTTCAGCATCTTCTATTAACCCTGCTTCCACCCTGGCGGCTGCTGCTTCTCGTTCTAGTTTCAGCACTTCTAACTTTGCCTCTACCCTTTTTCTTTCCAACTCGTTTTCAGCTTCTCTGGCAGCCTTTTTCCTCTTGATTTCGGCTTTTCTCCTCTGGTTTTTGGCTTCTCTGGCAGCCGCTTTCATTTTTACTTCTACTTCTTGTTTGGCAAAGCACGCTCGCACATTGGCGAGTTCTGCTTTAGCTCTTGCTTGGGTGGCCTTACTTGATGCCCTACTGCCCCTGTCGCAGGATGGCGACGACTTTGGCAACAACTTGATGCTGGACCGAGTTGCCATTGCTGCACTTGAAACACCTGATAATGCCGCTTTTTCACTGTAATGTTCTCACTCGGGTGTAACGTAACACCGAGTTAAACGTCGAGATAAACTGGAGTCAATGAAAACAAGGTCGCAGTAAGATTAACCATTTACTGTTCACTCTTCACATTAACGTATGGTGAAAAAGCGTTGCTTTCACTGTGTTTTTGGTGCGTAGAGAGAAACTTAACTAGCGCTGTGGCGCCACATGTGAGCGACCCCCACCCTTGCGTTTATCCCAAACCGGTATTTTCCCACAAGACGCGGCGAACCCAGATGTGACGTCATCGCAGCCGCGATATATTACAGACAAATGAATTTACTTGAACAATCCTAACTTTAACTAAAAATGCTAACAAACGAATTACTAAGCGAAAATATTATAAACTAAATAACTGCCATAAAGGCAGCACACTCTTGATTGCTACTTTAGAGCTGATGCTCGTAGTTCAGCTGAGATCCGCTTCCATAGCTCAGAACTGGATCCCCGTTGTTTTGTCAGACATGCCTTCCACTGGATAAACTTAGGAATCCATGGGGAAATGGACTATTTACAGATTCGCACAAGGTAGCTGTATTGAAAAGACCAACTCCAAAGCATGACATTAACAACAGGAAGAAGTGAGAGGCAGGGTACACTAGAGCCAGCAATGCATGGAAGAATATTACCTTGCTCGGAAATTAACATAACGTGTATACACAATAAACAAAACACATTCTTTCCTTAACTTTCAGGAGGGCATGGAATTAAAATGAAATTTGACTTGCCAGGTTAAATCAATTATATCATTGACCTTGAGGGAGTCATCCTGAAGCTGATTGTAGGGGTGAATACAATGCACATGCCCACTGCTGCTTTGTTCTAATACGCTTCCTCCACTGGGGAATTAGCATTGGAATTGGTGAGCTGTTCCCTCAACCAGCCTGCTTTCAAACAAGTAGTAAACATTCTACGTTTTGCCTGTTTCTCCTAATGCTATTGAATTGTTGTATTGTAGCGATGTGCTACACACAGCGCTGAAATAACGACACGCAGTCGGTAAGTCGTTTCGAGACTAGTTTTTTCAAACTTTGCAGTGCTGGCATTTAATCCCTAGCGCCCGCCCTCTCCAGGTGGAAATGACGTCAGAGGTGCATTACCAAAGTCTCCCCCCCCCCCCCGCACGCTGGCTATTTGTGAGCCGGTTCGCCTGCACAGAAAGTGGGTCGCCACATAACCCCCCACCCCCCCCCCAAGAACCGGCGATACACCCCCCCAATGTCCACAGTCTGGATCAGCCTCTGTTTGGGAGGTCTGCCTCTGCGCCACGGTGCCTGAACCTCGACCGGCTGCGCCAAGTCCACATGGGCTGGTTTGAGTCGGTCCACCGTGAAAACCTCCTCTTCCCCCCAATGACCAGAACGTACGTGGACCCGTTGTTGTTGATCACCTTGAACGGCCCCTCGTATGGCCGCTGTAGCGGTGCCCGGTGTCTGCCCCTTCGTACAAACACAAACTTACAGTTCTGCAGGTCTTTGGGTACATGGGTCGGGGTCCGTCCGTGCTGTGAAGTTCTGCAGGTTGCCGAGCCTTTCACGTAGCCTGCCCAGGACTGCTGCGGGTTCTTCCTCTTGCCCCCTTGGGGCTGGTATGAACTCTCCCGGGACGGCCAGGGGCGCGCCGTACACCAACTCGGCCGACGAGGCGTGCAGATCCTCTTTGGGCGCTGTGCGAATTCCAAGCTGGACCCAGGGAAGCTCGTCCACCCAGTCAGGTCCTGTCAGGCTGGCCATGAGAGCCGACTTCAAGTGACGGTGTAAGCGTTCCACTAGTCTGTTCGACTGTGGGTGGTAGGCAGTTGTGTGGTGTAGCTGCGTTCCCAACAGGCTGGAGGTGAACTGGGCACCTCTGTCGGAGGTAATGTGGGCCGGTACCTCGAAACGTGCTACCCAGGTTGCAATCAGTGCTCGGGCGCTGGAATTGGCAGATGTGTCGGTGAGCGGGACTGCCTCTGGCCACCTCGTGAACCGGTCTACCATAGTTAGGAGGTACCGCGCTCCTCAGGACACTGCTAGGGGGCCCACAATATCCACATGAATGTGGTCGAACCTCTGGTGGTTGGGTTCGAACTGCTGCAGCGGGGCTTTAGTGTGCCGCTGCACCTTGGCTGTTTGGCACTGCGCACACGTTCTGGCCCATTCACTGACCTGCTTGCGAAGTCCGTGCCACGCTAACTTGCTGGAGACCAGCCGGACGGTTGTCCTGATAGATGGGTGCGCCAAGCCGTGTATGGAGTCGAAAATTCGCCGCCTCCAGGCTGCCGGGACGATGGGGCGAGGTTGACCAGTAGCCACGTCACACAGGAGGGTCCTCTCACCTGAGCCTATGAGAAAGTCTTGCTACTGCAAACCCGAGACTGCGGTCCTGTAGCTGGGCATCTCATCGTCTGCCTGCTGCACCTCCGCCAGTGCTGCATAGTCCACCCCCAGGGGCAGGGCCTGGACAGCTGGTCTGGAGAGTGCGTCCGCCACGACTTTGTCCTTCCCCGAGACATGCTGGATGACCGTCGTGTACTCGGAGATGTAGGACAGATGTCGCTGCTGGCGAGCCAACCAGGGATCGGACACCTTCGTGAACGCGAAGGTCAACGGGTTGTGGTCCATGAACGCGGTGAACAGCCTGCCTTCTAAGAAGTACCTGAAATGCCGGATTGTCAGATACAGTGCCAACAGCTCCCGGTCGAAAGCACTGTACTTGAGTTCGGGTGGTCGTAGCTGCTTGCTGAAGAACGCCAAGGGTTGCCAGCGCCCCTCGATGAGCTGCTCCAGCACCCCACCGACTGCTGTGTCAGATGCGTCCACCGTGAGTGCGGTCGGAACGTCCGTTCTGGGGTGCACCAGCATTGCGGCATCTGCCAAGGCTTCCTTGGCTTTAACGAAAGCGGCCGCGGCCTCCTCGTCCCAAGTAATGTCCTTGCCTTTACCCGACATCAGGGTGTACAAAGGGCACATGATACGGGCTGTTGAGGGGAGGAAACGGTGGTAGAAGTTCACCATACCAACAAACTCCTGTAGGCTTTTGACCGTGTTGGGCCAGGCAAAGTGGCAGATCGTGTCTACCTTGGCGGGCAGAGGTGTTGCCCCGTCTTTGGTAATCCTGTGGCCCAGGAAGTCGATGGTATCGAGACTGAACTGGCATTTGGCCGGGTTGATCGTGAGGCCGAAATCACTCAGGCAGGAGTAGAGCTGGCAGAGGTGGGACAGATGCTCCTGGCGACTACTGCTGGCTATAAGGATGTTGTCCAAATAGATGAACGCAAAGTCCAGGTCGCGTCCCACCACATCCATTAGCCGCTGGAACGCCTGTGCGGCATTCTTCAGGCCAAACGGGGTGATAAGTGCTGTTTTGGGAATGTCTTCAGGGTGCACCGGGATTTGATGGTATCCCCGGACGAGGTCTACTTTGGAAAATATTCTTGACCCGTGCAGGTTTGCTGCAAAGTCCTGTATGTGCGGCACGGGGTAGCGGTCTGGAGTTGTAGCCTCGTTCAGTCTGCGGTAGTCACCGCATGGTCTCCAACCCCCGGCTGCTTTGGGCACCATGTGCAGGGGGGAGGCCCATGGGCTGTTGGACCTCCATACGATCCCCAATTCCTCCATCCTCTTGAACTCCTCCTTCGCCAGGCAGGCGTGGAGGGGTGGTCCCTTGGTCGGGATGTGGTGCTGAACCCCGTGTCTGGGCTTGGCTGCTGTGAACTGCGGTGTCAGAATCGATGGAAAGTCCGCCAGGATTCTGGTGAATTCATTGTCCGACAGCGTGATGAGTCCAGTTGTGGGGCCGGCAACTTGGCTTCACCCAGGGAGAACGTCTGGAAAGTCTTGGCATGTACCAGTCTTTTCCCTTGCAAGTCGACCAGCAGGCTGTGAGCTCGCAAGAAGTCCGCCCCCAGGAGTGGTTGGGCCACCACGGCCAGTGTGAAGTCCCACGTGAACCGGCTGGCGCTAAACTGCAGCTGTACTATGTAGGTGCCATAGGTCCGTATCGTGCTGCCGTTTGTGGCCCTCAGGGTGGGTCCTGGCTTCCTGTTGCGGGTGTTGTACCCTGTTGGGGGCAAGATGCTGATTTCTGCTCCGGTGTCGACCAAGAAGCGGCGTCCCGACTGTTTGTCCCAGACATACAAGAGGCTGTCCTGGTGGCCAGCCGCCATAGTCATTAGCGGTAGCTGGCCCTGGCCCTTGCAGGGCGGGCGACAAAGGCGGGCTTTTTTGCCCCACTGCTGGTGGTAGAAACACCACTGTTCACTGGCCTCCTCACTCCTGCCTCTGTGTTGTGTGCGCCCCCCTGCCGGGCCTGGTCTGGTCCGCTGTTGGGCACGTGGCCTGGTAATCTGACCGACGGACGCCACGCTCTCCCTCTTGGCTTTCCACAGCACGTCTGCCCAGGCCGCCACTTTCCGGGGGTCGCTGAAATCTGCATCGGCCAGCAGCAGATGTATGTCCTCGAGCAGTCGCTCTAGGAACGCTTGCTCGAACATGAGGCAGGGCTTGTGGCCGTCAGCCAGGGACAGCATCTTGTTCATCAATGCTGACGGCAGTCTGTCTCCCAAACCGTCCAGGTGAAGCAGGCGGGCACCCTGCTCACGCCGTGAGAGGCCAAAGGTCCCAATGAGCAGTGCTTTGAATGCTTCATATTTGCCTTCTTCCAGGGGCGACTGTATGAAATCCGCAACCTGGGCGGCCGTCTCCTGGTCAAGGGCGCTCACCACATGATAGTAACGCGTGGAATCAGAAGATATCTGCTGAATCTGGAATTGGGCTTCTGCTTGGCTAAACCACACGCGTGGTCACAGCGTCCAGAAAGTCGGCAATTTTGACGAAACTGCGTGAACAGATGAAGAGTCGGTCATCTTTGGTCCAAATCCCGTTTGGACCGTCGGGGTCACCAATGTAGCGATGTGCTACACACAGCACTGAAATAACGACACGCAGTCGGTAAGTCGTTTCGAGACTAGTTTATTCAAACTTCGCGGCGCTGGCGTTTAATCCCTAGTGCCCGCCCTCTCCGGGCAGAAATGACGTCAGAGGTGCATTACCAAAGTCTCCCCCCCCCCGCGTGCTGGCTATTTGTGAGCCAGTTCACCTGCGTAGAAAGTGGGCCGCCACAGTATCATATTTTATCGTCCCAGTTGGATTTACTCGCAATCTAGTAATGATGATCATCTCTTGAACAAACACACAAATCTAGCACACACATACAAACTCAGCATTCATCACAACCCTCCCCACCACCGTGGAAACATAGTGGCCATGCACTGATATATCACGTACACAGGCACAAAATTGCACCACACACTCCGCACTTCAATTCGCATATCGCTTGATTCGGTCCACTGACGGTGCACTCCATTCCATCCTGTACCACATGGAAAATGGTGCCTCATAAGCCAGGATGCTCTTTATTGGTGTCAGCTCTGCATTTAATACGATCGTCCCTCAGAAGCTAATGGGTGAACTACCCTCGATGGGTCTCATACCTCTCTCAGTAACTGGATTCTGGACTTATTGTCAGAAAGGCCACAGTCAGTCCGTGTTGGCAGAAGCATTTCTAGCTCATTACGCTGAGCACTGGTGCTGCCCAGGGCTGCATGCTCACACTGCAGACACACAACTGCACTTCCAGATCCACCTCAAACCAAATAATCAAGTTCACTAGTGGTTTGCTTCACCAACAGCAACAATGAGATGGCGTACAGGGAGAAGGTGGAGCAGCCGGTAGAACGATGCAAGCACAACTTGAGTCATCCTCCATGGAGAGAGGTACGAGCACCAAATTTCTGGGAGTGTACAACACCTTCAGAAAGGAAGGAAGCATGGGATCAAAGGAGACCTTGCTTTGTGAATCCAGAATTAGCTTGTCCACAGAAGGCAAAGGGTGGTTGTAGATGGTTCATATTCTGCATGAAGGTCGGTGACCAGTGGTGTTCAGCAGGGATCTGTTCTGGAACTGTCAGCTTTGTGTTTTTATAAATGACCTGGATGAAGAAGTAGAAGGGTGGGTGAGTAAGTTTGCCGACGACACAAAGGTTGGGGTTGTTGTGGATAGTCTGGAGGGTTGTCGGAGGTTACAGCGATTACGGTAAGATGCAGAACTGGACTGAGAAGTGGCAGATGGACTTCAACCCAGATAAGTGTGAAGTGTTTCATTTTGGTAGGTACAATTTAAAGATGAAATGTAATATAAATGGTAAAACTCTTGGCAGTAAGAAGGATCTGAGAGATCTTGGGGTCCATGTCGATAGGACACTCAAAGCTGCTCCGCAGGTTGACTGTGTGTTAAGAAGGCGAATGGTGTGTTGGCATTCATCAACCATGGGACTGAGTTCAAGAGCCGTTAGGTAATGTTACGGCTGTATGAGACCTTGGTGTTCAGTTCTGGTCACCTTACTACAGGAAGGATGTGGATACTATAGGTAGAGTGCAGAGGAGATTTACAAGGGTGTTGCCTGGATTGGAGGGTGTACCTTATGAGAATAGGTTGAATGTACTTGGCCTTTTCTCTTTGGAGCAATGGAGGATGAGAGGTGAGCTGATAGAGGTGTATAAGATGATGAGGGGCATTGATCATGTGGATAGCCAGAGGCTTTTTCCCCAGGGCTAAAATGGCTAACCAAGGGAGCATAGTTTTAAGGTACTGGGAAATAGGTACCCGAGAATGTCAGGCATAAGCATTTCACACAGAGAGTGGTGGGTGTGTGGAATGCACTGCCAGCAATGGTGGTGGAAGCAGATACGATAGGGTCTTTTAAGAGCTTCTTAGATAGGTACATGGAGCTTAGAAAATACAGGGTTTTGTGCCAGGGTAATTCTAGGCAGTCTCTAGAGTAGGTTACATGGTTGGCATAACATTGTGGGCCGAAGAGCCTATAATGTGCTGTAAAATTCTATGTTCTATAACGGACGATCTCACCTGGTTCCTCAACGCCACTTGTTTGGTCAAGAAAGCACAGCAGTGTCCCCACTTCTTGTGGGAGGGAAACGTGGAGAGCCTCAGGAACAGAGAAAGAGGATCCTGCCCCCAAGCCTGACCCTCCATTCAATGAAACCTTGCCTGTTTGCCCTAGGCTTTGTTGCCCTTTTCTGTGCAAATTTACCTTCACCCTCTAATCCCTGATCCTTCAAAAGTTGATCAACCACCTCTATAAGTATGCCCAGTGATCTAGCCTCTACAAGCTCCAGCATACAGAATTCCAGAGATTCAACTCCTCGGCTAGACAAGATTCACATGCAGCTCAGGTTTATTTGACCACCTTACTATCTTGGGCAGCATGGTAGTGTAGCAGTTAGCATAACACTGTTTCAACATGCACGACCCAGCTTCAATTCCCACCACTATCTGTAAGAAGTTTATACATTCTCCCTGTGCATCTATATTCTCTTTTCTTGCACTAGTGGAAACATCTCAACCATCTGCTCTATCATGCTTTAATGTTTGAGAGCAGACAAGGCGGCAATGTTACCTATTCCTTCTAAATTACTAAGTAGGTCCCAACTGGTAAATTCTCATTTCTACACACCAAACTGTGGGTAAATTGTCAAACAAAGGCTACTAAAATAAATCTATATTTGTGCAGAGTGATTATAATGTTCATAGTGTCGCCAGGCTCCGGTGATTGCAGCTGTGCTGGTTGGTTCAAAAACTGAATGGTTGAAGGGAAATAGCTGTTCTTGAACCTGGTGGTATGAGACTTCAGGCTTCTGTACCTCGTGCCTGGAGATAGCTGCAAGATGATTGAGTGGCCTGGATGGTGGGTAGCTTTATTTTTATTTTTCATTCTTGTGTGCTCCATTGTGTCATCGAACAGGTTAAATGCTATGATAAAGGGTTAAGCTTAGATGGGATCAAAAAGAGGGCACAGTTTTAAGGTGCTTGGAAGTAGGTACAGAGGAGATGTCAGGGATAGGTTTTTACACAGAGAGTGGTGAGTGCATGGAATGGGCTGCCGGCAATGGTGGTGGAGGTGGATACGATAGGGTCTTTTAAGAGACTCCTGGACAGGTACATGGAGCTCAGAAAAATAGAGGGTTATTGGTAACTCTAGGTAATTTTTAAGGTAAGGACATGTTCGGCACAGCTTTGTGGGCCGAAAGGCCTGTATTGTGCTGAAGGTTTTCTATGTTTCTGTGTTTCTACATGCACGGGCACTGGATCACCCTTTGCCCTGCCCGGCAAGCCCAAACACGTCCACAGACTTGGCCAGGATTGGCAACTTCCCTAGCCAGCAGCCACAGAACTGCCTCCAACACAACATCCCTTCATTCGTTCAGATTACCAGTGATTGTGTTGACATTGCAGCTTATTAGGGCATAAAGTATTGTTACTGAAACGAAACTGACCATCCTTCTCTGAGAAAGCCTGCAATGAATAAGCACAAATCTCAGAGCGACATGCATCCAAGGTGCAGGCACGAATGCACTGTGCTCATTCTGTTGACACAACAAACCTTTTTCTTTGTTTGTAATTAATTTGGAAAATATCCTACCGTAATACGATCCCAGTGCACAGCCCTCTTCCTCTCAATCACCTTGTTTTAATGTAAATCCAACGAGATGCCAAAGTCCACTTCTGATGAATACTCATTGAATCATTAGATTGGAATTCAGTTTATTATCATTGTCAAATGTTATGAAATTTATGTGTTGTTTTGTGGCAGCAGTACATTGTAAAACCATAAAAGGTACTATGTCACACCAAAATAAGTAACTCGTGCAAAAGAGGAATATTGAGGTATTGTCTATGGGTCTGTGGACCGTTCTGAAATTCGATGGTGGATGGGAAGAAGCTGTTCAGCTCCACAGTTGACTGTTCCTCCTGACCCCCCTGACTGGTTCTACATTTTGATTGTATAAAAGTACCAGAAATTACCGTGATCGGAAAGAGCATGGAAGAGAAATAATTAGGCAAAACAAGGTGGTGTTTTGAAAGAATCCGCTGCTGCGAGAGGGAAATCAAGAAAAGAGAAGAAGGATCCTGCCCTCAACCCTTCCCCTCAATTCAATGAGAGTTTGGCTGTTTGCCCTAGGCTTTGTCGCCCTTTTCATTGTGAATTTACCTTCACTCTCAATTCCCTGATCTTTCAAATGTTGATCAACCACCTCCTTAAGTAGGCCCAGTGATCCAGCCTCTACAAGCTCCAGCGTACAGAATTCCAGAGGTAAATCACCCTTGGCTAGACAAAACTCATATGCGGCTCAGTTAAGCAACCACCTCATGACCTTGGGGTGCCAGGGTAGCGTAGAAGTTAGCATAATGCCAGTATAGCACTAGTGACCCAGGTTCAATTCCCACCAATATCTGTGAGGAGTTTATATGTTCTCCCCATGACCATGTGGGTTTCCTCTGAGTGCTCCAGTTTCCTCCCACATTCCAAAGTTGTAGACATGCTGTGTTGATCCCCAAACCATGGCAACACTTACGGGCTGCCTTTAGACAACCTCGGAGTGTGCTGGTCGTTAAGACAAACTATGCATTTCACAGTTTGTTTCGATGTACATGTGAGAAATAAAGCTAATCGTTATCTAATCCCTTACATCTATATTCTCTTTTCTTGCATTAGTGGAAACATCTCAACATCTACCTTATCATGAGGACTGACAAGGCAGATGAGGCAATGTTACCTACTCCTAATAAATACTAGTTAGGTCCCAACCGGGAAATTCTCATTTCTGAACACCAAACTGTAGGTCAATTGTCAAGCAAAGGGCTGCTAAAGAATAGCACCAACATTCTGTGGAAAGAATAGTGAAGTTGGGATTTTCCCTGGACAGGGAAACTTTGGGAGAGGCATACCTCAGATACTCAGAACATTGATGTGATTATGTAGCCAAAACATCAAAGATCTTGGAAGTGGGTGATCTAATTATCTATTCAGTCCAACAGCTTGTTTGTTGTTTCAGGCTGTAGCATCTACTGTCTGTTCTTTCTCCAGTCTGGGAAATCTGAAGTTCAGTCAGACATCACTAAAGTCTGAGTGTTCCAGATTAGAGGAGTCATGAAAAATAAAAATAAAAAGGAAAGCTCACACATAAGCATCAGTTTCTACAAATTCTCCAACAACCCTTTACAACCAGTGAGGAATGTTGAGGTAGGAAGTCCAGCAGTCAATTTGTATAAGGCAATGGCCAGCAAGAAGCCCTGTAGTAATAGAGATCCCCTGCTTTTAGAGACTCAATTGAGAGGTGAATATATACAAGGTCAATGAAAAGAAGGTGACTATGTGTAGGATTTTCAGTATGAAGTCATCTAGCTGAGTGGAAAGAAAGGCTTTAATGTGATACCTCACCTGTGAGTCCTCTGCAATTGTAGGATTCCTCTAGGCTGCACTGAAACAAGGCTGGATTCTGTTTTCAAGTACAGTATCCTGAGTGAGTTGTGAACTCACAACCATTTAACTAGTACCAAGGCATCATGCCAGGATCTGAAATAAAGGAAGAAGTATCAAGACACTTTGAAACCAATCAAATTATAGAGCAGAGTCAATATATAATTATCTGTAAAACTCCATCATCAGAACAAGTTTGGATAATCGGTTTCTAACAAAATGTCCGCATGTGTTCCAGAGGGAATCTTGCTTCTAACCAGTCAGGACAAGCTCTGTACATACGAAGGTCGACGATTATGATTATTACTGGCGGTGAATGTCCCAGCCTCAGGGCACCATTGAGTTCATTCTGCAAAGCAGCGGTGCTGGCCCAATATCTTCAGCTGCTTCATTAATGACCTTCTTTCAATGGTCTCGGCGCAAGTGGAAATGTTTGGTGGTGGTGTAATGGTGAAACTGCTTCAAGTGCCAGAAACCCAGTTCAATCCTCAACTCGGGTGCTTCCTGTGTGGGTTTCCTCCAGATGCACCAATTTCCCCTCACATCCCGATGACGTGTAGGTTAGTAGGTTAATTGGCCACTGTGAACCACCCCTAGTGTGTAGGTGAGTGCTAGAATCTGGTGTGAGTTGATGAGATTGGGGGTAGTATAAAAAATTAGCTTAATGTATTGTTAGTGTAAGTAGGCGGTCAATGGTCAGCATAGACTTTATGAGTCGAATGGCCTGTTTCCATTCTTTCTCTATGACTCTAAAAATGTCATTTTAATACAACAGATAGTCTGACATGGCCATTGTAAGAATTGGTCTGTCTTGTGAATTCTCAATATATGTTGTTTTGGTCTATCCAAGAACAACAAGACATTAAAACAATGTATTAAAGGACATTTACCCACACTCATCTGTAGAACCTAGTCTAACCCAAAGCAGTTGGGAATACGCAGTAGCTGTCTTCTATGCTGACATGTTGCTAAACTGCTTTGTCCATTGTCATTCCTTCATGATCTGTAGTAATGAGTTCAAGGGATAGAGCACAGTAGCCAGGTTTGGCAGGAAACTATTATAGTAATTTATAAATCCTAAGAAGGACAACAACTGTGACATGTCCTTTGGCCTTGAAGCATCCATCTCAGGATGAATTTTTTTCAGCAAAATTGTGTAAATCTTGTGCATCAATGGTATGACCGCAGTAAGTGATGCTTGGCTTAAACAATTCACACTTGTTGAGTCATTCTCTGAGCCCATAGTCTTCTAATCTTTTTAGCACTGTCTAGAGATTTTGGAGATGTTTCTTGTCATCCTTACAAGTAACATTTATGTCATCCAGGTAACACTGAGTGCATGCACAACCTTGTAGCTCCTGGTCCATAGTTTTCTGCAAGAGTGCAGTTGCAGATACTACTCCAAAAATAAGCCTATTATTGTGTTAAAGCCCTTTATGGTGAGAAACACTTTGGATTCTTCTTCCATCTCCATCTATAGGTTGGCCTCAGCTAAGTCCATTTTGCCAAAGTGCTTCCCTCCAGAAAGGTTTGCAAAGATGTCCTCTAACCTGGGCAGAGTGTATTGATCTACTTCCAGTACTGGACTGATGGTGATCTTAAAATCACCACGGATCCTGAAAGACCCATTGTTTTTGGCTACTGGACCACAGATATTGTCCATGGGCTCCACCCAACCTTGGAAAGAATTCCTTCAGCCTTATGCTATCGCTATCTAGCTCACTGGCTACTTTGTCACGGACAGCATAAGGAACTAGATGGGCTTTGAAAAACGTTGGTGTTTTAATGTAACACTATTTTACCCTTGATATGTTTGACTGTTCCGATGGCATCTTTGAATTTTGCAGTGGCATTATCCAGTACCTTTCTTAATTCATTTTCATTTGACTTTGTTGTAGGGGATGTGGTATGCAAATGGTGGATGGATCTCCAATAAAGTTGTAGTTGTCAGGCACTCACATCCCCACAATGCTGGTCCTCCTGCTTTTACCACATAGAAGCCCAAAGTGGCTTTTTGGTTGTTATATTTCACTGTTATTAATGTCATTCTCACAGGAATTAACTTTTCTCCAGTATAAGATTTTGGTTGGATATCGGCAGGCTTCAGTTTAGTATCTTTGAAATGTTGTTCAGACACATTTAGTGGAATGACTGAAACAACTAAGTGAGTGTCCAATTTCATGTTAATTAATTTGCCATTCACTTCTGGTATAAGCCATATTGCTTGCCTATTGTTAAGTTTTCACCTTGTAAACCTCAAGGCTACTCAAGCCTGTGTCACTCTCATCATGATCAGACTTTTCATCAACAACAAGCAGATTAGTGCTTGTTTTGAAACTGCAACCTGCAACTTGACTTCTTTCCTTTTTCTCTTCACTGTGCAGTCCATTTGTTTTTGTCTGCCCAACATGTTTTTTGTATATGTCCTATTTTGTTACATTTTCTGCAAATTTACCTTTAAACCTGCATTGGTCTGGAATGTGATCCTTTGTCACAACGGTAACATAATTCATTCAGCCAGGCAGGCCTCCCTCTAGTCCAGGGGTTCCTAACCTTTTTTATGCCATGGACTAATACCATTAAGCAAGGGGTCCATGGACACTAGGTTGGGAACCCTTGTCTAGACTCTGCAAATTTGTTCACACTCACTTTCATTCCTGAATGCATCTCAGTTGTGTCTCTGGCTGCTGTTTCCATTGATACAGGAATTTCAAGTGCTCTTTTAAATGTGAGTTGTGTCTCAATTAGGACCTATTCTAGCATGCTCGTAGGATTCCACAAACTAAACAATCTCTCGGTGTATCATTAAGCCCATCACTGAACTGACAATGCTCAGACAATTTCTTCAATTCAACCACATATGCTGCATTTTGATTCCACTTAAGAAACCTAAAGTATTCTGCAATCAACAATAGTTTTGGTTCTAAATGCTCCTGCACTACTTTCACAATATCAGCAAAGTTTATTCTGGCTGATTTGGTTGGAGCAGTCAAACCTCTAAGCAAACTATATGCTTTCCCATCTACTACAGTCAGTCACTCACTTTGTATAGGCTATTCCATTTGTTTCAAATACTACTCAATTGGTTCAGTAAACAGTATCCAGTTATCTGTTGTGCAATCGAATGCATCTATCTTTCCAATGTAGCCAGCCATTTCTGCTTTTTTAAAATTCATTATCATCATCGTTCATTATCATTATCATTATCATTCATTGTTTATGAACCCGTGAATTTTGTTCATTTTCTGCTTTTTTTTACTCAATTGTCTCACTGCACTTTCAAAGATAAAAAAAAATATGCTGTCCTTCAACATGTAGGTAGCTATCTTGGATTTGTTTTAAAACTTAACTCATTGCTATTGCTATGTTTTGTAACTCCAGAAACTGATCAAAAGAAAAACATGGTAGCCCGGGGATAATGTGTGTACTTCGATTTTACTTCAGTGAGGCACGCACTTATGATGTAGTAGCTTAATAACATATGCCATTCGTGTACTTTTACATTAAACCAGTAATGAATTACGTAACCAATGAAGAATCATTAATCAAATGATATATTTATAACATTACTCATATATTACTGAAATAGTAAATGCACAACAATTGGTTTGATTTAATGAATTGAGAGAGGGAGTGAGACAGCAAATGAGTGAAAAAGACTACAAGAGAGGGATACAAGATAGTGTATGAAACACAAAATACTATCGGGCAGGTCCAACAAAGTGTTTAAAATCATGAGGGCACAGAAAGGGTGAATGAACAGTCTATTTACTATTGTTGGGGAGTCAAGAACTAGTGGGCATAGTTTAAGGTAAGATGGGAAAGATTTACTTGGAATTTGAGAGTCAACTTCTGTCTTACACAGAGGGTGGAGTGTATATGGACTGAGTTGTTGGAGGAAATGGTTGAGGTGGATATAATAACCACAGCTGGACAGGTATATGGATTGGAAAGGTTTAGAAGAATAATAGGCCAAATGCAGACTAGTCTGAACTGGCACCTTGAACAAGATGGGTCAAAAGGCTTAATTCCATGCTGTATGTATAATATTCTGAAGTGTCTTGACTAGGTAGATGTTGGGATGTTTTCACGAGAGGGAGAAACTCGAACAAGGGGACATAACTAAAGGAAAAGTGTCCGGTTATGTAAAACTGAGGTTTGTGGAAATTCCTTCCTGCAGATTGTAGTAGAACTCAAGCGTGTAGGTGAGTAGTAGAATCTCGCATGAGTTGATGAGATTGGATAGAATAAAAAAAGGGTTTGAAGGGTTAGTGTAAGTAGGCAGTTGATGGTCAGCACAGGCTCTGTGAGTCGAATGGCCTGTTTCCATTCTCTCTCTTCCTGTAAATGTCATATTAACTCAAGTGGGAGGTGAAAGCTGGATATCAAAGTGGAGGTAGATAAATATTTGATAGATCAAGGAATAGAGGGAGGCTGAGGTCAGCATAGATCAGCCATGATCATATTGAACATTGAGGCAGACTTGAAGAGCCGTAACTTACTGCTGTTCCTTCCTTCCTTGTATAGATTCCAAACAATGACAGAACAATTGCAAAGTTCAACCATACAACACCGGATACTTTCATTGCTTAATTAAAGAGCAGAACAATTCACCGGTAACTTTCTTGTTTTATTTTCATGCCATGTAATTTTCTGAAGCTGGGCAAAAACTTTTGCTCAGATAATAAAATGGTTACTTAGCAACCGTATAGTAGCTCTGATAAATGATGCCTGGATTTGAGTCCCAAGCTTGCAAGGTCATGTTGTACTGCTGATATAATGGTATGCACACATCACAATGTTTAACTTGCTTTGTCAAACAGGTTTGGAAAGACAAAGTGGCCTCTCCTTCAGCACTGTTTATGTTCCTCACTAAGCAACAGGTCTTTCAATGATACCCCACTGCTGCAGCTCAACCCCACGTGTAGCTCATTGTGCTCCAAACGGAAAAGAGAAGAATTAATATTTTTATTTTGCCTCAGGGCATCTCACAACTGAGACTTTTTTTTATTGATGGGAGACGTTGATGGAGAACCAGCAATCTCATTGACCACCCACCTCCCTGTCAAACCCCACCTGTGGATCCCACGCAGGGCTCATCAGCAATCGCAGGATCCACTAAATTGGACACAAGGAAAAAGAGAAAAGGCCTTGGAAGATAATCACTGACTTAAGATCAAATATAGCAACCAATGTGCACATAGTTAATAACCAATATGTTTCTAGGTTGTGGTTAAGTATGGATCAGGGTATCATAGAGCTCCTTACTTAAATAAGTACCATGTGGGATTTAACTTCCACCTGAGAACATAGCTTTCTGCAGGACTGGTGGTCAAGAAATTGCAGATGATGAAAATCTGAGATAAAAACAAAAAGTATTAGAAACCCTCAACAGGTCAGATATCATCTGTGGAAGGTGAAATACAGTTAATGTTTTAAATCTAATTTGCAGATGCTGCCTAGTCTGCTGATTGTTTCCAGAATTGTCTTTCCTTTAAAATTCCGCAATACTGTACTAAATCACACAGAAATTGGAGGAACTTAGCAGGTCACCAGTATCTAGCCGATGTTCTAGGCTGAAGCATGTGTGTTGCTCATGATTTCCAGCATCTGGAGAATCTCTTGTGTCAGTGTACTGAATCAGCCTGGATTATAGACCATCAGTCAAGTTATGTCTTGTCTAACTCGTGCTACAGTTGCTACCCTCCAGAAAGTTAAAGACATATGGATCAGATTCTCGCCTGCTGATGCCTACAGCCCTTCCTGATCCATTGCACTCAGGATCAAAACAGCAAGGAGGACATGTGGGCATTTCTCACCTAGGTTTCTATCCGGTTTATACTGTAATGGCAGATACAGTAAGTCTTGGACCTTCCTTGCTATTGTCACCTGGATGGGTTTAAATGTTTGAGAGGATCAGAAAAGAATCTTCCAAAATACTTATTTCTAATGGATACAATGTTCTCTGTTCTGTTGTCTCTCCTGGGAGACACCTGACTGTAGTTCATTGCTGTCACATGTACCAGGACACAGCGAAAAGCTTGTCTTGCATACTGTCACAGATCAATTCATTACACCGTGCATCGAGGTAGTACAAGCCAAAACAATAACAGAATGCAGAATAAAATGTTAAAGCGAAAGTTTGCAGTGCCGATAAACAATAAAAGTGCAAGATCATAACGAGGCAGATTGTGAGGACAAGCAGTCCGGTCAAGAGTCTTATAGTAGAAGGGTAGAAGCTGTCCTTAACCTGGTGGTATGTGCTTTCAGGCTCTTGTATCTTCTGCCCGATGGAGAGGAGTTAAAAAGAGAATAGGGGTAGGTGGGGTATTTGATATGCTGGCTGCTTTACTCAGGCAGCAAGAAGTACAGATAGAACTTATTGAGGGGGAGGCTGGATTCTGCAACATGCTGAGCCTTGTCCATGATCCTCTGCAGTTCTTTCACTTAGAATGTGCTTACTCCTGAAATTCCGGCATTGATAAGCCACCCGGGTTGCTCATCAATGTAGGTCATCCTGAACTCCACTCCTCATCTTTTCTTCCCCAGTCCTGCCAAAGCGTTTCGGCCCCAAGCATCAACTGTACTTTTTTCCCCAGAGATGCTGCCTGACCCACTGAGATTCCTCCAGCACTTTATGTGTGTTGCTTCGATTTCCAGCCTCTGCAGATTCTCACTTGGTTTTGAACTCTTCCTTTATACCTTTACAAATGCCCTTCAGTTGAGATCACAGGTTTTAGATTCAAGGAGCTCACCTCAAATACTACCATGCCATGATCTCCACTCATGTGGACCCATAACTATTAATCAAGATCTATTAATCCTACTTCATTACACATGTAATCCAACTTAGCCTATTCCTGTAATGCACTTCTCTAAGGGAAAAAATCCTTCTGAATGCTTTAAATGCTCAACTGGCTAGGCAGCATCTGGAGGGGGAGAGAAAAACCGAGGTAACGTTTCAGGTCAAAGAATGGTCAGCAGAATATGGAAACTGAGACAATATTAGTTGCAGACCAGATGGGGGATGGATTGATAAGACAAAGGAAACATCTCTGATAGGGAAGGCCAAGTTGCCAGGTGATTCCAAAGTCAAAGTTAGAGTGATGATTCAAATTTATGGAGGTCTCTGGTCAACAAATTGAATAGGAAAGGACCTGAAACATTAACCCTCTTTATGTCTTCCACAGATGCTGCCTGACCTGCTGAGTGTTCCCAGCATTTTCCATTTCTTTCAGGTTTTCCAGCATTTGCAGTTTTTTGATCTAACTTTACCACCCTTGCTTCTAAGAAAACCTGAAGTTCCATTCTTCCATCGATATTTCATGCTGCAAGGAAATGGAATGAGTGGCGAGGTGGAAATGCACCAAAGGAGGTGTAAGGAGCGCCTTCCCTCCACTAGCCTGCAAGTCACCCTTGGCCAAGGTGTAGTACCTGCTTAGCACATCCCCATCTGCCCAATATGGTCATGTGAAGCCATGGGAGCAGGTGTTGGATGGTGGTATGAGCAGCTGGTGCTTATCACCAGTCCTGGTTATGCAACCACTGATACCAGGCAGACAATCTCTGAAGAGTACTGATAATGGCTGGGGTCATGCATTTTGTAAGGACACTGCCCAGAAGAAGGTGACGGCAAACCACTTCTGTAGAAAAGTTTGCTAAGAACAAACATGGTCAAAGACCATGATCACCCACGTCATACAATTCGGCACATAATGAAGAGGAAATAGAAATAAACACCATAGCAATATTTAAGCCACAGTAAGTTTCAAATAAACTTATGAAAATAATTCTTGATTGCATTGTGTGTAGTTATGCACAAAAATCATTGATCCTATTATAGGATTTGTCCATCAATATATTGCGGCGACCCCGTTTCTGCGAAGGCGAACCGGCTCACAAACAGGCAGCGCGCAGGGGCAGACTTTGGTAATGCCCCTCTGACGTCATTTCCGCCCGGAGAGGGCGGGCGCTAGGGATTAAATGCCAGCACCGCGAAGTTTGAATAAACTAGTCTCGAAACGATTTACCGACTGCGTGTCGTTATTTCAGCGCTGTGTGTAGCACATCGCTACAATATTTAATAAATCGTAGGACTGCTATAAATAATCAGCTGATATTTAAAGAATGTTTATCTGATTAATATTTATAAAAATAATAATTTTCTATAGTACAGGTATAGAGTTTGAAGTCAGGAACATGATTGAGAGCGTACACACAGACATATATACAAATTAGGAGCAGGAGTAGGCACCCACTCTCTCAAACTGTCAACCATTAAATGATAATGGGTAATCTGTTTGTACAGTATATTCAAACCCACATTCCCACCCACCCACGGGAACCTTTCACCCTCTCGCTTATCAACAACCTAGCTACTCCTGTCTTAAAAATATTCAAAGACTATGCTTCCATTTGTCTTTAAGCAGGAGATTGCAAAAGCCCTCAACCAAGGGGGGAAAAAATCGACCTTAACTCTATCTTAAGTGGCGACCCATTAATTTTAAACATTTACTATCATATCCCCTCCCAAAAGGTGCATCTTCACCCACTATATCCTCTTCACTTTCTATTACCTAGTCAAGACCCTTAAGGATCTTTCAATCAGGTCTTTTCACAAGCCTAGTAAGTCCAATGTTGCTCATAGAACAACACACTTCACTCCCACATTAAAATACCTGCCTAGTAAATCTTCTCTAACTTACTTCCAACATATGACATCCTTCCTTAAATACAGCTACCAAGACACAACACCAGATTTGTTTTACAGGTGACTGAATGTATCCAGTCAGCATTGCGTGTCCTTCCTCATTTCACTAATCTGAGTGGTTAGGGAGACGGAGATTCTGGTTACGCAGTCTCTGTTGCTGCCTTATCATCGGTTTACACCAGAGATTGGCCACAAAGAGTGAAAAATGTACAAGGAGGAGGGGCCGGAAAGCCGTGTCAGGTTCCACACCACAACAATTTGTTTTTCCTGATAATAATTCTTTTTTTTGGGGGGGCGGTGGTGTGTGAGTATCACTGGCAACACCAGCATAATTTCCCTGTGCAGGCCACGCCAGACATGGACACACTGTGCAAGACTCCAAGTCTGCAGCAGTCTTGAAGAAGAGCAGATTTCCTCCCCTGAAGAACCAGCTAATAATTATTAACCTGTAACTAACTACTAGCAATATACTGATAAAGGATCCCGATAGGAGAAACATTATTTGTCACTCTATCTACAGATGCTGCCTAGCCTGTTGAACGCCTCCAGTGCCTCATTTCTTTCTTTAATTTCAATTACCAACTATTTTTTTAACCTTCATAACCAAAACTAGCCTGTATTCCATTTGTCCACACATAATTGTAGATAACTAACTGGATTTAAATTCCATAGCTGTCCTGATGTTTAGTATCTATCCTGGGACTAAAGCTTGGTGATTAACTGATGGAGCACATGATCCAATGTCTTCTATTGTATAGGGTTCCAACACAGTGCACTGGATTCACCCAGCAAATGAATCTCCTTAGGGTGTATCAGAACTTATTGTACAATAGTTTGTTGGGCGGAGGAGTGGTGTCCCAATTATTATACTCCGCAAACTAGAAGATAAAGGTGCTTCACAGTCCTCCTTTGATGAGGTGGATGAGAAAGAAGATGATGCCAAAAATAACGAAGAATCCGGCTACCAGAGCCAGGATGAGGCAGCAGCAGTCCTTGATGGAGATCCCGTACCGAGAGAAGAAAGCTTCGTGCTGGACTCCCACCGGCTGGGACGGGAAGGCGAGATCGGCGGTGGGCTGGGGCAACAGCTGCAGCGTGACCAGGGTGCCAGTGCCCCTCTCCCCCTCCTTGAGCCAGCAGAGACGGGAACCCTCCAGCCAGACCGGCTGAGCGCTCCGTAGCGCCGGGGGCAGGGCGCGCATCACCTCCAGGTCGGTGCTGAGCTGGGGCACCCCTCCCGGAGGGATGGGGACAGCGGCTCGGCACAGAGGGCAGGGGAAGGTCTCGTTCTCCTTCCTGAAGACGCAGACGCGGGCCAGGCACTCCGTGCAGAAGGTGTGAGCGCAGGGCAGCCGTAGGGGCGTCTTGAGGCCGTTGTCATAGAGCAGGTAGCAGATGGGACACTCGGTGACGGCCCGCCGGCCCTCGGGCTCCCTTTCGCCATCCATGGGCCCACCTTCTCGTCTTGGCTCCGTCCCGCCACCGGCTCTGATCCCGGTGGAGCAGCGGCATCCCCAGCCGGGCGCGGGAACAGTGGCGTTCCGCCCTGTGTTTGCTGCCGTTTCCAAGTGGCGACGGCGGCGCTCCCTCCCCCCGGCTTCTTACACCACCCTTGGGCAGTCGGAGGTGCCGCGTTCCTTCTCGGTAGCTCCTGAACTGGCCTCACCCCTCCGACCAGAGACAGCCCCTAACCTGGACCACCACCCCTCCTCAAGTCACCGCTTCCTCGGGACACTGTCCCGTCCCTGTCACTTATCTCGCACCATATGCAATGCAACCACCTCACCCGCACGATATTTCTAAGGCTATTCAGCCCGTCCGGTCAATACAAGCTCACGGGGAAAATCCCGTTTTCCTCTTCATGAAAGTCGTGTACACATTCTAGGGCCAACGATTGTGGACAATTAAATGCTCAGCTCGCAAACCGGTGTAGAAAGGACTGCAGACTCCATACAGAAATACCCCAGATGTCTGAGGTCTGAATTGAAGCAGGATCCCTGGAGTTGGGAGACGGAGACTCACTGTGTCACTGGTGCAACTAAGGAAAGGAACACTTCCATTTTCACAGAATATCTCGCAACAAGTAGCTCAATAAATGATGAGGTTCCACGTTGTTCCAATACAACGGTACGATTACGGGGTAGCTGTTCCAGTTAGTAGATAATTAATTAAACAAGGAACAGGAGGTGTGGAATTATAAGGAGAGGTGTGTGAGAAGCTGGCAATTATGGCCTGGGTGGAATTGAAAAAAGAGTTCTGTTTTTGCTGGAATTCGCCAATAGGTTTCCTGACAGGAGCAATAAAGTGGTTAGGTTAGGTTAAGTGCAGTGATGTGAGAGGAGCTAATGGCAAAAACTGTTCACAACTGTGCCAGAGCAGTTAATTGTTAATTTATGTTTTCTGGAATAGTCTGCTCTTAATCTATCAAGATGATAGAACACATTAGGTTTAGTTCTGAACAGTGAGACTGCATTAAAGAACCATCACAAAGCAAGTGTGTGAAATGTGAGCGGCTGCAGTTTGGAATCATTGATCCTCACTTTGCCCAGTCGGAGAGATTCCCTGTGTCCTGTTCATCCCTCTATGCAACTCCGAGGTGGCGATACTTCAGAATACCACAGACGGGTAATAACATTCTGGGGCAATAACATTCCCTAGGTAATGGCCATTTCTCTTCCTGGACCAGTAACCTTGATCTTCTTGTCTGCCCTCCTGTGGGATTTCCAACTGTCTCTTTGCCTTGTTGGTTTCTCTAGACTTTCATATCCACAGGAGCTAACTTCACTTCCGTGATCTCCTCTCTTTCGTCAGCAAATATCTCCAGTTCCAACTCATCTCAAATTTCCTTCAGAGTTCAGACCACTCAGGATCTCGGATATATAGCATATCCTGAGGCACTGTTTACATTTCATCCTTTGGGCTACGTGTTGGCAGACGTATGCAGGTGTTCCCCCACCCCCTTACAAAGGTAGAGCGTTCCCATGAAACCTTTCTCAAGCTGAAATGGCATAAAGCGAAGAACCATTAATTTATAAGGGGAAAATTTCCGTTAAAAGCAAAAATCCTCTTTGTAATGTGAAAACAAGTTACCAATGTAGGTTTTTTGTAAAAGCGAAGTGGCGTAAAGCGAACATTTGTAAACATAGAACATAGAATAGTACAGCACATTACAGGCCCTTTGGCCCACAATGTTGTGCCGACCCTCAAACCCTGCCTCCCATATAACCCCCCACTTTAAATTCCTCCATATACCTGTCTAGTAGTCTCTTAAACTTCACTAGTGTATCTGCCTCCACCACTGGCTCAGGCAATGCATTCCACGCACCAACCACTCTCTGAGTGAAAAACCTTCCTCTAATATCCCCCTTGAACTTCCCACCCCCTTACTTTAAAGCCATGTCGTCTGTACTGAGCAGTGGTGCCCTGGGGAAGAGGCACTGGCTGTCCATTCTATCTATTCCTCTTAATATCTTGTATACCTCTATCATGTCTCCTCTCATCCTCCTTCTCTCCAAAGAGTAAAGCCTTAGTTCCCTTAATCTCTCATCATAATCCATACTCTCTAAACCAAGCAGCATCCTGGTAAATCTCCTCTGTACCCTTTCCAATGCTTCCACATCCTTCCTATACTGAGGTGACCAGAACTGGACACAGTACTCCAAGTGTGGCCTAACTAGAGTTTTATAGAACTGCATCATTACATCGCGTCTCTTAAACTCTATCCCTCTACTTATGAAAGCTAACACCCCATAAGCTTTCTTAACTACCCTATCTACCTGTGAGGCAACTTTCAGGGATCTGTGGACATGTACCCCCAGATCCCTCTGTTCCTCCACACTACCAAGTATCCTGCCATTTACTTTGTACTCTGCCTTGGAGTTTGTCCTTCCAAAGTGTACCACCTCACACTTCTCTGGGTTGAACTCCATCTGCCACTTCTCAGCCCACTTCTGCATCCTATCAATGTCTCTCTGCAATCTTCGACAATCCTCTACACTATCCACAACACCACCAAACTTTGTGTCGTCTGCAAACTTGACAACCCACCCTTCTACCCCCACATCCAGGTCATTAATAAAAATCAAAAAGCAGGGGACACCTGTGCTCTGTTCCTCTCTCTGCAACAGCTCCATCTTGCTCATCATAAAACTGCCATGTCCACAGTTTCACTTTTTTCTTTGCCACATTTAGTGTTGCATCTTTATTCTTTCAAAGATCAAAAACTCCCAACAGTTTTAGAAATTCCAATATTCAACCTGACCTTTATGCCCCTTCACTTTCCTTTGACCCCTGGCTTTATTCCACCCCCCAGCGTATTTTCTCCTACCTTCCCCTCTCTGACCCCGATCGATGCCCAACAGCGGCCTCACTCGCCCACCTACATCCTCATCTTAAAAACGTGCTAACAATAAACAACTTCTCTTTCAACAATCACTTTCTCCAGATCAAAGGAGAGTAAAAGGGAACTCGTGGGCTCCTGCCACACCTATCATGTTTGAATCCCACCCTGCCAGCTCTTTTTCCATACGTTGCTGACTGCATTGGAGCAGCTTGCACGAATACAGAACTCCACTTGCAGTGATGCAAAGTTCCACCCTGTTCTCATCTTCATATGGTCTACCTCCTGCTCTTTTCCTTTCTAAATCCCAGGGAACAAGAGGCACTATGTCCACCACAGGCCCACAGATTCCCACAGCTTGCTTGACTACACTTCTCACCATTAAAAGTCCATTCTCATTCTTCTGTCTCCGTCTTGGCAATTCTGAGGTATCCGCATTCTTCCCTGAACCACAGCTTCCCCCTCATCTTGGCATTGGTTTATTATTGTCATGGGTACCATGATACCGTGAGAAGCTTGTCTTGCATACTTTTCCCACAGATCAATTCATTACACAGTGCTTTGATCTAGAATAAGGTAAAACAGCAACAATGCAGAATAAAGTGTAGTAGTCACTGAAAAAGTGCAGAGCATCTAAACAAAAGTGCAAGGTCATGACAAGGTAGATTGAGGCTCAGAGTCCATCTTGTCATACAAGATGTCCTTTCAAGAGTCTGATAACAGTGAGACAGAAGTTGTTCCTGAGTATGATTTTATGTGCTTTCAGGCTCTGCCTGATGGAAGAGTAAAGAAGGGAGAATGTTTGGGCTGGTTGGGGTCTTGGGTTTTGCTGGCTGCTTTACTGAAGCAGTGAGAAGTATAGACAGAGTCCATAGAGAGGAAGGGAGGCTGGTTCTTATGATGTGCTGAGCTGTGTCCACAACTCTGCAGTTTCTTCTCGTCTCGTGCAGGGCAGTTGCCGCGCCGAGCTATCTATGGTGCATTAGTAAGAGCCGAAGAGGACCTGCCTAATTTCTTTAGCTTTCTGAGGAAGTAGAGGTATTGAAGAGTCCTTGGCTGAAACTCACCTGTTCGCCCACCCCTGCTCACACCCCCTACTCCTGAAGAGACCCAAGTCCACACCTTCTATCCCACCAGTCACCTATTCAACACACTGAGAATGCAATTTCACCAGCTTCAGTGAGGTCCTACACCAGTCACATCTTCCCTCCTCTTTCCTTTCAGCTCTACTAGAGGGCTGTCTTTACAACTCTTCCATCCCCAGCACTACTGCCTTTCCCAGACAACTGCAGGAGATGCAACACCTTTCCTGTTACTCTTCCTTTCCATCATCCAACAATCCATATAACCCTTCCTAGTGAAGCTATAATTTACTTTCAGCTCTTTCAATCCAGTGGACTGCTTTCAAAGTTCATAGTCTGGTTTCTCTACAATGCAGAGTACCTACATTCAGTCCACAGGGACCACCCTTAACTACCACTCCCACTCTGACCTATCTGCCCACTGCCTCCTGCACAATAACAAACACGATGTCAGCTGTCTGAGCAGGGTTCAGTCTTCTAGCACGGAGATTGGATTCTCCAACTTCAGGTCTGCATCAGAACCGGTCATTTTTAGTTGTGAGTCATCCGTCTGTTAGATTGGCTCAAAGGCTCTTCAATCTAAAACATTCTCCACATACACTGCCTGGTGTTCTCTGCTTTTATTTCAGATTTCAAGCATCCGCAATTGTTTTCACTTACTGGGTTAGACTTTGATGCAGAAGATTAAGATACATGGGATCTATGGTAACTTGATCGCTGGGATGCAGGTTTGACTTACCTGCAGATAACAGTAGGGCACAGACACGAGAAGGTCTGAAGATGCTGGAAATCCAAGGCAACACACACAAAATGATGGAGGAACTCTGCAGGCCAGGCAGCATCTATGGAGATGAATAGATAGTTTATGTTTTGGGCTGAGACCCTTCAACAGGACTGAGAGGGAAGGGGCTGGGGGGAGATGTTGGAATTAAAAGGCGGAGGGGAGGAGAAAGAGGCTAGCTGGAAGGTGATAGGTGAAGCCATGAGGGTGGGAAAGGTCAAGGGCTGGAGAAGAAGGAATCTGATAAGAGAGGAGAGTGGACAATAGGAGAAAGGGAAAGAGTTGGGGACCTGGGGGAAGTAATAGGCAGATGAGAAGTGAAAGGTCAGAGTGGGGAATAGAGAAAGAGGTGGAGAAATTTGTTCACCGAACAGAGAAATTGATATTCATACCATCAGATTGTTGACTTCAGAATAGTGGACCACACGATCCCATCTACATCAGTGGTGCGCAGGTGAAACAGGTCAAAAGCTTTAAGCTCCTTGGGGTGAATATCACAAATGACCTGACTTGGTCTAACCAAGCAGAGTCCACTGCTAAGAAGGCCCACCAGCGCCTTTACTTCCTGAGAAAGCTGAAGAAATTTGGCCTGTCCCTTAAAACCCTCACTAATTTTTATAGATGCACCGTAGAAAGCATTCTTCTAGGGTGCACCACAACCTGGTATGGAAGTTGTCCTGTCCAAGACCAGAAGAAGCTGCAGAAGATCATGAACATAGCCCAGCACATCACACATACCAATCTTCCATCCTTGGACTCACTTTACACCGCATGCTGTCGGAGCAGTGCTGCCAGGATAATCAAGGACAAGACCCACCCAGCCAACACACTTTTTGTCCCTCTTCCTTCTGGGAGAAGGTTCAGGAGCTTGAAGATTCATACGGCCAGATTTGGGAAAAGCTTCTTTCCAACTGTGATAAGACTGCTGAACAGATCCTGACCCGGATCTGGGCCGTACCTTCCAAATATCCGGACCTGACTTGCACTACCTTACTTTCCCTTTTCTATTTTCTAATTAAGATTTATAATTTAAATTTTTATTATTTTTATTTTGATTTGTACTTCAGGGAGCGCGAAGCGCAGAATCAAATATCGCTGTGATGATTGCACACTCTAGTATCAATTGTTTGGTGACAATAAAGTAAAGTAACTGGGAAAAAATAACTAACATTACAATTCTGATCAATGAGCGGTCATTTATCTTCTATATCTCACACCCATTCTGCATTTATTAACCTTCTGATATATCAATTGTCTGGTGACAATAAAGTAAAGTAAAGATTGGAGGGTACCCAGAAGGAATATAGGATGTTGCTCTCCACCCTGAGGGTGGCCTCATCTAGTTAGTAGAGGAAAGGTGTTTTTTGGTTGGAGGTCTGTGACTAGTGATGTTCTGCATGGATCAGTGCTGGAACCTCTGTTGTTTGTGAAATACAAATGACGGATGAAAATGTAGATGGGTGGGTTAGTAAGTTTGCAGATGATGCAAAGATTAGCGTAGTTGTAAATTGTATAGCAGGGAGTCAAAGGAGACAGCAGAATACGGACCAGTTACACATATAGACGGAGAAGTGGCAGATATAATCCATGCAAATGTGAGGTGTTGCACTTTGAAAGATCTAAAGTAAGGGCAGCACCCTTAACAGGACTGATATACAGAGGGACCTTGGAGCCCAACTATATAGCTCACTGAAAGTGGCCGTACAAGTAGATGGGGTGTAAAGAACTTGCCTTCCTTGTTTGGGGCATTGAATATAAGAGTAAGGAAGACATGTTGCAGCTGGATAAAACTTTGGTTTGGACACATTTCGAATATTGTGGCCAGTTCGGCTTGCCCCATTACAGGAATTATGCAAAGCCTTTGGATAGAGTGCAGAACAGGTTTACCAAGATATCACCTAGACTACAGGGTAGGAGAGGTTGGACAAACTTGGATTGTTTCAAAGTTTATAAAATTATGAGAGGCAGTGTAGGTTGGACACTTAGAGTCTTTTTCCCAGGGTGAAAATATAGAGCATGAGAGGACATGTATTTACAATGAGAGGGGAACATTTTAAAGGAGATGTGCAGGAAAACTTGTCTCAATAAAAGAAGACAATGTCTTTTTGCATGGATTTGTAGGTTCCAGCAAAGGACTGCCAGCGTAGTGGTGGAATCAGATATGATCGTGGTGATTACGAGACTGTTAGAATATACAGAGAATGGAGGGATTAGTTTAATTCAGCATTGTGTTCAGCACAGACATTGTGGGCTGTACTGTTCTATGTCCAAGATGGAGCAGCTGGGTTTCCAGCTCAGAGACAGGCAGGTGATAAAACCCCAAGTACTGTACTAAAGGAGCTCCAGCTTTTGTGCCTATTCTTTCTACATGGATGAGTCTTTACAGTGAATTTCCAGAAGACGTTTGATAAAATGCTAAATGAGAGGTCACCACACAAGATGTGAGTCACAGGTTTGGAAGTAATACATTGGCATGGGATAGGGCATTGCTATCGAAGAGACAATTCGGGAGTTGGTGTAAGTGAGTCATTTTTGAATGGTCCATCAGTTACATTCGATTGGCATTTACTGTGCCACAGAGATCAGTGCTGAGGTCTCAACTACAGTCTATTTTTGGACGAAAGGACGAAGACCAGTGTAGCACACTTCGCTTCTGATACAAAGAAGGTGGGTTAGCAAGCTGTGAGGAGAACATAACGAGCCTGGAAAGGGACACAGCCAGGTGAAGTGAGTCGGCAAAAAGTTGAAGTATAATTTGGGAAAATGTGAGCTTATCCACTTCATACGGAAGAATGAAAGAAAGACAAATTAGGGAGTGTGACTGCAAAATATTCTGGTACAAAGGAACCCAGAGGTCCTTAAGCAAAGTTATCATGGAGGCTCAGCAAGTAATTGATAAGCACTGGAACGTTAGCCTTGATTACAAGGTGTATCGGGCATAAAGTAAAAAGTTTTATTGCATCCTCACATTGCACTTGCGAGATCACAGTTGGATAACTCCATGCAGTTATGATTTTTGCAGAAGAATGTGTTCATATTGAAAATAGTCCCGAGCAGATGCACCATGTTAATTTGTGTAATGGGGGAGCTGACACAGGAAGAGAGGTTGAGCAGATTAATCCTGTGTTCAGAAGTCACTCATTTAAGACAGAGATGAGGAGGAATTTCATCTAACTTTGTCCAACCGAATGCGGTCATTCGAATCAAGATGTTCTCCTAAGGGTTTGTCTATTGGTGGGACCTCAGATGGCTGATCTGGGATCCACCTATTCTGGTGCAGTGGGGGCAAGAGTCTGGTGTCTGTGTTTACTGGTAGGATCTCTTGGTTCAGTCTCTCCTTTTACAGCTGCCACTTGTTTTCTGCAGCACAACACAGGTCGCTCTCATGGAGCACAGCTCTCTCTGGAACGGATTCCTTCCAGGCGCATCTATTGAACACGATGCCTTCCTAGTTTTCAGATGTAGTGTTGAATTTCTTCAGGCTGATATTGATGTCCTTTCCCCAAGGTTTGATGTTGTCTTTGAAGCATTTCCTTTCCCCACCAGGGGCTTCCTTCAACTGGAAGTAAAGGATCAGTTTGTGGAGAATGTGAGTTTGTCATCCAAATGACATGGTGTTGCTTTATCATTGTTGGAGATGCTGCTCTTGTTGGCCTCCTCCATTACGCTGGTGCTAGTGTGTCGCTCCTTCCAGCAGATCCTCAAGACCTTTCATAAGGTTCTTTGTTAGTATTGTTCCAGGGCTTTCAGGTGTCTGCTGTAGGTGGGCCAAGATTCGGCTCCATACAGTAATGTAGGAAGGACGGCGCCCTATAGACCAAAAGTTTTATTTGGACCTGTAGTTTGGGGTCTTCAAAGATTCACAGACTCTTTTCTTTGATCTTGCAGGGGGGTGGTTGATCTCTGAGTCAATGTCTGCTTTTGAGGAGAGAATGCTGCCAAGGTAGGGAAAGTGGTCTACATTTTCAAGGGTGATATCATCTTTTCTGCTGGGCTGAATGCATGGCTGGTTTAGCAGTGGCTGATGTAGGACCTGTGTCTTTTTGATATTCAAAACAAGATTCCGGGCTCTATGTGCCCTGGCAAAGGCATTCAGGATACATTGGAGGTCTTCTTCAGAGTTGTCATCTGCACACTGAAGCTCCATGATGATAATGGTGCTGACCTTATTCTTGGCCTTGAACCAGTTGAGGTTGAAAATCCTGTTGTCCATTCTATACATCATTGGGAATCCCTGTGACAGGCCTTGGCCAATGAGGTTAAGGATGACAGCAATAAAGATGGCAAATTGGGTGGGCATAATGATACAGCTCTGTTTGGCTCCTGTCTTAACAATGAACGGTTCTGATTCAGTGACTCTATCGTTGAGTACTGTGGCTCACATGCTATCTTCAAGTAGCCTCTGTATTCATAAGCACTTGTCAGGACAGCCATGTTATACACCAGAGATCTTGGCAGTCTACTGTATCAAATGCTTCTGTCAAATCTAAGAAAGCCAAGTACAAGGGCTGCCTTTGTTCTTGGCATTTTTCCTGTAATTGGCATGCTGTGAAGATCTTGTTTGCGGTACCTCTGGAAGGGCAGAAACTATACTGTGATTCAGGGAGTACTTCCACAAATAGAGGAAGGAGTCAGTTGACAAGGATGTGTGCAAGCACTTCACCTGTTGTTAACAGGAGGGAGATGCTTCTATAATTGCCACAGTCTGCTTATCTCCCTTCTTGAATAGAGTCATTTAATGTGTCCCTGAAGTCAGAGGGCAGTTGTTCCTTTTCCCAGACCTTCAGGAGCAGGGCGGGTATCTGGTGCAGGAGTGCTAGTCCACCCTCCTGTGCTGGGATCCCATCAGGACCAACAGCTTTGTTGTTTCTCAGGCTCCTGATTGCATCATGAACCTTCTTCATGCTGGGTCCTCTTTCCGAATTATATTAACCATATAACAATGCATGGGCAAGACCATCTTGGAGACAACATTGTTTGCTTATCCAGGCAACTGAGTGGCTACAAGTGTGGTGAGAATCCTTGACGAGGATGTTTTGGACTCAAATGCTGGAGTATCCGAAGCAAGGATCGAGACATGGTATCAAAGTGAATCGAGAACCGAGTACAAAACAAACGCTGGATGAAATCACGAGTAGGGCTTACAATTGAGGAGTGAATCTCTGTTCAGGTGTTCCTTAAATACTCGATTCTTGGTGCCTGGAACATGATTATCAATTAGTGTGACCATCCTGAACCCTTGCCAGCTACCCGTACTCCAGGGAATTAGATTGTTCAAATCCCAGAAGCTGGTGCAGGTTGGGAGCATCTCGTAACAACAGGATCATTTCTGAGCTGTGAACCAGGGACTTGCAGCTGAGGTATCAATGAGGTGCTGGCAAGGTGGGTGGGGACATATCTTTGTCCCAGGCCTCTCCATGCACAGCACCAACATAGGCCTCAGCAGTGTCACACACACAGTGACAGAGGGCAACAAAGTTCACCTCCCCGACAGCTCCTGATCCCAACAGATCACAAGGATGCACAAACTGAGAAGAAGAAATTGCCTTTCAACTCACGAGAGAGAGAGCTGTTGATGTTTCTGTAGCAGGCAATTTCTTTTTTTACGAGGTAGAGTTGCTAGCTCAACACTCAACCCAGCACAGATGGAGAGTGTGCATGGGAGCCGGCTGGATTCGAACTCGGGACCTTCCGCCCCAAAGTCCAGTGCTGATGCCCCACTACACCACCAGCCGGCAAACAAGCTAAGAGGAGTAGGACATCTGGCTGGTGAGCCTGCCCTGCCAATCATGATTGATCTACCTGATTGCTCTTTCCCAGTACTAGCCCTGTGTCCTTGATTCCAGGAACCTCTCTGACCGTGACAGAATGAAAGCAATGACTGAGCCTCCACATAGACTCAAAAGCCACTTTATTAAGCACAGGAGTGGAACCCGGTGTGTTTGTCTGCTGCCATAGTCCATCCACTTCGAGGTTCAACGTGTTGTGTTTCAGAGATGCCCTTCTGCACATCATTGTTGTAATACCTGGTTATTTGAGTTCCCTAAGGTTGTTATAGTTGGATGGGGCGGGGGGAATGAATGAGCTCCCACAAGCTGTTAAATACTCCCAATGGTGTGCATCTCAAACAGCCTCTGACAACCAAGTTCAGCTACTGCTCTTCATGTGCGGCTAAGCTAAGCCCAGCAGAATTGTTTCTACTGACAGGAGAAGGGGCAAAGGCGGGTCACTGGCACCTTAAAACCAGTCGCTTAAAGCAGACGGGTCTCATCAGCTGTGGTTGGCAGCTCATCTAGGAGAAGGAAATCTCTGTCCTCCACTGCCTTGCGACTGTACCCGCTCGCGGGGAAGGCCGAGGAAAAATCCAGAGTTGGCGTCTCTAAGGCGGTCCCACATTGAGTTCAACACTGACTGGCAGCTCCTCTGATGCTGCTGGTGTCAAGCTGCCGTTTCTTTGGATTCACCGGCTGTGTGGAGAGGGGGAGCCTGCTGCACGGGGAGGGCAACAGCTTGCTCTCCATATCGTGCTGCCCCGACCTGTGTGCTGGCCTGCACCTATGTAGGCAGCTAAGATTCAACATCCATGCTCGACCAACCGAGGGCCTCCAGATTTGAGTGAGTTACTATCGCCTTCCTGTCCGCTTGAACCAGTCTGGCCGTTCTCCACTGACCAGCAGTTTCTGAGAAGCTCAAACCATCCCCTTTGGCACCAACAAATATCCTGTGGTCAAAGTCAGATAGCCATTCTGATGTTTGTGCTGAACAACAACTGAGCCTTTATGCATTGTTCCTGCCGCGTGATGAGATATTTGCATTAACAAGCAGGCGGATCTAATAACCTGGCTGGCCACTGGGCATGTTTTTATTTAGCACGGAGGTGGCCCTCCTAGCCCAACAAGGCCACTCTGCCCAACCTGTAAGCTGTACGTCTTTGGAACATAGGAGGAAACCGGGGCACCTGGAGGAAACCTTCACGGTCACGGGGAGAATGTACAATCTTTACAGACGGTGACGGAATTGAACTCGGGTCACTGGTGCCTCGATTTGGCCAAAGCAATGTACCTTCTCTCCGCCAAATGTTCTATTGTCCTTGCTTTTGCTTCTAGCATTGATATGTGCAGAGACACCTTTTGGCTATCGTAACTTTGTAGATCTATCAGCAAGCAGATATATGGATCTGGTGCATTCTGGAAAAGCAACAGCTCGAACAAAAGAGAGCAGATTAACCTTAGCCACAGAACAGGGGGTTTGCTGCTGAAATCCTTGTGGAACCTTGTTAAGAAGCATTTGACATGTCAGAATAAGATTAAAATAATGTATCAGGTTGAATGCTATAGAGTGGTATTAATGTTTTAAATATAGGTAATTGTTTATTCCCAAGCATAGAACAAACTAGGTGAGGAACTCAGTAGGTTGAGTGGCATCTGTGGATGGAAATGGACAGATGACGCTTTGGTTTGAGATCCTTCATCTGGACTGAAAGATAGAGAGGAGGTGGCCAGTATAGGTAGGTGAGGGGAAGGAGTGAAGTAGGAGCTGGCATGTGAGAGGTGGATCCAGGTGACAGGCAGATGGAGGAAGGGAAGAGTGGAATTAGTGACAGAGGCTGGGAGGTGATGGCGCAGGTAACAGATGGAATCTGATTGGCAAGGAAGCAGGAGCATAGAACCAAATGAGGAGGGAAGGGATGTGGAGTGAAGAAGGTGTGAGAGATGGGCAAATAAAATGGTTGGAGACAGGAAGGAAATTAGGTGATGGAGGGCTGGAGTGAGTATAGCAGGAACTGGGTAGACATGGAGGTCAGGACAGGAGGGGAGCAGATTGCCTGAAATTGGCTGTTTCTCTGGCAGCTTGTTTTTCATTCCAGGTTCCAGGATCTGCAGTCTCCTGAGCCTCCATGCTCCTTCACGTTCACTCTAACTTGAGCATGATAGAGTCACACAGCACAGAACTAGGGCTATGCGAACTGATACCCTGCCTAGTCCCATCGACCTGCATGTGGACCATAGCCCTCCATACATGTCCCATCAAATGTTGCAATGAAAACCGCCTTCACCACTTCTGCTGGCAGCTCGTTCCTCACTTTACACCACCATCTGAGTGAAGAAGTTCCCCTTAAGTATTTCTCATTTCTCCTTTAACCTATGACCTCTAGTTCTAGTATCACCCAACCTCAGTAAATAAGAAGCCTAATTTCATTAATCCTGTCTATAACTCTCATAATCTCTCCTCATTCTCCTATTCTCCTGCACTCCTAACCTATTCAACCTTTCCCTATATCTCAGGTCCTCAAAGCCACGGCAACATCCTTGTAAATTCTCTCTCCAATCTTTTATTCTTATTGATACCTTTCCTATAGATAGGTGATAAGAACTGCACACATTACTCCGAATTTGGCCTCACCAATGTATCTTACAACTTCAACATAACCTCCCCACTCCTGGAGACAGTACTTTGATCTATGAAGGCCAATGTGCCAAAAGCCTTCTTTACAACCTTATCTACTTGTGACACAGCTTTCAAGAAATTATGGACTTATATTCTCAGATCCCTCTGTTCTACAAAACTCATAAGTGTCCTATTGTTCAGTGTGTAAATCCTGTCCTGGTTTGTCCTCCCCAAGGTGCAATACCACACATTTGTCTGCATTAAGTTCCATTTGCCACTTTTCTAGCTGGACCTGATCTCACCGCAAGCTTTGATAGCCTTTCTCAATGTTCACTACACTCCCAATCTTGGTGTCATCTGCAAATTTGCTGATCCAGCTTACCAGGTTATCATCTAGATTATTGATAACAAGGCATTAGGCCCTGATGGTAGAGTACTTAAAACCAACTGGTGGGAGTGTTCAGGAATATCTTCAATTTCTGACTGCTGCAGTTTGATGCTTCAACTGGTTGTCAGTCATACCAGTGCCTAAGAAAAGGAGGTGACCTGCCTCAACATCTATTGTCCAGTTGCACTGACATCTACTGTGATGAAGTGCTTTGAGAGGTTGGTCATGGCCAGAATTGACTCCTGCCTAAGCAAGGACCTGGACCTCTTGCAATTTGCCTGTCGCCACAAAAGGTCTACAGTGGATGCAATCACACTGGCTCTCCACTTGGCCTTGGATCACTTGGACAACAGTAATGCCTATGTCAGGCTGCAGTTTATTGATTAAAGTTCAGCGTTCAACACCATCGTACCCTCAGTACTGATCAATGAGCTTCAAAACCTGGCCCTCTGAACCTCCCTCTGCAACTGAGTCCTTAACTTCCTAACTTAGAGACCACTGTCTGCAGATCAGAAGTAACATCTCCTCCTCGCTAACAATCAACACCGGTGCAACACAAGGATGCGTGCTTAGCCCGCTGCCCTCCTCACTCCACACCCATGACTGTGTGGCTAGGCGCAGGCTCAAGCACCATCTATAAATTTGCCAATGACACGACTATTGTTGGCAGAATTTCAGATGGTGGCAAGAAGGCATATAGGAAAGCAATAGATTGGTTAAGTGGTGTCACATCACCAACCTTACAGTCAATGTCAGTAAAACCATTGAATTGGTTGTGGACCTCAGGAAGGGGCAGTCAGGGAAACATGCACCAAGGAGAGGATCAGCAGTGGAAAAAGTGGTGTTTCAAGTTCCTGGGTCTCAACATCTCTGAAGATCTATCCTGGGCCTAACATTTTGATGCAATTCTGAAGAAGGCACATCAGCTGCCACATTTCATAAGGAGTACGAGGAGATTGGATATGTCACAAAAAGACTGGCAAATTTCAATAGATGTACCTCTGAGAGCATTCTAACTGACTGCATCACTGTTTGGTATGGTGGGATCACTGCACAGGATTAGAAAGACCTGTAGAGGATTGCAAACTGAACCAGCTACATCATGGGCACTCACCTCCCCAGCATCAACTACATCTTCAAAATGCCCCACCAAAAAGGTGGCATCCATCATTAAGGACCCCGATCACCCAGGAGATGGTCTCTTCTTATTACTACTATCAAAGAGGAGGAACAGGAGCCTAAAGGAACGGCTTTTTCCACTCCGCCATCAGATTTCTGAATGGACAACGAACCAACTTCACTGTTGCTGCTCTCTTTTTGCACACTTATGTTTCTTATTGTAATTTATAATTTTTTATGTCTCCCTGCACTACTGCTGCAAAACAACAAATTTCACAATAGATGTCAGTGATATTAAACCTGACTCTGATTCTTCTGTAGATGACAAACAACAACGGGGCCAGCACCGATCCCAGCGGCACACCACTAGTCACAGGCCTCCTGTCAGAGGGGCAACCCTCTACCACCACTCTCTGGCTTCTCCCACAAAGCCAATGTTGAATCCAATTTACTACCTCAGCCTTCTCCGCACCTGCTAGGGACAGACACCTAACTCCCAGCGCGCTGACGAGACCAATCTCACCAGAGGGAAGTCTGCTGAACTTGAGGTATGGCCGGGTCCACAAGGCTTTGCTGTGGTTATTACCGTGGGTCAGAAGCCTGTGACTGGTGGGGAGAACCATCGAGCATGACATTAGTTTGTTCTAATGTTTTCAATGTTTTAAAACTTTCATACTTCCACCAATTATTTTAACAGCTTTAAATTGCTTACTTCACGTTTAGTACTTTTTAAAGGCTCCTGAATGTTACAGACAGGCTGATGTACTGATGAAGCTGGAGAAGCACCACACTGAACACGTTGCAAACCGCACCCTTCTTCGCTGAATTCAACAATTTCACATAACCAAACTTCCCTGTTTGTGAATGAATTAGCAGGTTCTGATCTGAGGTGATCCGTCTGTAACAATAACTCAGCGTTTCTCTCTTCTCAGATGCTGGCTGATCTGCTGAGTGTTTCCACGTTTGCTTTTATTTCAGATTCCCAGAAGCTGCAGTCTGCGTCTTACAGTTCCAGCAATGGTCTCCCTGGTGCTCCCTCAACCCATACCTCCTCCAGATGGGCAACAGATACGATTAACAAGCATTTGTGTCACCTAGACAACTTTGGTCTCCTATCACAGATATTCCTTTCATGCTCTCCATCACAACCCTCTTCCAACTTAAAAGTCACTAGTTTCCTCACCTTTCCAGGTCTGATGAAAGGGTTGTTGACCTGAACATGAATTCTCTTTCTCTCTCCACAGATGCTGCCAGACCTGCTGAATGTCTCCAGCATCTTCTGTTCATATTTCAGTAATAAAACCTTGAGGCCTTTGACGGACACCAAACTGAGGTGGGCAAATTGTGATTATTAAAGTTTTCCAAAGGGTTTTGTAAGTGAGGCTTGTTCTGTCTGCCCCGTACATTGCCATTTGGTGCTGATCGCCGTTTGGTTTCGAGACTGCCAGTTAGGTCCTGTTGGACCAGAGACAATGGGGTGTGCCACAGAAGTCACTTGATCTTTCTGGCAGTTCTCTTCCAAGATTCTAACTTCTGACCTCAAAATTCATGTTGAAAGAACAAGAGTGATCCTGAATGCCACCAAGATTGGGGGCCTATTGGACAGAGAGGAAGACTATCAAAGCTCCTCCAGGAGCTGGGCAAGCTGGGAAAATGGGCTGAAAAATGGCAGGTGGAAATTAATGCAGACAAGTGTGAGGTGTTGCACTTACGAAGGTCAAGGCAGGGTAGGACTTACACAGTGAATGGTAGAGCACTGAGGAGTGTGGTACAATAGGTGGGACTGGGAATACAAATACATAATTCCTTGAAAGTGGCACCATACGTAAGTAGGGTCATAAGAGCTTTTGGCACATTGGCCTTCATAAAGCAAATTATTGAGTACAGGAGTTGGGATGTTATGTTGAAGTTGTATAAGACATTGGTGAGGTCCAATTTGGAGTATTGTGTGCAGTTCTGGTCAGCTACCTACAGAAAAGTTCAATAAGATTGACAGAGAAAATTTACAAGGATGATGCAGGTCTTGTGGATCTGAGTTAAAGGGAAAGGTTGAATAGGTTAGGACGTTACTTCCTGGAGCATAGAACAATGAGGAGAGTTTATGAGGAGGATAGATAGGGTTAATGCAAGTGGGCTTTTTCCACTAGAACCAGAGGTCATAGGTTAAGTTCGGAAGGTGAGATATTTAAGGGGAACATAAAAGGAAAATTCTTCACTTGGAATGTGGAATGAGCTGCTAGCAGAAGTGATGCATGCAGGCTCAGTTTCAAGGCATTTAGTTTAGTGAACATTATTACAAACTTAGCTGAATTTATTTAGGTTGTATCAGAAGTGAACATGTGTGGATATTAGTTGTATCAGTAGGGAATATGACTGGCGACTGTACTTCTCCCAATAGATGTTGCCTGGCCTGCTGCGTTCCACCAGCATTTTGTGTGTGTTGCTTGAATTTCGGGCATCTGCAGATTTTCTCGTGTTTGTCAGTGATGGATATGTCTGGATCAGCTATATCAGTGTTTACAATCGAATTCCAGTTCTTTAGAGCGAGACCTCCGTCTTTGTTAAAATTAAGTTCCTCTGGTTCAGGTCATCTTTGACCCGCATGAGCTGTGAATTGAGCTTCCCTACAAGTTTGTGGATGGTATTAATTCGATACTTCTTCGGGATCCTGGCGATCATTCCAGAAACCGTGGAAATACAAGGAAGACAGGCGGGAGTGACGGGTTCCTCCTCGTTGTCAGGTTTCCTGGTTTTTCAGTCGGCCCAAATGATGTCCTTCACCTCGTAGCCATTCTGTCGGAACATCGTGCGTAATATTGCCTCCGGGAGACTCACTGGGTCCGGAATAGTTTTCGCATGGTTAATCAAAGTAGAAAGGACCGCTCTTGTTGGGAGGCGTGATGGTGGCTGTAATTGTTGAGGTATCAGTCCGTGTTGAGTGGGTTTCTCTTTTGAGTGGAGAGAGTAAATTTTAAGAACTTATAAGGCAAACGTAACAAAAATTCTGTTAAATAACTGGCTTAAGCCAAAATGGGATTTGAGTTTTTTAAAGATAGGCACAGTAGATTTAATTTAAATAAGGTTATAAATTGATTTTAATTAGAAGCTTTACGTTTGAGATTCCAACAGTCATTTAAGATCATCAGCACTTTTACGTGCCATATGACTGTGATTTGTGTTCAAGGGTCTTTTCAATTTTGCTGGAGCCATTGCTGTATTTGTAAATTGTTTGCCGCAGACTAGGCACAATGGAATAGGGGTAAATAAAGTACATAACAAAGAACGGCATAATAAATAACCAAACGAGAAAACCGCAAAATATACAAATACTTCACAATTCACTTCTAACCTATACAATCCACCTCTTGTAATGATTACAACACCAGCAAAGCGGCAGGCCAGCAGCTGAGTCGCGACACATAAAAAATCTTTCTTTAGAATGAAAATTTCCCTCCAATTTCCGCTCTACTACACCGGTAGAGTTTGCTCGCTCCCGTAAATCAGTCGGCGGCGCGTCTGGGGAAATTGGGACAGGTAATTCAGCCCAAGTTGGCCGAGTCCTTTCAATGCTCGGAAAACGCACTTCACTCCCCTCCCCAGCCTACTGTCCTCCCGCTCGCTAATTGTCTACGGCCTTCCCCATCTCGCGTCAGAAACTGAGAATAAACACTACCGTACTGACCTGCGAACCGGTCACTGCCCACCAGTGCGAGCGCTACAGCGAAGCGCGCTGCGCGAAGTTCAAAAAGCGGTGTTTACTTTTTTCAATCACGGTCTCTTGCGGAACCCCCGCGGACCTCTCGCGGAAGTCAGGTTGAGAAACCCTGGTCTATAAGCACAGGCTCTCCCCAGGGCCCTGTTCTTTCATCCCTCCTGTTCTCACTTTATACAACTGACTCTACCAATCCTTTAAACTCCTAAGCAAGAGAAAATCTGTGCTGGAAATCCGAGCAACACACACACACACAATGCTGGAGGAACTCAGCAGGCCAGTCGACGTTTCGACCCGAACGTCTTTTTCCACGGATGCTGCCTGGCCTGCTGAGTTCCTCAGCATTTTGTGTGTGTTGATCCTTTAAAATCCGAACGTTCTCGGATGGCAAAGCTAACTGTCTTTGGTCTCATCTCTAATAATGATGTGACTTGCTATCAAAGAGAGGTAGACCGTCTTGTTGCATGGTGTGGTAACACTTTGGAGCTTAATATTATCGAGAGGGTTGACTTGTGCTGACAACCCCCTACCTTCCCACCCTTGGAAATGAATGGTCAGGCTATGCCTGTGGTTGAGTCATTCGAATTCCTGGGGACTTCAGTTGCCAGTATATTGAAGTGTGACAAGCACGTTACGCTCAACACTTGGAAAGCCCAGCAGGGATTGTTCTGTCTACACCAGCTACCAGCACTAAAAGACCTGCTCATCGCCAGAGCGAAGAGCAGGTAAAATTACTGCTGATTCCACCCACCCTAGCAGTCACCCGTTGGCGGAATTACAATCGGGGAGACGCTACAGGTTCATGTCATCTCTGAACCTTCTTTCCTGTAGCTATGCAGCTTCTCAACAAAACTCACTCAGGTCCCTGACTATCCCTGTACAACACCCGTTAAATGGTCTTTCCTGTTGTCCTGGCTCTGTAGATAATTACTGTGTCTGTTCATATTTATTTAAGTGTGATTAATTACATTAGTGCAGGGATAAGCCCTGAGATGTTGATTGTCCGTGGCCGTTTGCACTATTGTCTTGTAAATTGTTGGTTGCTGTTGTGTTGTCTGTCCCGCGTTTTGTGCTTGACACCGAAACACAATCAATTTCGGGTTTGTTTCGGATTCTAATTCAACGCTTCACTCATCCAGGCTGCTGTCCCCACTTTTAAAATCAGCCGCCATCATCCCTGTACCAAAGAACTCTACACCTTCAGAACGAAACAATTAATGCCCGGTGGCATCGACGCCAATCATCATGAAAGGCTTTGAAAGCTAATGACGGCACTGGTCACAAATTCTGTTCCTGCTATACTGGATACTCATCAAATATGTTGACCAACTGAACCACTCTATGACAGATATGTCTGGCTCAGACAAAGTATCTGTCATGCACCTGGCCGTGACACACCCAGAAAACAAGGATATTTATGATGAATAAACTCTTCTTGGGCTTCCAGCCAGGTACAGGTATCGATTATAACTGACGTTTCGATGACAGACGCTGCCATCTTCATCAGGCATGACGCCTGGGTATACCTGGTCCGATGTTATTTACAATTGAATTCCATTCTTACTTAGAGTCAGGCTTTCTATTATTAAAAGACAATTATTTTTAGATTATTTTGGCTACAATTTACTGATCACACTAATGTACCGTGAGCTCTAGATGTAATAATTTTTACGCAGGGGTTCCCTGAGAGCTGAAAGTTATTTCAAGGGTTCCTCCAGGGCAAAGAGGTTGAGAATGGCTGTTATAGACACTGGATCGAACAAGTAGGAACCAAGCATTACATACTGCTTTCTACAGACAGACTCTGTAGGGTACAGCTAGCTGAGTTAACTTGCTGTGGAGCAACTCCAGAACAATAGTGTTGAAGTCAGAGCTAAAGTTCACAAACAAGATCCTCACATTGGTGTTGGGGGAGTCCAAATGGTGAAGAATGTAATGAAGGCAAGAGTTAACTGCATCCCCAACTGAGCAATTTTCTCTGTAAGCAAACTGTAAAAGGTGAAGAAGAGGACCAGTAATGGACTTAAGGAAGGCCAACGTCAGACATTCAAAGGTTTTCGTAACGACTGAAGTCAGAGCAACTGGCCTGTAATCATTAAGTCCAGTGTTCTTGTCTTTGTTGGGAGCTGGAACAATTGTAGCAACTTTAAAGCAGTCCAGAATCCTGCATAATTGCAGGGAAGTGTTAAATATCTGAGTGAAGACAGATGCTAGCTGATCCACACGGTGCCTTAGGGTACCAGCTGAGACAACATCAGGGGTGTAGCTTTCCTAAAGTTCTGTATTTCAGATAATTTGCTTCTTGCTTCACAGAAAGTGTAGGTTGTGATGGAGAAAGAGGCTGAAGAAGCAGCATGGGACTGAGGTGGGGGGGGGATGGTGACAGAGTGGTTGTGAAAGGGGCTCAGCATATTAGGAGCAAAGGACGTGAGCAGAGATGGATACTGATTGTCCGTATCAAACCAGCAATAAAACTAATAGAGCTGATCGGCCAAAGTAGGGGAGGGGGAGACTTGGGAGCACTTCTGTCTGAAGTTGGTAAGACTTTGCAGGGAACTCCAAAACGCCTGGCTATTGTTGGTGAAGTCTCTCCCTAGCCGATTCTTGCCAGTGGCTTTTGCCACTTTTAGAACTTTTAAACTGCTGTTTTGCAGAGTTGTATTCCTCTCTGTTTCCAGCCTTGTAGGCATGAGCTTTTGCAGATTTGAGAGTCCACCATTCTTTGGTAAACCATGGCTTATCGTTGTTATAAGTCACAATAATCTATATAGGATAGAAGGATGTATAGGATGTTACGGAGCTAGCGTATTTATCTACGCTACTGCACCAACCTTCAATGACCTTCCAATCCATGGAGCCTAAGCAGTCTCTCAGCCCTCCAACAGCCCGAGGAGTCCATCACCGTCTGATCGCCCTGGTTAGTTCAAACTCTTCCAGTTTTTGTTTATAGCTGGGAACAAGCTGATCATGGCATGGTCAGGGGTGCCCAGGGAAAATGGAAGAATGCCCCTTTAACATTGGAGTAGAACTGGTCCAAAGTCTGTCCTCACATGTGGGGCAACTAGTCGTCTTTCATGTTACAATGGTTAAAGTCCCCCATAATAAGATGTCCGTGAAGACATGAGTGAGCTGGCGTGCATGCTCTCCAAGTACTTGTCTGGCCCAGCCTCCTTACGAGGGCTGACTCTCTTCAGAGGACATTTCAGGTCTGCTGCTGATACAGACCGTGGCTGCTCAGCTGAGAGTGGAGCAGATTTTGTTGCTGACGCTGTGTTGCATGGAAGTTGTTCAGAGCATCAGGGAGGGAGGTGCCACTGATACAGCCGACAGTGTTTCCTTCTGTGGTCAGTAATGCCCTTGATGCCCAGCCACATACACCAGTGATCGCTATCGGACCAGTGTTCCTGATTTATTTGTGCATAGGCAGCCTTCACCCTCTTGATGCCTAAGATAAGGTTTCTCCTGTCTGCCCTGAGAGCTGTTCTGTCTCCAGACTTCAAAGCAGCATCCCGGGGTTTTTAGTAGGGCGCACACCTCTGCATTCAACCAGGGCTTCTGGTTCTTGGAGATGTGGTTCTTTTACGGAAGAAATGTGGCAAATATTTGTGAGAACTCTGTATAGGTATGTTCCAATGAGACAGGGAAGTTATGGTAGGGTACAGGAACCATGGTGTACAAAGGCTGTAATAAATCTGGTCAAGAAGTAAAAAAAAGCTTACAAAAGGTTCAGAGAGCTGGGTAATGTTAGAGATCTAGAAGATTATAAGGCTACTAGGAAGGAGCTTAAGAAGGAAATTAGGAGAGCCAGAAGGGGCCATGAGAAGGCCTTGGTGGGCAGAATTAAGGAAAACCCCAAGGCATTCTACAAGTATGTGAAGAGCAAGAGGATAAGACGTGAAAGAATAGGACCTATCAAGTGTGACAGTGGGAAAGTGTGTATGGAACTGGAGGAAATAGAAGAGGTACTTAATGAATACTTTACTTCAGTATTCACTATGGAAAAGGATCTTGGTGATTGTAGTGATGACTTGCAGCAAACTGAAAAGCTTGAGCATGTAGATATTAAGAAAGAGGATGTACTGGAGCTTTTGGAAAGCATCAAGTTGGATAAGTCGCCGGGCCCGGGTGAGATGTACTCCAGGCTACTGTGGGAGGTGAGGGAGGAGATTGCTGAGCCTCTGGCGATGATCTTTGCATTATCAATGGGGACAGGAGAGGTTCCGGAGGACTGGAGGGTTGCGGATGTTGTTCCTTTATTCAAGAAAGGGCGTAGAGATAGCCCAGGAAATTATAGACCAGTGAGTCTTAGTGGTTGGTAAGTTGATGGAGAAGATCCTGAGATGCAGGATTTATGAACATTTGGAGAGGTATAATATGATTAGGAGTAGTCAGCATGGCTTTGTCAAGGGCAGGTCGTGCCTTACGAATCTGATTGAATTTTTTGAGGATGTGACTAAACACATTGATGAAGGAAGAGCAGTAGATATAGTGTATATGGATTCCAGCAAGGCATTTGATAAGGTATCCCATACAAGGCTTATTGAGAAAGTAAGGAGGCATGGGATCCAAGGGGACATTGCTTTGTGGATCCAGAACTGGCTTGCCCACAGAAGGCAAAGAGTGGTTGTTGAAGGGTCATATTCTGCATGGAGATCAGTCACCAGTGGAGTGCCTCAGGGATCTGTTCTGGGACCTTTACTCTTCGTGATTGTTATAAGTGACCTGGATGAGGAAGTGGAGGGATGGGTTAGTAAGTTTGCTGATGACACAAAGGTTGGGGATGTTGTGGATAGTGTGAAGAGCTGTCAGAGGTTACAACGGGACATTGATAGGATGCAAAACTGGGCTGAGAAGTGGCAAATTGAGTTCAACCTAGATAAGTGTGAAGTGGTTCATTTTGGTAGGTCAAATATGATGGCAGAATACAGTATAAATGGTTAAGACTCTTGGCAGTGTGGAGGATCAGAGGGATCTTAGGGTCCGAGTCCATAGGATGCTCAAAGCAGCTGCACAGGTTGACTCTGTGGTTAAGAAGTCATATTGTGTATTGGCCTTCATCAATTGTAGAATTGAATTTAGGAGCCGAGAGGTAATGTTGCAGCTATATAGGACCCTGGTCAGACCCCACTTGGGAGTACTGTGCTCACTTCTGGTCGCCTCACTACAGGAAGGATGTGGAAGCCATAGAAAGGGTGCAGAGGAGATCTACAAAAATATTGCTTGGATTAGGGAGCATGCCTTATGAGAATAGGTTGAGTGAACTCGGCCTTTTCTCCTTGGATCGAAGGAGGATGAGAGGTGACGTGATAGAGGTGTACAAGATGATGAGAGACATTGATCATGTGGATAGTCAGAGGCTTTTTCCCCTGAGGAAGTGGTTGCCACGAGAGGACACAGGTTTAAGGTGCTGGGGAGTAGGTACAGAGGAGATGTCAGGGGTAAGTTTTTTACACAGAGTGGTGAGTGCGTGGAATGGGCTGCTGGCAACGGTGGTGAAAGCGGATACGATAGGGTCTTTTAAAAGGCTTTTAGATAGGTACATGGAGCTTAGTAAAATAGAGGGCTATAGGTAAGCCAAGTAATTTCTAAAGTAGGGACGTGTTCAGCACAACTTTATGGGCTGAAGGGCCTGTACTGTGCTGTAGGTTTTCTATGTTTCTATGTCTACACACCTACTGATGTAATCTTACACATAGAGGGAGGCCATTCAGCCCACTGTTTTTATGCCAGATCCCAGAGAAACCCCATCAATCCCATTGCCTCAACTGGATAAATGTGAGGTTATCCACTTTGGTTGCAAGAACAGGAAAACAGATTATTATCTGAACAGTGGCCGATTAGGAAAAGGGGAGATGCAACGAGACCTGGGTGTCAATGTACACCAGTCAGTGAAGGTGGGCATGCAGGTACAGCAGGCGGTGAAAAAGGCAAATGGTATGTTGGCATTCATAGCAAAAGGAGTTGAGTACAGGAGCAGGGAGGTTCTACTGCAGTTGTACAAGACCTTGGTGAGACCACACCTAGAATATTGTGTGTAGTTTTGGTCCCCTAATCTGAGGAAAGACATTCTTGCCATAGAGGGAGTACAGAGAAGGTTCACCAGATTGATTCCTGGGATGGCAGGACTTTCATATGAAGAAAGACTGGATCGACTAGGCTTATACTCACTGGAATTTAGAAGATTGAGGGGGGATCTTATTGAAATGTATAAAATTCTAAAGGGATTGGACAGGCTAGATGCAGGAAGATTGTTTCCAATGTTGGGGAAGTCCAAAACGAGGGGTCACAGTTTAAGGATAAAGGGGAAGCCTTTTAGGACCGAGATGAGGAAAAACTTCTTCACACAGAGAGTGGTGGATCTGTGGAATTCTCTGCCACAGGAAACAGTTGAGGCCGGTTCATTGGCTATATTTAAGAGGAAGTTAGATATGGCCCTTGTGGCTAAAGGGATCGGGGATATGGAGAGAAAGCAGGTACAGGGTTCTGAGTTGGATGATCAGCCATGATCATACTGAATGGCGGTGCAGGCTTGAAGGGCCGAATGGCCTACTCCTGCACCTATTTTCTATGTTTCTATGTTTCTATTCACCCCTCTCACATTGCTATCAACTCCACCCTAATTTTCCTGCCATCCACAAGGGATCATTGTTAGTGGCCAATTAACCTAGCAACCCACATGTCTGTGGGATGTGAGAGGGAACTGGAGGGCCCCAAGGAAACCCACATGGTCACAACAAGCATAGAACTGTACAGCACAAAAATGGCCCCTTCAGCTCACAATGCACCAAACATAATGCCACATGAAACTGGCTCCCTTCTGCCTTTACTTGATTGATTTCCCTCCATGCCCTGCACATCCGATAAAAAGCCTTTTAAATGCCACTCTCTGCTTCCATCACTACTCCTGGACATCCATTCCAAGCACCTACCATTTTGTGTAAAACAAAACAAATTACCTGCCTTATTTGGTATTGTTGGAGGAAATGATATTATTTTGGAGACACACAATTGGCATATTTTGGCCTTTATTTCTCTTATAGCCAGGAGGGCATTGTTGCTTAAGTGGAAGGATGCCACTCTGCCTACTCATAGATAACATGATGTTATGTCTTGCTTAAATTTAGAGAAGATTCACTGTTCAATTTCTGAACCTAGACAAGACTTTTTTAACATTGTGGGGACCTTTTTTGAATTACTTTCAAAATCTTTGATTTGCTATTAAGCATAGATGTTGGCTAATAATATGTTTTACTATATGTTAAGGATTTTTTCCTTTTCTTTTTTTAACCAAACAGCTTTTTATCAGGTAGATTTTTTTGTGTAATAAAATTATTTATTTTCAATTTTATGTTTAAATTTAATCTATATGGATATGGGGTAACTACACTTCATCTGTGATTTCAATATATTGTAATCGATATATATTATGCATTTTATATATTATATATCTTACTGTACCCTGTATTCTTTTATGTAAGAAATTAATAAAAATATTGAAAAAGAAAGAAAGAAAAAAATTACCTGCACATCTCCTTTAACTTTTCTCCCTCTCACCTTCAATGCATGTGCTCTAGTATTTGATATCTCTATCCCGGTTAGAAGACTCCGACGATCCACTCAGTCTGTGCCTCTCGCCTCTCTATCAGCCCTTCCCTCAGCCTCCGATGCTCCAGAGAAAACAAGCTAACCTGTCCCTGGATCTCATACTCTCTAATTCAGGCAGCATCTTAGTAAACCTCTTCTGCACCCTCTCCAAAGCCTACACCTCCATCCTGTAAGGGAACAACCAGAATTGCACACAATACTCCAAGCGCAGCCCAAAACGTTTTGTATACGTAGCTGCGAAGTGACTTGTTTACTCTTGTACTCAGCACTCTGAGCAAAGAAAGCAAGTATGGCATATGCCTTCTTTACCACCTTTTACCAATTCTACACAAACTGTGCCAGAGCTCGGAATCGAACCTGTGATCCAGCAGCTCTTCCTGCTGTGCTCTCCCCTGAGGAAAACCACAGCTCCACCATTGATGTAAATCATTATTATGAGGAAAACATTGAAATTAGATGGAAACTGTGGTGACATACAGGATGGTAATATTTGTTTAAAATCTTTCTGGTTGGCACATTTTAATATCTCCCTGAACAGATCTGCATTTGATGGCTGTAAACAGTTTTTGTCAACTCATTTCTACGAGGAAGAAGCAGGTATTGCACAACCCTCTGTAACTCTTTCCTCTCCTCTCCCTCCCCGGTTTCCAACTCTGCACTTCCAATGGCGTCAGGCGTTGCTGGATCAGTTGCATTCTTCTGTCTGTGTGGTGAACAGGCTAGGATCTAGATACCTTCAGCAACTCAGTCAGTTTGGACAGGCCAAGTGAGAGCAGGGCAGTGCCTCACAACACCAGAAATCTGGGTTCAATCCTGAACTCCAGTATTCTCTCTTGATGATCTGATTTGCACCCAAGTCTAAAGACAGCGGGGGGTTGGTGGGTTAATTTTCTGCTGTAGATTGCCCCCAGTGTGTACGTGAATCTGTGTGTGTGTGTGGGGGGGGGGGGGGGGAATGGGATAAGAAAGTGGGGAAGGTAAAAAAAAAGTGGAACAGTATAAATGGATATTGGGCCAAAGGGCCTGTTTTAGTGCTGTATGTGGACAAAGATGGACAACTTCAGAGGAAAGGAAACAAAGCAGGGGAAGGTGGAGGCTGTGGCAAGGTTGAAGGGGGAAGAAATTATGATCCCCCCCTGTGAACAGTGTGATTAATTGATTCAATTATCAGGAAAATAGTAACAGCATTTGGGGTTAGAGCTCTCGCAGAGAGATTACTTTAACCTGGCTCACTGCAGGATTGGATGTTACACCTCAGGGTGTAAAACCAGCACTGAGCAAAATCCCTGCAACTTCCCCGAGGACGAGATAGGGTAAAATTTCCCTCCCTCCCACCCAAGTGACAAACTTGTCCAATGAAAAGCTGTGCAAAAGATACCTCTTTCATTTAAATGATGCTCTCGGGTTTCAGAGGAATAAAGCACCAGCAGAATGTAAGGGCACAAAAAGGCCTTTTGTGCCTGTGCACTTGGATGTGTGTCAGACACGCCTGTGGGAGTGTTATTATGCTTGGGACGTTAGAGGGAAGTGTGCAACTGCTTTCAAGAGCAGACAGCTCTCCTCACCCTAGATAGGAGGCAGATTATGCATAATCCAGCATCAACATCTCAAACTGTGGGACAGTTTCAGGCAGAACAGCGTTGAGAACGGAAGCTCATCTTGGACCAGAAGGTCTGCTGACCTCTCAGTAGCAATCAAAGAACGTGAGTATCTCTTAAGTTTGCCTGTTAAACAGTGGCTTTACTCAGGAAAATATTTATCCTGTAAACATATTTGATGTAGCTTGGAAGTGGCCAGTTTTCAGAGCTGCAATGGAAACATTTGTTCTCATGCAGATTCACTGCAGATTGTGATTCAACCTCACCTAAAACCTTTCCAGATTAGTCCTGCATCCGCTAAGAATCTCCCAGATTCCAGCAGCAGCAACAACAACAAAAAAATCCATTGATGAAAAATGTTGAATTTATTCTCTGTTGTGCTGTTTTCTTCAATAGTTCTAAACGTTGTAGATGGGATGGAAATGAGTGTGGCACCCTGGTGATACGATGGGACCTCCAGACATGCAGGTCGGTAGGTTAACTGGTCACTGTAAATTGTTCCCAAGTTTGTAGGTGAGGGGTAGAAAGTTGGGGGGGGGGTGGAGTTAATGGGAAAGTAGGGAGAATAATGAGATTTGTATAGGATTAACGTCACCTAGTTTTCAGTGGTTAGTGGAGGCACAATGTGTGAATATGCTTTCTGATTCTTCGGCCGGCAGACAAAAACACAGAAAAGGCTGGAAGCACTCAACAGGTCAGGCAGCATCTGTGGAAGGCTGAGTGTTTCCAACAGTTTCTGTGGTAGGTGTTGAGTACAGTTGTTTAGTCTTCTCAAAGAATGGAACCATCAACCATAACAAATTGGATTTATATGGCACTTTTCAGCACAGTAAAACATCTGGGGAGGGGAAATGGATTGGGCAAGTTCTTTGGGCAGGAAAGGACAACATGACTGAATGTGGCAAATGTACAATGGAGCGACATTTTCTTTGATTAAATCTGTGGCTGGAAGTCACAGGCCAGATGGCCCAGGTTGGCTTTTCATTGGTCAAACGCTCTCGAGCTCATGTTCGAGTCTCTGTCGGGCACAGAGTCTAAGCTGGCACCTAACATGTAATTTGAAGGGAGTGACGCTCTGTTACCTGGAACATTCTTTCAGTGGTCACTCTATTAGGTACACCAGCTCGTTAATGTAAGGATCTAATCAACCAATCATGTGGCAGCAGATCAATGCATAAAAGTACACAGACAAGAGGTCCAGTTGTTGTTTAGACCAAACATCAGAACGAGGAAGAAATGTGATCAAAGTGACTTTGACCATGGAATGATTGTTGGTGCCAGATTGGGTGGTTTGAGTATCTCAGAAACTGCAGACCTCCTGTGAGTTTCATGCACAACAGCCTCTAGAATTTATGGAAAATGGTGCAAAAAACAAAAAAAAAACATTCAGTGAGCAGCTGTTCTGTGGGCGTTAATGAGCGAGGTCAGGGAAGAGTGGTCAGTCTGATTTAGGATGACAGGAAGGTGACAGTAATTTAAATAACCCAGCAGTACAACAGTGGTGTGCAGAAGAGCATCTCTGAATGCACAGCCCATTGAACCCTGAAATGGATGGGCTGCAGCAGCAGAAGACCACGGACATACACTTAGTGGCTACTTTACAGGAGGTACATGGAACAGTTCATCTTAGGAGCAGACCCTGTCGCCCTTGACATCTGAATTAAACTAAATTCTTTCTGCACGTTCTACATCCCCACGTTCTCTGTATACTTATGTGTCTATATAAATTTCAGTGTCACATCTCCTTCCACCACTATCCTGGCAGGCCATTCCAGGCACCCATCACTCTCTTACCCCATACATCTTCCTTAAACTTTTGCCCTCTCACCTTATGTCCATGTCATCTCATCCTTAACATCTCTACCTTGCAAAAAAGCTTCTTCCTATGACCTCTCAGCTGCTCGTCCTCATTACAGTATGGACACTGGGGGCACTTACAATGACCCCTCGTACACAACTGCCTCAGGGTCCTGTGGAATTCTCAGTCCTGTAAGGCTTTACTGTTCTTTCTCTCTCACTCGTTATGCATGCGGCCCGACGTCCTGTGGATGATGCTCTGTGTTAATTCCCCGTGCCGCACCTGAAGAATAGATTGCTCTTTAGACACAGGATCAGTTTCTTGGCTTTGCAACAGTTCAGCACCGTGTGAACACATAAGAACAACATCCTCATTATGTTTAGGCTACATCCACACTATGCCGGATAAATCCGTAACCGAAACTTTTTCTCTTTGTTTTTACCCTGCGTCCACACTAAAATGGCGTTCTTGTCCCCGGAAACTGAAGCTTTTCAGAAACGCTTTCCAGGGTGGGTATTTTTGAAAATGCTGCTCGGGCAGATCAGTGTGGACGGGATAACCGGAGACTTATGAAAACGCTGTCAGACAGCAGCGCGCTATTTCATTGTTTTTTTGAACGCAACTCAATAATTTCGGAACAGACGGTAAAGAGACTGAAGCCAGAGAGTTAGAAATGTACTCACCAAATACTTTGACCCATAACTTACTGAATAAATAAGTATACTGTACTCACTTTGCCCTGTTTTCTGTCCTTGCTTGTATGAAGGTGGTTTACCTATTTATGCAAGTACTTCTCTGACAATAGATGTGTAACAGCCTAATGTAACATTGTATGGAAATACAAGATAACACTGATGCAGACGTGTTTTATACATTTAACAAGGTGCTTTATTAATGCAACAGAGTTAGTCAGTTTTTCAATGTTTGTCGTCAGCCGGATCATACAGTCCGTGAATTCCCTGTCAGTTGCCTCCGTATGTTCCAGTATTTGTTTTTTTTTGGTTTTAAGTTCTCCTGCGCAAGAGCCAACAGCTGTCCGTCATTTTAAGTTTTTCTAGTCTGTAACTGCACAAGCGTGCACTTTTACGGCGAGATTCGACACCAAACATGTCACTTGTTTTCGGTAGATGTGTCCTGCGCATGCGCAGGAGGAGGAGACTTGCTGAAATCTCCGTTTCAATGTGGACAGAGATATTTTCAAAAATGCATAATGTGGACGCCTATCGTTTTTACGCAAAACTGGCGTTTTCAAAATTATCCGGTCTAGCGTGGATGTAGCCTGAGTTAATTGGATGTTAGTGGACAGGACTTCATTTGATTTACATCACAACTACAGTGACATGCTGAAACAATGGCCTTCTCTCCACCAGGACACAGTATCTTCTCACAGAGAGTAGTGAAGCCTGGAACTCTCTGCAGAGCTGTGGAGGCTTGGTCACTCGTGATGTTTAAAGAGGAGGCCGATATTTTAAGAGTTCGGGGAACAAACTCGAAGTCTCACCCAGAGGAGTAGGCCCCTCAAGCGCGGCCATGTCCTTAACTCCACCATGCTCAATTCAATACTCCCTGCGGCAGGAATTTTTTTTTACACATCTTGGCTTTAAGTGACTCTGGTAAATATAGATAGGGTAGGGTGCAGGGAAAACTTTTCCCCAAAACAGAGGCAGACTAAGTTGGGGACTTAGGTGTAGGATTAGGAAAGAGATTTAGAGGTTACCTGCGGGGGTTCCTTTCTCACCTGGGGTGGGTGTGAGTACCTGGAATGCAGTACTTGAGAGAGTGGTTAAAGCTGGGTCACTGACACCATTTAGCAAGTCTCCAGAGGAAAAACATTTGAATCTCGTAGGCATATAGGGCAATCAACAAAGTGCTGGGCAATGGTTAGTATGGATGTAATGGGCTGAATGGACTATTTCTGTACTGTACATCTCAATGACTGTATGAAACTTTGTCCCCTTGGTGATAACTTTGCACTCACCATGTCCCCTTGTTTGATATCTTTGCAGTACAGCAAGCCATTCACCATTTACCCTACCATGCTATTAAGAATCGTGCTAGATATTCCCTTTGGCTTTTCCTTCCTGCTGGCAAAAGTACACTGTCCGAGAGAGAGTGCTATCCTGCTGTAACTCTGTGAGGAGTACCTGATCGTCACTGTGTTGCTGTTCAGAATGACGAGCCTGCCACAGCCGACCAAGACCAGCATGGAAACAGGGCCTTCAGCCCAGTCCGTCCAAGCTGAACAAGATGACCGTCCACTTTCAGAGGGACACCAGAAGCTGGGGTTAAAAACTAAACTGAATGGAAAAGCAAATTGTGCAGAGGATACAGAGAGTCTGCAGAGAGATATAGATAGGTTAAGTGAGTGGCAAGGGTCTGGCAGATGGAGTACAATGTTGGTAAATGCGAGGACATCCACTTTGGAAGTTAAAATGAAAGAGCAGATTATTATTTAAATGGTAATCTGCTGTGCAGAGGGACTTGGGGGTGCTTGTGCATGAATCACAAATGGTTGGTTTGCAGGTGCAGCAGGTTATCAAGAAGGCAAATAGAATGTTGGCCTTCATTGCTGGAGGGATTGAATTTAAGAGCAGGGTGGTTATGCTGCAATTGAATAGGGTGTTGATGGGGCTGCATCTGGAGTAACTGCAGTTCTGGTCTCCTTACTTGAGGAAGGATATACTGGCTTTGGAGGTGGTGCAGAGGAGGTTCACCAGGTTGATTCCAGAGATGAGGGGGTTAGAATATGACGAGAGATTGAGTCACCTGGGACTGTACTCACTGGAATTCAGAAAGATGAGGGAAGATCTTATAGAAACATATAAAATTATGAAAGAGATTGATAAGATAGAGGCAGGAAAGTTGTTTCCGCTTGTAAGTGAGACTAGAACTAGGGGACATAGCCTCAAGATTTGGGGGAGTAGATTTAGGATGGAGATGAGGAGGAACTGCTTTTCCCAGAGAGTGATGAATCTGTGGAATTCTCTGCCCAATGAAGCAGTGGGCATTACCTCAGTAAATATATTTAAGACAAGGTTGGATAGGTTTTTGCAGCCTCTCTCCATTTAGATAATAATCCGCTGTTAGGTTCCTCTCATCAAAGTGTGTGGCTTCACACTTCCCCACATTAAATTCCATTTGCCAGATTTTCACCCAATCACTCAATCTGTATCCCATTGCAGAATCACAATGCCCTCATCACAACCCTATTTCCCATCATCTGCAAACTTGGAATCCTTACTTTCATCATCATCTCCAGATCACTAATATTCAGTGTGTCCTTGCCAGGGAGTACTGAGAAAGAGAAGATAGTGTTCGAGTTCAAGGACGTGGCAGAAGAGGTTGATAGTGTGGTGAAAGAGGCACGTATGTGGGATGCTTGCCTACAGCAACCAGATATGGCACAGCCAGATATGGTTAGCCATGGCTGGACTTCATGATAGGAAGGATGTGACTGCACTGGAAAAGGTGCAGAGGAGATTCACCAGGATATTTCAGACAGAGATGCTTAGCTCCTGGTTGAGGTGTACAAAATTATGGAGGGCATATATAGGGGACATAACAGGGCATTCTTCCCTGTAGTAGAGGAGTATAAGAGGGAGGGGGATCGAAGGAAGGGGATGGTGTAGTGTGGAGCACACTGCCTGAGGGAGTGGTGAAGGCAGAGACTCGACAATCAAGAACTATCCCGAAGAGGAGTTGAATCACCAACGCGTAGGAGGCTACAGACTGAGCGTTGGTAAATGGAAGACGTTGAAGTTGGTTAAATGGTAGTCACTGTGCCTGGCTGGCCGGTGGTGTAGCGGCATTCACACTGGACTTCAAGGCGAATGGTCCCGGGTTTGAATCCGGCCGGGTCCTTGCACGCTTTCCATCTGCGCCAAGCTAGCAAGGTTGCCGCCCAATGCGCGGAGAAGGACAACAACAGTGCGCACAGGGAGGGCCGAAGGGCCTGGTAATTGTGCTCTGTGACCCTGTAAATCTACGTCTCTGTGATGGAAACAGAGAGGGAGCGGAAAAAGCACAACATCTTTGGACGGTTGCCAGACTCTCCTGAATGCATGCATTTCCATGCAAAACGTGGAGCTGATTTGCCTGCCTCTGCACGAGGTTCTGACCAGTAGCTCCCCATTTCATTTGATTATCAAAAATCCTTTACATCACTGTGCCCATTGTATCAGTGCACCATTTGCCTGGCCTATTGTCTGCATATAGATGAAGGCACCTGTGAGCGCGTTGGGACAGTGAAGCTCTTGCCCATGCCCTATGTAGTCTGAGCTGTCCCAGGAGTGTGCAGGTAGACCCTAAGGTAACAGGTGAGGGTTGCCAAATCAGACTGAAGGTATTGCTCTCATTTTTAATTAAGTCAATTGCTCCACATGGTTCATGTGACATTTGCCCACAGCCGGTAAATGTCAACAAAAGTCCTTTTAGTTTCCAAAACACTGCACGGCCTCGGGCAAATGTGTGCAACAAATTCAAGTATAAAATAGCACTGAGGTATCTGCCCACCTTCATTTCTGGCCTTTTGCATGCACCCAATTTTAGTTACTTCAGTGCAGTTACCTTAATTTGCCTTACGCCCTGCTAAATCTTCCTATCTCTTTTAAAATTTATTGCTTTGATCACCTGACCACTTGTCCTAATACATGGCTCAAATAGATTTGGTCAGAATGTTTTCCTGCAAAGCCTCTTAGTCCATTTTATTGTTTAAATATTGTGAAATTGTTTCTAAGACCTAAGTCACATAAATAAACCACAAACAACCGCAAAGGAATGGGAAGAGCTAAGTGCTTAAGGAACTGAGGGCAGAATACAGTGGTGGGACTTTTTTTAAGAGACCACCGTTGGAGGAGCACAGAGATCAAACAGGGAAATTGGCCCGAGGTAGGGTGGGGCAAAAATGTGGGTGGAATAGAAGAGAACAATTTTAATATTGTGACTGTGGTTAACATGCAGATATTGTAGGTCAGTTTGGAGACAGGGATACCACTTTCGATGAGGCCAGTGTGTAGGAATTGGGAAGGCAGCCAGGTAAACAACCCGGGGAACAATGGAGAGTTTGATCAGACAGTAAGCTGAGCAACGTCAGGGAATGGTGATCTAATGGCACTGGAAGTCTCGGTGATGGAGAAGGCCTCGGGCTGGAAATTCAGCCTAGACAAGCCCCAGGTTGCAGACAGTCTGGAATGGCTGTAGAAGGTGGGCAAGGAGGGGGATGGAAACTGGGAGTAGGGAATCAAGTTTGAGGTGCAGGAAATAACAGGCAGAGGAAAGATTATGAAATTGTTCTGCTGTAGAAAGGGATCACTCGGTCCATTATCAACACCAGCTTCAGCGTAAGAGGCATCTTGTCAGTGTCCTTTCCCCAATCTTTTCCCTAAACACCAACAAATTATTTTCTTTCAAAACACTAAAGAACGCAAACATTATAGATTGGGGGATGAATGGTGGGTGGATGGAAAAGGTGAGAAATTCCTTCCTGAGTGGTTGTTTTGTGAATTTCTAGCTCCAGCATGGCTGAGGAGAAGCAGTGTGACTTGGAGTGTGTCATCTGCTTCAGCATTTACAACAATGTCTTCAGAACCCCCAAGCAGCTGGCCTGTGGTCACACCTTCTGCCTCGAGTGCCTGGCCCGAATGAACATGAAGTCACAGGTGGCGGAGAACATCCAGTGCCCCATGTGTCGCAAGCTGACCACCGTGCCCAAGGATGGCCTGCCTAAACTGGGTAATGACTCCAAGGTCCTGTCCTGTTTACCCGAGACCATGCAGAGGATCCACAGCATTCACTTCAACCGGGGCAAAGGCCGGCTTTTCTTGAAGAAGGGGCTGGGGTCCCAGAAAAAGGTGGTGAAGAAGAAAATCTTTGTCAGCTCAGTGAGTCAGAGCCTGGATGTGGGTCACCCTTCAGAACCAAGCGGTCAAAGGCAGCACAGGGAGGGCTCGAGGCATTGCCTTCGAAACAAGTTCTATCTGGGCATTATCTTTGTAATCACAGCAACTCTGAGTGTCCTCATCGGTTCCATTTGGGTGTTCGTGGTCCATTAGCAGCCAAACACCTGAACATACAATACACTGGCAGCAGAGACAAATGGCATCAAATCGAGCAGAACTAGAACTTGGGTGCACAGTAAAGGACTTTCACCCTGACATTAATCAGCTTAGCTTCCCGTTTTATGAAATGCAAGCCTATATTTAGTTATACCTATGAAGCTCCCTCAACCTGCCTTTTAAAATGGAAGCTGACATGTTCCGAGTTGCCCTTGTGGGCTGACCTCACCCACAGTGATTTCTACACTTTTTTCTAGATACAAATGCTTTATGAATGTTCGCTTTACGCCACTTCACTTTTACAGAAGACCTACGTTAGCAACCTGTTTTCGCATTACAATGAAGATTTTGGCTTTTAAGGAAATTTTTCCCATATAAATTGATGGCTCTTCGCTTTACGCCATTTCGGCTTGTTACGAATGTGCCACAACTCTGAGGGGCCGAAGGGTACAAAGTAGCCCCCTCCTTCTTGAGAATCGCAAGATCGCTATTAATTCGGGTCTGAGACCCAGGAAATGAGAGAGAATCCTCAAGGTTTTGGAATGTGTCCTGGCCTCAGCAAGACAAAGCCACGGATAACGGCCATTGTCTCTTGGAGACAGAATTGTGTATTGAGTACTGTACTATTCATTGAAGCCCTCGGGGATGACCAGAGTGGGCTGGTTGAGGGTTGCATCATCCCAACCTGATTGACATCTGAGACCCCGTGAGTAAGGATAAAAGAGGGTCTGGGGAACAACCCCTTTAGACGCACCAGGAGAAACGCTAGAAATCCCGTGACAGCATTTAATAGCGACAGCCGGTGGGGGGCTTGCGTGCGTCCTTTTCCCTTGCCTGGGAATTGGCGGGCTCGCCACGGAAGAACGGCTTTAGCTAAAGGAGAGGCCACAAGTGACCGGCCTCACCAACAGAACTCTCGAAGGATCGGAATCATAAAAGGAAAAGCCGGCAAGTTTCTAAAAATCTCTCTCTTGACTCCAACCAAAGGCTGCAGCCTGAATGAACTGAGTGACTTTTATATTTCCATCGGACAATACATTATCCCCTTGACAACGATAGAGCTTATTTCTTATTGTTTATTATTATACCCGCACTTTTAGATTTAGTATTGATGACGTATATTATCTGTATGTTTGCATTGATATTATTTTTGTGTATTTTTACTAATAAATACTGTTAAAAATAGTACCATCAGACTTCAATGGACCTCTCTATCTTTGCTGGTAAGTGACCCAGTTACGGGGTTCGTAACAAAGTGGGGATCTCGTCTCGAGATTTGATACCAAATTGGAGGGCCAGTGAATTGTGCTTGTAAGTCCAAACTTGGATCTGGTTGCGTGGGTAGCCAGACGGGAAACCAGCAAAGATGGACGTGGATGAATTTATAGAAAACCTGACTCTGGAGGCGCTAGAGGCAGCCACAAATTCGGAATTGATAAATATTGCGAAAGGACTAAACCTCGCAGAGGTGAGGTTGTCAATGAAAAAGCGGGAGGTGCGGAGGGCCATAACTTAGTACTATATTGTGAAGAATGTGTTTTCAGCTGAGGTATTGGAAAATATCCCTGAAAAAGTACCAGCTAGTGGGACGGCTCAGTTAGAGTTGGAGAAATTGAGGCTGGACGCAGAACAGAGGAAGAGGGAGCATGAGCTCCAGCTAAAGGAGTTAGAGGTGAAAAGGGAGCAGGAAAGAGCTGAAAAAGAGCAGGACAGAGCTGAGAAGCAGAGGGAGCATGAAATTAAGTTAAAACAGCTGGAAGCAACTGAGAAAGAAAAGGAAAGAGCCGAGAAGGAAAGGGAGGTGGAGAAACAGAGGCAACATGACTTGGACATGGAGAGGTTAAGGCAAGAGCGAAGAGCTCAAGGGTCAGACCGAGAGGAGCGGTTTAATGATAGTCGGGAGTTTAGGTTAGTACCTCCGTTCGAGGAAACGGATGTTGATAGTTATTTCTTGCATTTTGAAGAGGTGGCAGTGAATCAGAAGTGGCCCAAAGAGCAATGGGTGACATTGTTACAAAGTGTGTTAAAAGGGAAGGCACAACGGGCATATGCGGCGTTGTCCATGGAGGAGGAAGAGTCTGAGAATTATGAGAAAGTAAAGGAGGCCATTCTTCGGACCTATGAATTGGTACCTGAGGCCTATAGACAAAAATTCAGAAATTTAAAGAAAGGGTGGAATCAGACGTATACCGAGTTTGCCTATGAGAAGGGTATGATCTTGGATCACTGGTGTGCAGCAGAAATAGTGGAAGAAGATTTTTGGCGTCTCAGGGAGTTAATTCTGATTGAGGAATTTAAAGGTTGTGTTTCGGATGATATCCGGATGTATTTGAATGAGAAGCCGAATAAGTCATAAGAACATAAGAGATAGGAACAGGAGTAGGCCAATCGGCCCCTCAAGCCTGCTCCGCCATTCAACAAGATCATGGCTGATCCAATCTTAACTCTAGTTTTCACCGAATCCCACAAGGCAACAGTGCCAACCAACAGGGCACCATGCTGCCCATTTTATTTTATTATTCATCCCGCCCAAACCCATGTGATCACCCGGGGGAAGAAAACCGAGTTGCCAATTGAGGAGAAAAAATCTGGAAAATTCCTCTCCGACCCATCCAGGCTATCGAAAACTGGTCCAGGAGATCACATGGCTGATCTAAACCTAGCCTCATGTCCACTTACCTGCTCACTCACCGTATCCCCTAATGCCATTTTTATCCAGGAAAATGTCTATCTCCGTTTTGAATTTATTGAGTGTAGTAGCTTCCACAGCTCTCTGGGGCAGTAAATTCCACAGCCCCACTACCCTCTGAGTGAAGAAATTTCTCCACATCTCAGTCCTGGAACGGCATCCCCTTATTTTAAGATTATGCCCCCCAGTCCTAGTTTCACCCATCATTGGGAACATTCTCCCCGCATCCACCCGATCAAGCCCCTTCACAATCTTATATGTTTCAATAAGATCGCCTCTCATTCTTCGGAACTCCAATGAGTAGAGTCCCAATCTACTCAACCTCTCATCATACATCAATCCACCCATCCCCGGAATTAACCTAGTGAACCTTCTCTGCACTGCCTCGAGAGCCAGTATGTCCTTTCTTAAATATAGACACCAGAACTGCACACAGTACTCCAGGTGTGGTCTCACCAATACCCAGTACAACTGCAGTAAGACCTCCCTGTTCTTATACTCCATCCCCCTAGCAATAAAAGCCAGCATTCCATTGGCCTACTTGACCACCTGCTGCACTTGCATACTAACTTTTTGTGTTTCCTGCACCAGGACCCCCAGATCCCTTTGCACAGAAGCACTTTCCAGTTTCTCTCCATTTAGATAATAACTTGCTCTATTATTTTTCCTGCCAAAGTGCAAGACCTCACACTTGTCAGTATTATATTTCATCTGCCAAATGTCTGCCCAATCACTCAGCCCATCTATGTCCCCCTGCAGGGTTTCAATGTCCTCCGCACTCATTACACTCCCTCCCATCCTTGTGTCATCAGCAAACTTCGATATGTTGCACTTAGTCCCTTTCTCCAAATCATTAATATAGATTGTAAAGAGTTGGGGTCCCAACACCGACCCCTGCGGAACACCACTAGTCACCAACTGCCAGTCTGAGAATAAACCATTTATCCCAACTCTCTGTTTTCTGTTAGAAAGCCAATCCTCCACCCATGCCAGAATATTATCCCCAATCCCATGATTTTTTACTTTAAGTAATAATCTTTGGTGTAGCACCTTGTCAAATGCCTTTTGGAAGTCCAAATACACCACATCCACTGGTTCCCCTTTATCTACCCTATATGTTATGTCCTCAAAGAACTCCAACACATTTGTCAAACATGACTTCCCTTTTGTAAAGCCATGCTGACTTTGTCCTATTAAGCTATGTTTATACAAATGCCCTGTTACTGTTTCCTTAATTATCGATTCCAACATTTTGCCAACCACAGATGTTAGGCTAACTGGCCTATAATTCCCAGCCTTCTGTCTATTGCCCTTTTTAAATAAAGGAGTTACATTAGCATTTTTCCAATCTGCCGGGACCATTGCCGAGTCCAGCGAGTTTTGAAAAATTATCACTAATGCATCCACAATCCCGACCGCCACTTCCCTTAAGACCCTAGGATGCAAGCCATCCGGTCCAGGGGATTTATCCACCTTCAGTCCCATTAATTTATCAAGTACCATTTCCTTGGTGATTTGAATCGTAGTTAGCTTCTCTCCCCCTAGAGCTCCCTGTTTATCCAGTGTTGGGATATTTTGAGTGTCCTCTACTGTAAAAACTGATACAAAATATTTGTTCAGTGTTTCCGTCATCTCCATGTCCCCTACCATTAATTTCCCGGTCTCATCTTCTAGGGGACCAACATTTACTTTAGCCACCCTTTTTCTTTTTATGTAACTATAAAAACTCTTACTATCTGCTTTTATGTTTTTTGCCAATTTACTTTCATAATCTATCTTCCCCTTCTTAATCAATCTTTTTGTTATTTGCTGCTGATCTTTAAAAGCTTCTCGATCTTCAATCTTCCCACTAGATTTAGCTACCTTATATAACTTTCTTTTTAGTCGTATACTTTGCTTTATTTCTTTACTTAGCCACGGATAACTATTTTTTCTTTTACACCCTTTTTTCTTCAGTGGAATATATTTTTCTTGATAGTTGTAAAATAACTCCTTAAATATACACCACTGATCAAGTACCGATCTACCCTTTAATCTATTTTCCCAATCCATCTTAAGCAATTCTGCTCTCATACCATCATAGTCTCCTTTATTTAAGCTCAGTACGCTTGTTTGAGATCCAACCCTCTCATCCTCTAATTGAATATGGAATTCGACTATGTTATGGTCACTCATTCCAAGGGGATCCTTTACTAGGACATTTTTTATTAGTCCTGTCTCATTACACAGGACCAGATCTAAGACTGCTTGCCCCCTTGTCGGCTCAGTAACGTATTGTTCAAGGAACCCAACCCGAATACACTCAATAAACTCTTCTTCAAGGCTGCCGTGTCCGACTTGATTAGTCCAGTCAATATGAAAGTTAAAATCCCCCATAATTATAGCTGTTCCCTTATTACAAGCCCCAACTATTTCCTGATTTATGCTCCGACCAACTGAGTTGCAGCTGTTTGGAGGCCTATAGACTACTCCCACCATTGCTTTTTTCCCTTTACTATTTCTTATTTCTACCCAAATTGTTTCGTTATCCTGATCCTTTGAGCCAATATCATTTCGCTTTATTGCAGTGATTTCTTGCTTTATTAACATAGCCACCCCACCTCCTTTTCCTTCTTGCCTGTCTCTCCTAATTGTCGAATACCCTTGTATGTTTAATTCCTAGTCCTGGTCACCCTGCAGCCATGTTTCCGTAATTGCCACAATATCATAACCATACGTAATTATTTGTACCGTCAACTCATCAATTTTATTCCTAATACTATGTGCATTCAAATAAAGGACTTTCAAATATGTTTGACACTTATTTCCTACCTTTTCCTTTTGTACAACTTTACGCTTATCTCCGTACATTCTTTCCCCTCCTGACACACTCTGTCTTTTTATTCCTCCACTTTTACCTACATCCATTACCTTCTCCATTGTCTTTTTAATTATTTGCTCTCTAGAATCCTTCCCCCCCCCCCCTAGTTAGTTTAAAGACCTCTCTGCAGCCCTAGTTATATGATTCGCCAGGACACTAACCCCAGACCGGTTCAGGTGAAGCCCGTCCCTCCGGAACAGTTCTCTCCTGTCCCAGTACTGGTGCCAGTGTCCCAAGAAGCAAAACCCACTTCCCCCACACCAGTCTTTGAGCCACGCGTTTAACTCCCTAATTTTATTTAACCTAGCCAAATTTGCTCGTGGCTCAGGTAATAATCCAGAGATTATTACCCTTGAGGTTCTGTTTTTTAATTTGACCCCTAGCTGCTCATATTCCTGTAACAGAACCTTCTTCCTTGTCCTATCTATGTCATTACTACCGATGTGTACTAAGACAACTGGATCCTCCCCCTCCCACTGCAAGTTTCTCTCCAGCCCAGAAGAGATGTCCTTAACCCTGGCACCAGGCAGGCAACATAGCCTTCGGGACTCTCGCTCTCGGTTGCAGAGAACCCTATCTATCCCCCTGACGATACTGTCCCCTATTACTACAACATTTCTATTGACTCCCCCCTCTGGAATGGCCCCCCACTCCACGGTGCTATGGGCAGGTTGCTCATCCTCCCCACAGTCCCCGCTCCTGCCCTCACAGGGAGTTAAAGCCTCGAATCTGTTGGACAAGAGCAAGGCCTGCATCTCCTCCAGCCCTACCTCCTGGATTCCCCTACTTGCCTCACTCATAGCCACACCATCCTGTGCTTGACTTCATCTCCGAATTTGCTAGGTTCGCAGATGAATATGCCCTAACCCACAAGACAAAGTTTTCCTCGAATAAAAGTTACCAGAGAGACCGTGGGAACGGTAGAGAAAGCCCGCCGGCTGAGGCAGAGGTCCCGCCGGGAGCTAGTGGTAAAATTGAGGAGGAGAGGTAAGACAGCAGGAGAGGTCCTGGCTTGACCTGTTTTAATTGTGGAAAGGTGGGTCATATTGCATCCAAGTGTCTTGCTCCAAGGAAGGAGACAGGAAAATGGAAAGCAGCAGTCCCTATAGGATGTGCTGTGGTGATCAGTAAATCGACGAGAGAGCCCAAGGTAGACAGAGTACGAGAAGGGTCTGAGAAATGTATTTCAGAGGGAACCGTGTCTGTGAGAAAGGGAGACACACCAGTTCCAGTGCGGATCTGGAGAGACACGGGAGCTGAGCTGTCATTGATTAGCAGTAAGGTACTGGATTTTGGTCGCAAGACTCCAGAGGTAGCTTTGAGAGGAATAGGAAAAGGGACCGAAGTGGTGCCCTTGCATAGGATCATTCTGAATTGTGATCTGGTATCCGGACCAGTTGAAATAGGGGTGCGATCAGAATTCCCGAGAACTGACGTGGACGTCCTTTTGGGTAACGATTTAGCCGGTGGTAAGGTTTGGTCGGCAATGAAGCTGACGAGCCAGCCTGTGAGTGTTGAGGTCCCGCCCCTAGATTCCAAGATCTATCCCGCATGCGCGATCACTTGCAGCATGTCAAGAAAGGCAGCTGAGAACGAGACCCGTTTAAATCCGGCCAGTATCGATTTGGCCGAGATGTTTTTACCGACCCTGTACCAAGAGGGTTTAGAGGGTGGAAAAACAGAGAATAGGAAAGTGAAAGAGAGTAAGGGAGAGGAGGTAGTCCTGCCCTTAGCCAGGAGGAAATTTATAGAGGCACGAAGTAAAGATGAGAAACAGATAAGGCTGTTAAAAGGTCCAGGGTTGGACATGGATGATCTGTCTGGTTTGGCAGAACTGTTTGAAGAAGTTGAAAATTCTAAAGGTGTTCCCGATAATGAAATGAGGGCAGTCCTAGATGAAAAGGATGCCATTACCTTGAAGAAGTCTGCTGGGTCGGCAGATGAGGTTGTTTCAGCCCACAGGGTTGAGCTTACTCCGGAAGGGAGTTGCCCAGAGAGTAACTGGGAGGATCAGGGGAATTTAGAATTTGAAAAGGGTACAGGTATTGAAAGCCTGGAAGAGGCAATTGTCCCATTTGAGTGTGTTCAAGATGTGGATGCACGTGGTACTGAACCTAGTAATGGAGCTCAGAAAAAGTCTGAGGTATTTGATTCAGTGGAAAAGGAATGCAGTCCTTGTGGGTCAGATAGACTTGGTTCAGTGAAGAAAGGGTTAACCTTGGTAATAGTGGGAAATGAGAATTCCCAGTTGTTTGTGTTCGAAGGTGTGTTAAAAGTTAGTGAGGAGACAAAAGGTGGTGATGTGAATCTTATTATTGAAGGGAAAGGGAAAAGTGTAGTTCCTAAATTGAATGAAGAAAATTTAAAGTCTGGATTGGTGTCAGAAGCAGTAACCAGGCTACAGAGACAATGGCTTGGTAACACGGTGCCTGTGAATCAATTACAGGTTGATTTAGAATGTAAAGGTGCCCCACACGCTATTGTTATTCAAGAGAGTGCTGTGACGAGGCAGAATTTGAAATGCTGTGTGAACAAAGAGTTTAAACTGAAAACTAATAGCCTGAAGGGTCCTGAAGGGAAAACTAGCAACTTGCTTAAAATTAAAGAATTGTGTGAAAATTCGGAAAAAGGTCTAAGTTTGGAACACATTGTTGATAAAATAACTCCTAGGAAAGGAGCAGGCGAAAGCCTATTCCCCACTGGTGCACAAGCTCACCACTTGGGAGTTAACTGGAAAAGGGGCGAGGGTTGACGGGATGCCATTTTAACTAACCGGATCCGGTTTTAAGGAATTTTGACAAAGCATGTGAATAAAACAAGACAACCCCCATGGAAGATTGACTGTTAAGTTTGAAAGTAAAATAAAGATTAGTATTTGCATGAACTTTTGTAGTATACACATAAGCTAAGATCACAACTCTTTAGTTTTTTGTTTGCTGAAGAAAAGGAATAAAAATAGGTGGTTATTAAATTGAAGTCTGATGCTACAAGACTTTAGTAAGGTACAAGATGTTAAGATATTAAAGGAAGTGACAATGTAATCGCTGTTTAGATGCTGAATTGAATGTATAACTGTATTCCTCTGTAGTGAAAAAAATCTCTTTTGTATTGTGTTAGATTCTAAAAATCCTGTAAGACTCTGTATTAATTCATTTTTACCGATGGTAAAAAGGCTTTGAAGGAAGGGGGTGTTACGAATGTGCCACAACTCTGGGGGGCTGAAGGGTACAAAGTAGCCCCCTCCTTCTTGAGAATCGCAAGATCGCTATTAATTCGGGTCTGGGACCCAGGAAATGAGAGAGAATCCTCAAGGTTTTGGAATGTGTCCTGGCCTCAGCAAGACAAAGCCACGGATAACGGCCATTGTCTCTTGGAGACAGAATTGTGTATTGAGTACTCTACTATTCATTGAAGCCCTCAGGGGATGACCAGAGAGGGCTGGTTGAGGGATTGCATCATCCCAACCTGATTGACATCTGAGACTCCATGAGTAAGGATAAAAGAGGGTCTGGGCAACAACCCCTTTAGACACACCAGGAGAAATGCTAGAAATCCCGTGACAGCATTTAATAGCGACAGCCAGTGGGGGGCTTGCGTGCATCCTTTTCCCTTGCCTGGGAATTGGCGGGCTCGCCACGGAAGAACGGCTTTAGCTAAAGGAGAGGCCACAAGTGACCGGCCTCACCAACGGAACTCTCCAAGGATCGGAATCATAAAAGGAAAAGCCGGCAAGTTTCTAAAAATCTCTCTCTTGACTCCAACCAAAGGCTGCAGCCTGAATGAACTGAGTGACTTTTATATTTCCATCGGACAATACATTATCCCCTAGACAATGATAGAGCTTATTTCTTATTGATTATTATTATACCCACACTTTTAGATTTAGTATTGATGACGTATGTTATCTGTATGTTTGCATTGATATTATTTTTGTGTATTTTTACTAATAAATACTGTTAAAAATAGTATCATCAGACTTCAACGGACCTCTCTATCTTTGCTGGGAAGTGACCCAGTTACGGGGTTCGTAACAGGCTTAAATAAGGTTTCATAGGAACGCTCTACCTTTGTAAAGGGGGGGGGGACGGACGCCTGTATTTAAATTATTCTTCTTGTGTAAGAATAACTCTTACTTTGCAAGAGTATGATATTTTCTCACAGAACCAATGGGGATTAATGCCCAATATATACTAACACTCAGCACAGTAAGTACCAACATCAATTAGGTTCAACATAAAGAAATATCCAACACGAACTAGAGTCAAATAGGGCAGCACTATAGCATAGTGGATAGCACAACACTTAACAGTGCCAGCCACCTGGGTTCAATTCCCGCCACTGCCTGCATGTTCCCCCTGTGACCACGTGGGTTTCCTCTGGGTGCACTGGTTTCTTCCCACAGTCCAAAGACATATCGGTTAGTAGGTTAGTCGGACGTTGTAAATTGTCCTGTGATTAGGCTAGGGTTATACTGGAGATTGCTAGGCAGCAGAGCTCGAAAGGCAGAAGGACCTATTCCACACTGGATCTCAATAAACAAATTAATTAATTAAAGTGGAGTTCAATACTAAATAATGCCCAATGAGGTGTTTTCAAACTAATGTTCTGCCTTAGTTCCAAGACTCTCTAACCTAAGTTGATATGGTGTCCAACAGAATGGGTGTAACTTCAGTAATGTCTAATATAAAACGCAGTGGTGTCAAAGATACAAATTTATTCCTCGTAATGTTGGGCCCAATACAAATAACATGGTGAAGATCATCCAGTTTACAGTACAGCTCAACATAATGCTGATTCCAGCTTAGAACGATCAGTCCACCATCGAACACAAACATCTTCTCAATATAAACCAATACTCAGTAGAGGAAAGGACTGCCATCTGACAATGTCCTTCCCACATAAGCTATCTGCAAAATGAACTATTGTCCAGTACAGGCAAAATTAATATTTTATTGTCCGAAATAAGAAGACAAGAATGGGAGCAGGTGCAGGCCAATCAGCCCCTCGAACCTGCTCCAGCATTCAACCAAGTCCTGATTTATCTTCGACCTGGGCACCAGTTCCCTGCACCATCCACAGATCCATTGATTGTTGTAATGCCCCAACTCTAGCGATTTCTGATTTGAATTACCTCAGTGGTTGAGTCTCCACTGTGCTACAGGCTAGATTCACCCCTCCCTAAGTGCAAAAATCTCTTAGTTATATAGCACAGAAACAGGCCCTTCGGCCCAACTCATCTATGCCAGCCTCAATGCACATGTAAACTAGTCCCAATTGCCCTTGTATGAACCATATCCCTCTAAAGTTTCCCCTCATACCCATGTACACATCCAGATGTATTTTAAATGTTGTTTTGTACCTGTCTCAACCAGTTCCTCTGGTATCCCATTCAATATACCCACCACTTTCTGGGAGAAAAGCTTTCCCCTCATGTTCCTAATAAAACTCTCCCCTCTCACATTAAACCTATGCCCTCTAGTTCTTCATTCCCCAACCTAGAGACAAAGTCTATCCACGTTCAGCCTATCTATACCCCTCATGATGTATATGCTCTATAGAATCACTCTTCATTCTCTTATACTCCAGGCAACAAAGTCCTAAACCTACCCAACCTCTCTCTAATAACCTAGTCCCTGGAGTCTTGGCAACATCATCGTGAACCTTTTCTAGTCCTCAGTGGCCTTTTTCATATTCTGAGATTGCAACTGCTGGTTCTGCATTCTCCATCCAGGGAAGCATCTTGCAACCAGCTTGTCAAACTCTATAACTTTCGTGAGATCTTCTATCATTCCCTATATTTTCTATACCTCAGGGAACACAGGTCTATTTGTCTTAAACTTTCCATCTCTGAGACCAGCCTAATGAATTTTCCCTGTACTCTCTGGGCAAGTATGTCCTTTCTAAAGAAGGGAACCAAAACTATGCACAGTATGCTGGGTGTGAGCTTACCAGAGCCCTTATATGGTTACACCTTAGACATCTTTAACCTTGTCTCAAATATTCCGATAGTAAAGGCCAACATATCACTTCCCTTCCTAATCTCTTTTCTTTCAGTGACTTGTATACAAGGAGTCCTGGGTCTTTTTGAACATCAGTACCGCCCAGTTTACCACCACCTAAAAAATAACTGCTTTGTGCACCAAAATGGATATCTTCATGTTTTCCCCATTATACAGCCACATAGATAATGTAATGCTTGTACATTGGTCAAACTAAGAACATTGGTAATTGTTAGTCTCGAAAATGAATTATTGTATAATACAATACAATCATTAACTATGTTATTGTTACCATATATTATTGCTGAATTGTTTTCTGGTATCATTGTGGACCAGCATCATTTACTCAAAATGAATTATTGTTGAACATGACTTATTGTCCAAAGAAAATTATTATTCAAAAATATTTCATCTGATTTGTGCAGTTTTTTGTCAGACTCTGTTCGAGGCCACCTTATATGAACCGTGCTCTGAGTTATAAACATGAGATTCTGCACGCGCTAGAAATCCATTCGAAGTCCCAAAGTGTCCGCGAGTCAAATACGGCTCTGCTAGAGGCCAAAGAATACGGACTATCCTGGGATTAGAGGACTGTGTGGGGTTGGGAGAACAGGGCTCGTTTTGCTGTGGGTCTTCTTTTCCGTGCTGTGCTCTGTTTCGTTGTGCTCCTGTGTTGTTCTGCCGAGCGTTGTGCATATGTTACTTTGGCACCTGGATGTTACTTTAGCCGCACTTGCAGGGCTGCCCCAGCACACCCTTAGATCAGAATCCAGTTTAACATCGCCGGCTTTTGTCCTCTTTGCGGCTGTAGTGCAATGCCATACACAATAATAGAGAAGAAAAGGTGATTTACAGTAAGCATGGATATATATATATATATATATATTAAAGTAGTTAAATTAAATAAGTAGTGAAAAAATAAAAAAATAAAAGTAGTGAGGTAGTGTTCATGGGTTCAATGTCCATTCAGAAATCCAATGGCAGAGGAGAACAAGCTGTTCCTGAATCGTTGAGTGTGTGCCTTCAGTTACCTCCTTCCTGATGGTAGCAATGAGAAGAGGGTTTGTTTTGCTGTGGGTCTTCTTTTCCGTGTTGTGCGTATGCTACTTTGGCGCCAGAATGTTACCTAAACCACACTTGCATGCCTTGGGTGATGAGGGCCCCTGATGATGGACGCTGCCTTTTTTTGAAGCATCACTCCTTGAAGATGTTCTGGATGTCCGTGTTGGTTGTTGACACAAATGCTGTATTTCACTGTATGTTTCGGTGTACATGTGATAAATATAATCCCAATCTGAATCTGAGCTAGTGTACAAACAGCAGATTTTGACTTTGAAAATTCAGTCAGAATTTTGATACATATTCTCTTTCTGATTCCCTTCCCCTCACCTCTTTACACTGGCTATTTTACATACGGCGCGGTAACGTATTGATTAGTATTTTACAGTGATCAGTGTTCAATTCCCATCACTGTCTGTAAGAAGTTTGATTGTTCCTCCTGTGACCATGAGGGTTTCTTCTGGTTTGCTCCTTCATTCCAAAGATGTACAGGTTAGGGTTTTGCAGCATTTCAATTCCCGTCACTGTCTAGAAGAAGTTTGATGGTTCCTCCCGTGACCATAAGGGGTTCTTCTGGGTCCTCTGGTTTCTTCCCATATTCCAAAGACGTGCAGGTTAGGGTCAGTGGGCACCCTATGTTGGTACCAGACATTTGCAGTCTGCCCCCAGCACATCCTCGGACTGTGTTAGTCATCGATGCAAGCAAAGTGTTCCACTGCGTGTTTCGATTTTTATGTGACAATTAAAACTAATCTTTATCTTTCCCCTCATGGCCTTAAAGTCCAAAGGAAGGGTCTGGACCCGAAACATCGGCTGTCTATTCCCCCTCCCCGTAAGTACTGCCTGACCCAATGAGTTCCGCCAGCAGATTGTTACTTTTCGTTCCGGATTACAGCGCCCGCAGTCTTTTGTCTCCATCCCAGGGACCAATCTGACAAACCTTTGCTGGATTCTCTCCTTGCAAGTACATCTTCCATAGGCAGAGGGAGATTCTGAATATTAGGGCTCTGTATAATTCTAGGAAGATGTATCTACTCTTGCCTCATTAAATGGGCATTTGCCTCCCTATTTATTTGCCGTATCTGCGTAATTACTTTCAAAGATTGGAATGCAAGACCACACACTTTAATTCTCTGACCATTTAATATATTCCACACTTCTCTCTGTCAATCTGTATGATCTCATTTTTTCTGCACTATATTCCACCTGTTACTCCTTTGCCCATCCACTTGCCCTGTCCATATCCCCTGCTGCCCACACTGTTACTCAGCTTTGATTCTTCAGCAAACCTGGGGAGATTTTTCTTGATCACCACATCCAATTCACTGATATAAATGGGATTAGTTCAATGGAGTATGGTTAAACGGGGTGAGGGAAAATGTTAACTACCTAATATAATAGAACCATAGAACATTACAGCACAGAAACAGACCTTTTGGCCCTTGGCTGTGCCAAACCATTTTTCTGCCTAGTCCCACTGGCCTGCACCTAGACCATATCCCTCCATACCCCTCTCATTCATGTACCTGTCCAAGTCTTTCTTAAATGTTAAAAGTGAGCCTGCATTCACCACTTCAACTGGCAGCTCATTCCACACTCCCACTGCTCTCTGTGTGAAGAAGCTCCCCCTAATGTTCACTTTAAACTTTTCCCTTTTCACCTTTAATCCATGACCTGCGGTTTTTTTTCTCCCCTGGCCTCAGTGGAAAAAGCCTGCTTGCATTCACTCTATCTATACCCATCATAATTTTAGACACCTCTATCAAATCTCCCCTCATTCTTCTACGCTCCAGGGAATAAAGTCCTAACCTATTCAACCTTCCTCTGTAACTCAGTTTCTCAAGTCCCAGCAACATCCTTGTAAACCTTCTCTGCACTCTTTCAACCTTATTAATATCCTTCCTGTAATTCAGTGACCAAAACTGCATGCAATACTCCAAATTCAGCCTCACCAATGCCTTATACAACCTCACCATAACATTCCAACTCTTATACTCAGTAGTTTGATTTATAAAGGCCAATGTGCCAAAAGCTCTCTTTACGACCCTATCTACCTGTGATGCTACCTTTAGGGAATTATGTATCTGTATTCCTAGATCCCTCTGTTTTACTGCACTCCTCAGTGTCCTACCATTTACCTTGTGTGTTCTACCTTGGTTTGTCCTTCCAAAGTGCAATACCTACACTTGTCTGCATTAAACTCCATCTGCCATTTGTCAGCCCATTTTTCCAGCTGGTCCAAATCCCCCTGCAAGCTTTGAAAACCTTCCTCACTGTCCACTACACCTCCAATCTTTGTATCATCAGCAAACTTGATGATCCAGTTTACCACATTAATGTTGGTCAAATTTGCTGATCCAATTTACCACAATAATGTTGGTCAAGATCAGAAGTATTTCAAGTTCCTGGGTGTCAATAATATCTGAGTATCTATTAAGGAACCAACACGTTGATGCAGCTACAAAGAAGGTATGACAGTCTTCTTTGTTTTTTCCTAATATTTCGTTAGGAGTTTGAGATTTGGTACGTCACCACTCATAAATTTCTAAAGATGTACTGTGGAGAGCTTTCTAACTGGCTGTATCACCGTCTGCTATGGGGGGAGGGGCTACTGTACAGGATCAAAAAAATCTGGAGGAAGTTGTGAGCTTAGTCAGCTCTATCGTGGGTGCTAGCCTCCATAGTATCCAGGACGTCTTCAAGGAGCAATGTCTCAAAAAGGCGGTATCCATCATCAAGGGCCCCCATCACCCAGGACATGCCCTCTTCTCATTGCTACCATCAGGAGGGAGGTACTTGAAGACACACATTCAACAATTCAGGAGCAGCTTTTTCCACTCTGCCATCCAATTTCTGAATGGACATTGAACTCATGAACACTTCCTCACAACATTTTTATTTTTGCACTACTTACTTAATTTAACAATTAAATATACTTAATTACTGTAATTCACACTTTTTCTCTATTACTATGTATTGCATTGTACTGCAAATACAACAAATTTCAAGAGATATGCCGGTGATAATAAACCTAATTCTGAATCCTGGTTCTGATATTGCACTCAGGGAGGTATATATAAGGGAAGGAAGATCAGAAGGAGATGTTGAGATAGCATTTGTTAACTTTACAGATCAAACAGATAATATTTCACTGTATCTCAGTATATCTGTCAATAATAAACCAATTCCAATTCAGCTCTGAACACCATCAAGGGAATTCATAGTTAATAGAACCACATGGTCTAAATGATTCCAATCAGTAGTATATTGTTATTTTGCTCTACCCCTTAAACATTCGATTACCGTTGTCCCTTTTGTCTCTGACCCAGGACAGATTAATCCTGTATGAGAGTGGTTTTGTTGCACTAGTCACCTCTCCAGGTCACAGTTTCTCTACTGCCGGTTTGGCTCAGACCACAGCCAAACCACAAACGCTTAAACTTCAGACTTTCTGGTACTGAAATGCCTTTGGTAGAGCTAAAAGTTCTGCCACATTCAGAAGAATATCCAGTTAAAATCAAACAACTTCAACAAAACATCCATCAGCCGAAGGACTGAACTTTGCTACATCCACACTGATGGAATTTCAAACAACAAAATGTAAGTCAGACATCGCAGTAATTCCTTTACACTGTTTGCCTTTCTGCCCTCTGCACTCGGTCCTGATGCTGGGTTTTGTCCCAGATTGTCAACACTTCCTTACCCCACCTCCCCCCAAGAAATGCTGCTCGACCCACTGAGTTCCCTGGATTGTTTTTGCTCCAGATTCTAGCATCCGTACTCTCGTGTCTCACTATGTTTTTCATACTGCTTTTGACTTTTGAAAACTCTCACTGCCTTAAGGATCCAACAGTAAACAGAACATTTGAAACTATAACAAACGTGTTTTATATGATGGATAAACTGTTCTCGGGCTTCCAGTTGGGTACAGGTTTCAATGACAAACTCTGCCATCTTCATCAGGGATGATGCCAGGGCAAGTCTAGTCCGGTGGTATTTATACCTCTGTAGTTTGAGGGATGGAACACGGTGGTATAAATACCACCAGACTAGACTTGCCCCGGCATCATCCCTGATGAAGATGGCAGTTTGTTATTGAAATGTTGGCCCAAGAAGAGTTTATCCATAATATACGCCAGGGAAGCACTAGATCCTTTTTCATATTTTATATTATTATTAACATATTCATATGTTTCCATCTGACCCAACAAACTGAATTACAGCTTTCCCCTTTGGAGTCAAGGAGGATGAGAGGTGACTTGATAGGGGTGAATAAGATTATAAGATTCATAAGTGGGCAACCAGCACCTTTTTCCCAGGGTGGCAATGGCTAATACCAGGGGATCCTTTTAAGGTGGTTAAAGGAAAGTATGGGGGGCTGTCAGAGGCAGGTTTTTTTACACAGAGATTGGTAAGTGCTTGAAAGGCACTGCCAGGGGTGGTGATAGAGACAGATACATTAGGGACATTTAAGAGACTCTTAGATATGCACATTGATGAAAGAAAAATGGAGGGCTAAGGGGCTGTGTAGGAGAGGGGGGTTAGACTGATCATGGAATAGGTTAAAATATCAGCGCATCGTGGGGCAAAGGGCCATTCTGTGCTATACCATTCTATAAGTTACATTCTGTAGGAGGAACCAGCTTCCAGTTGAATTCAACTGTGCTAGGTGACAGTTCATAAAATTACAAACATTGTAAGGTGATATTCAGCCATCGGCAGGTAAGGCTAAAGCTGATTTCACATCACAACTGTGCCACGTAATAACCATCTCCAACAAGGGACAATGTTAAGTACTCAGCCTTGACTTGGGGTCTTTTAAGAGACTCCTGGATGGATACATGGAGCTTAGAAAAATAGAGGGCTATGGGTAACCCTAGGTAGTTCTAAGGTAAGAACATGTTCAGCACAGCTTTGTGGGCTGAAGGGTCTGTTTTGTGCTGTAGGTTTTCTATGTTTCCAATGGCATTACCATCACCAATTACGTTATTCAACTATCAGCATTCTGGGGGTCATCCTTGACCAGACACATACAGAGCAGGTCAGAAGCTAGAACTCCTGTGGTGAGTGATTCATCTCCTGACACCCCAGGGCCTGTCCATCATCTGCAAGACACAACTCAGGTCTGCACTTTCCTAACTAAGAACAATGCCAACAAATCTCAAGAACTTAGAGACCACCCAGGGCCAAGCAGCCCAACCACCATTCAAAACATTAATTCCTTCCACCACAAGTACACAGTGTGTAACAGTTACAAAGTGTACTGCAGTTACTAGCCCAGGTTACACATATTAATGCCTCTTACATACCTCTCATCTTCCTTTGCTCTGATGAAAGAAGCCCTAGCTCGCTCAGTCTGTCCTCGTAAGACATGCTCCCCTAATCCAGGTAGCATCCTGCCAAATCTACTCTGCACTCTAACACTTCCTATAGTAAGGCGATCAGAACTGGACACAACATTCCAAGTGTGGTCTAACCAGTTTCACAGAGCTGCAACATTATTCTTGAGCTCAATCCCCTGACTGATAGGGCCAACACTCCACAACAGTCAGATAAGCAGGATAAACAGAATCACCCTTGATCTTATCCAAATTACTGATAAAAGTTGCCAACAGTCCAGCTCACAGCACTGATCCCTGAGGCACCCTACTGCTCATATACTCTAAAACTAAAAAAAACTCTTTCTATCTTTATCCAATCCTCAGCCTTCAGTAGTTTTGTCCAATGCTAAAGGCTCTAAGTTTAGTTAATAATTTCTTGTGTGACTTGTTTTTGAAGGTTTACCTGTCCAAGTGCACCAGATCGAACTGAACTCCTTTGATGCCTTGTTTGACCATTGTTTGAAGATGTGGCACCTCGGTCAGAGGAGGCATTGTCCCCGCATCTACCCTGCCAAGCCCATAGGAACGTGGCACATTTCAGTTAGATCACCTCCCACCCTTCACGAGTACTGGCCCAAACGGCTTTATTTGGGGTTCAGAAGAATGAGGGGTAAACTTGTTGAAAGTTCAAAGGTAATATATTATCAAAGTATCTACAAGTACCTTGAGATTCATTTTCTTGCAGACCTTTACAGTGAAAAAAATACAAATGAATTTATGAAAAACTAATCATTAACAAGGATTGACAACTAATGTGCAAAAGAATTCAAACTGCAAATAAAATAATAATACTGAGAACATGAATTGTAAAGAGTCGCTGAAAATGAATTTGTTGGTTGCTGAATCAGTTCAGAGTATTGGTGATTGAAGTTATCCATGCTGGTTCAGGAGACTGATGGTTCCTATCTTTCTATGTTGAAACACAAAAGATTCTTAGACAGTTGAACAGGGTAGATTCCACTAATGGAAGAATCCCAAATCAGGGAAGAAGAATGCAAGTTCAAGTCAAGTCAAGTCAACTTTTATTGTCATCTTGACCATAACTGCTGGTACAGTGCATAGTAAAAATGAGACGTTTTTCAGGACCATGGTTTACATGACACAGTACAAAAAACTAGATTGAACTACATAATAAAAAAAACAGAGAAAGCTATACTAGACTACAGACCTACACTGGACTGCATAAAGTGCACAAAAACAGTGCAAGCATTACAATAAATAATAAACAGGACAGTAGGGCAAGGTGTCAGTCCAGGCTTCGGGTATTGAGGAGTCTGATAGCTTGGGGTAAGAAACTGTTATATAGTCTGGTCATGAGAGTCGGAATGCTTCGGAGCCTTTTCCCAGACGGCAGGAGGGAGAAGAGATTGTATGAGGGGTGCATGGGGTCCTTCATAATGCTGTTTCCTTTGTGGATGCAGCGTGTAGTGTAAATGTCCGTGATGGCGGGAAGAGAGACCCCAATGATCTTCTCAGCTGACCTCACTATCCGCTGCAGGATCTTGCGATCCGAGATGGTGCAATTTCCGAACCAGGCAGTGATGCAGCTGCTCAGGATGCTCTCAATACAACCCCTGTAGAATGTGATGAGGATGGGGGGTGGGAGATGGACTTTCCTCAGCCTTCGCAAAAAGTAGAGATGCTGCTGGGCTTTCTTTGCTATGGAGCTGGTGTTGAGGGACCAGGTGAGATTCTCCATCAGGTGAACACCAAGAAATTTGGTGCTCTTTATGATCTTTAAGTTTATAGCAAGGCCATTTAAAACGTCGGACCTTCTTCTCACAGAGGGTGTTGGATCTCCATACTTCTCTACTTGAGAGGGTTGTGGAAGCTGGGTCATTGGGATTATTCAAAGAAGTAGATGGACACAGAAGAGGAGCTGAGACCCGAGACAGGTCAACTATGGTCAGATTGAATGGCGAGACAGGCTTGAAGGGTCGAGTGGCCTACTCCTGTTCTTCTTTCCATATCTTCATGTGTTCTTTCTTACAACAAGCCAGCCACCCCAGGAATGAATCTGGTTCGCCTTCACTGCAACCCCCTATCACAATATTTCAGATGTAATCTAACCATTGCTGCTTTTCAATGAAGCGAAACATCATTACTCTTATCCTCAACTTCTCTTGCAATGAAAGCTAACATACTGTTGAATTTCAATGATTTATGTACAGAACTCCCAGTCCCTTTGAACCCAGCACCATCAGTCCCTCAGACATGAGTTCTCTTTCATAATTCTGCCTAACGCTGTTATTATTTTTTTAAGTGACCAGTTACCACTTCCTTAATAACAGGTACCAGCATTTTCCCTACTGCTAATTTCAGACTAACTGGCCAATAGCTTTTTATATTTTATCTCCCTCATGTTGACTCCATTTTAAACCTTCAATCTGTCAACTCAATGGTCTGAATGGCCTAATTCTGCTCCTATGTCTTACGGTCGCAACTGTTCAAGAATCTCTAGGATTTTGGAAGATGACAACTCACAAAGAAAGCACCTCTACTTTCTTAGAAGTTTGCATAGAATCGGTATGTCACCAAAAACATTGACAAACTTTTATAGAAGCACAGTGGAGGGTACCCTAACTGGTTGCATCATGGCCTGGTACGGAAATGCCAATGTCCAGGAAAGGGAAAGACTACAGATAAAGTCCTCCCCACCACTGAGTACATTTACATGGAGTGCTCCCACAGTAAAGCAGCATCCATCATTAAAAGCTCCCACTGTCCAGGCAATGCTCTCTTCCCACTACTACAATTGGGAAGGAGGTACAACCCTTGGGTCCCACACCACCAGCTTCAGGAACAGTTATGACCATCAGGCTCCTGACTGGGCATGGATAACTTCACTCACCACAACTCTGAACTGATTATATGACCTACAGACTCACTATTACTTCATTTATTTGCACAGTTTATATTCTTCTGCACAATGGTTACTTGTCAGTCTTTGTTTATGTATAGTTTTTCATAAATTCCATAATATTATTTATTTTTCCTGTAAATGCTTCCAAGGAAACATATCTCAAGGTATTATATGGTGATGAAAGCATACTTTGATAATAAATTTACTTGGAACTTTGCACAACATTTGCTATCTTTCAGTTCCATTAATTCCTCCAATGTTGTTTCTTCTCTAATATTTCATTTTTTGCATTCCTCACTCAGTTTCTGTTGTTTGCTATTTGTGTGTTTTCCTCTTATAGACACATCAAACATTTATTTGATTTCCCTGCCATTTCCTTATGCCCACTTCAATTTCTTCAGTTCCAGTTTAACTGTTGCTTTTTACATAGAAACTCTTACACTCTTTTTCTTTGTTCTTCACCCGCCTCCCCATGTATTCTGTTCCCCTGATCCTTAACAATATCATCAAAGATGCCTGCTACCCTGTCCATTCTCTTACCCCTCATCCATGCCCTGGGAGAAGTTACAGGAGCTGGAAAGCCTGGACAACCAGAGCCTCAGGAGAAGCTTCTTCCCCAGTGGTATCTCCCCATGACTGTGTAGGTTCCCTCCGGCATTCCAAAGCCATACGAGTTAGGATCAGTAAGTTGTGGGCATGCGACATTAGCGCCGGAAGTACGGCAACATTTGCCGGCTGCCCCCAGAACATCCTGGAGGCATTTCACGGAATGCTTTCATGTTCCAATCTACATAAATCAAATCTAAACTTTATCTTTATCAGACTTCTGAAACCTAGTTCACATCTCTCCCTGACGATGCCGCCATGTTCTCAGACCCTTAATTCGACCTCTTCTGTTCTTGTGACTTTAACATTTTGTTTTGGCACAGCCTCGGTCTGCTCGAGAATACTCTGCTCATTCCATTGGATTTTTTGCACTTGCTGCTGCATTGATCATTGTACTTAGTATCACCAATGCTGTTTACTCAGGGAACCTCACGAGAGCCATGAATTTCATCGCACCCTGCTATATATGACAGTAAACTCATCTGAATCTCAATCTGCTTCATAGCTTCTGAATTCTTTGCTGAATTTTGAAAATCTGGTGATCCTCAGGCCTATTTGCATCTTTGACAACTTCATCCCTTTTCCTATGATCTAATACGAGGTTTAATTTTTCTCATTAGCCAAGGCCACACTTCTTAGAAACGTCTCAGTCCATAATAAACCAAATAGACGCATAGAAACCTCAAAGGTGCAAAAGAGATCAACTCCCAACCAAGGTGTGCGGAGACCAGGGGAAAAGCTGCTTCATCATTATGTCTTGTGTTGTATGATCATGGTCTCATAACCAAGATTGTTCTTGGCAAATTTTTCTACAGAAGTGGTTTGCCATTGCCTTCTTTACAAGACAGGTGACTGCGGCCGTTATCAATAATCTTTAGAGATTGTCTGCTTGGTGTCAATAGTCACATAACCAGGACTTGTGATATGAACCAGCTGCTCATAAGACCATCCACCACCTGCTCCCATGACTTCTCGTGACCCTGACTGGGGGTACTAAGCAGCTGGTACACTTGCCCAACAGTGACCTGCAGGACGAGCGCCTTACACCTCTTTTGTTAAGAGACATATCTCAACTCCAACACTCCGGAAAAGTAGCAGAGATATTAAAAGACAATTTATTCATCAATCTCAACAATTAATTGCCATAGTTTATTGGAATCAAAACTTATAGTGAGGGTAAGAATTCAGTTTGCCTGGGGGAAGTGGCTGGTCAGGTGACATACAGTATGTGAGCACCAGGCAGGTGAAGCAGAGTGTGGCCCTGGGTTCTGAGCGGGATAATGAGTGTTAATTACAATCACACCTATCCATGCCTGTAAAGTCAGCAGATTTAGATTAAAACACAGATACGCTCTGGCCAAGGCTTCCATTTCAGTAGTGTGGTGCTGGGGTCACAACAATTACACAATTTATGTAAACAGATGAAAGCACCAAATCGATGTACATCAAAACATCCTATCCGATGCATCGTGGCTTGGTACAGAAACTGCTCTGCCCACGACCGCAGGAAGCTGCAGAGAGTTGTGCATGCACTTCAGCACTATACAGAAACCAGCCTCCCCTCCATGGAGTTCTCATTGACTCCGTAACGCATCCGCCATAATCAAAGATCCCACCCACCTCGGGCATTCCCTCTTCTGCCCCCCTCATCAGACGGAAGATATAAACACCTGAAAGCATGTACCATTGGGCTCAAGGATAATATCTACCCCACTGCTGTATGACGATTGAATCCTTCACTAGTATTATAAAGTAGACTCTTGACTTCACGTTCTAGCTTGTTGTGACCTTGCCCTTTAATGCATTAAATGCATTGCAATGCATTTCTTCTGTATTGTAACACTTTATTCTACATTATGTTATTGTTTTGGTTTGGACTGTATCAAAGCACGACTGTATTGATATGACCTGTAGGAACAATTCACTCTACAACATGTGACAAGAATAATCCAATTTACTAATTTACCACTCTACAAATTTGCTGATAACACAAAGTAAGAGAGATACTATGTGAGAGGAGAACATCGGGAGGAAATAAAGGGATATAGATATATGGATAATCAGCTTCCCTGTCCACCCCCCTCCTTCCATCCTCCACACTCCCCTCATCCCCCCGCACTTCAGAAGCATCACTCTTTGAGCAAACCTGCTCCAATGATGACCCCCGGCAGGTTTTATTTGACTCTGTACCTGCTCCAGCAGAGGCGGATGCGTCCGGGCTCACTCTCAACCCCACTCCTCAAACCGAGGCAGCAGCACTGATGTCCCTGGTGAGGTGACCCGCGCAGAGGCTGCACACAGCGAAGCTGCCCAGAGGAGGCAGCTACCTGAGAAGTGAAACCTCTCAAGCTCGAAACCAGTGGAACCCGTTCCACCAGTTTCTCACAGAGAACACAATGCGATCACCTCCCTGTTTCATAGAGGCTGCGTTTCCAGAAGAGAATGGGAGAAAGACGGAAGGATTCCTACGGCAGACCAGGGGAGCCAGCTGTCCGTGCAAAATAAACACTCCCGGGGTATCCCAGCCGCTGAAGGACCCTGTGCAAAGTCAGTGCAGGATACCTGGCTAACTTCACTCGACCAGAACGACTGGAGTGCTGGGCAAAGGAACGACAAGGGACTTGCCGAGCTCGAGTTTCCGAACTCCTCCAAGCGCAGTTCTCAGCTTTCAACCGGGCAGCATGTAACCCGGTTTTGATCCCGTTGTGAGAAACGCACTCGTGTTTTCCTGTTGAGAGAGACAGAGAGAGTGAAGAGCCCCTGGGTAAGTGACAGATATATCCACCTGTCAACCGCCCCCTGAGGCGCCGAAGGAAAGCCCCTGCAGGAACGCGAGTGACAAGGAAGCGAGCTTCATGTGATACCTGTACACGTGTGGTGTGTGTGTGTGTGTGTGTGCCACAATGCTGGAGGGGAACGGCTCTGAGTGCGAATGTGCCGTCTGCTGGAACCCTTACGACAACGCCTTCCGCACGCCCAAGATCCTGGAGTGCAAGCACACCTTCTGCCTGGAGTGCCTGGCCCGGATGAGCCTGGCATCGGTGCCCGAGATGGACCCGGGCATGTCCTGCCCCCTGTGCCGCCACCTGACGCCGCTGGGCGCCGGGCAGCTGGTGACGGGCCTTCGAACCAACGTGGAGATCCTCAGCCGCATGAGGCTGCAGCCGGTCCACGTCTACCTGGACCACGGGCGCCTGTTCTACAAGGGGCCCGGGAAAGCCAGCTTCCTGCTGCGCCGGCCCACCGTCTACACGCTGAGCCTGGACGTGGAGCGGGAGAACGGGCTCCCGCTGCGCACGCAGGCGGCGCCGGCGCTGGAGGACCGGCTCCCTCAGAACACCATGTGGAAGTGCTGCCAGAGCCCACCCTGCAGAACCGTCATGTACATCATGATCGTCATGTTTGGGATTACAATCATTCTTGTCATCTCCCTATTCTGGACCAAGAAAATACTGTGGGACCTGGGCTGAACGAACACGCTCGCACTGACGTGGCACCTTTCACACCCTCGGGCCGTCTCCAAGGGCTTTCCAGCCAATCAACTGCTTGATCTGGGTCTGTAGTAATATGTAATGTAGAAAAGGGGACGATTAATTTGAAGACCTCACAAATAGAAATATGCAATCGGGTTTAGTTATTGATGGAGGATTGACTGTTGGCTAAGTACACTGAGATAAACACCTTGGTCTTCCTCTATAAATACAGGGAGAGTGCCGGAAAACTGGCCAGGCGGCGTCAAAACCTCAGAGGGTTTCAAATCCAAAATGTTGTCTGCTCCAGTCGCCGCTGATGCTTTTATTTCATATTTCCAGCATCTGCAGACACTTATTATTTTTATTTGTTCTTCTTTCAAATTATTTTATTGAGGTACAGTCCTTCCGGCCACACTGCCCATCAACCCCAATTTAACCCTAGCCGAATCACGGGCCAAATTACAATGACCAATTAACCTACCAAACGGTAGGTCTTTGGACTGTGGGTGGAAACCAGAGCACCCGGAGGAAACCCACGCGGTCATGGGTTGAACCGTACAAACTCCTTACAGGCACTGACGGGAATTGAACCTGGTTGCCTGTACTGTAAAGTGCTGTGCTAACCGCTATACTACAATTAAGTTCACACAACAGCTCCACCTCCAGCAGAGCGGTATTCCCACGTGGCATACTGGAGCAACGAGCCAGATTTTTTTTCTGGATGGCACCAGGAAGGAAGGTGGGAAACACAAGCTTCTGGGGAACCCACAAGCCTGAATTTATCTCACGATTGTTGGATTTGATGTGCCTCAGGCAACAATTGGCTTCAGGAAACGTTTGGTGCAATTTCAGCAATTATGATTTCAGTCTAGTATTCAGGAAACAGAAATCCCTCAGTATCAACTCCTAATTTGTGACCCCTGCCCAGAAAACAACCTTGTGGTCTGGTCTCCACCTGGATTTGAGCCAAAAGTCCAAAAGACACAAATGGCATTTTAGCAATGTTACAACTACCATGTTATACTTCCCCGGCAAGTGAGAGTTCTGGCACACAGACTCCCAGGCAAGGTCACTGGTTACTTCCTCATTATAGCAGAGAAAGAGGCCATTCAGCCCAATGGGTCTGTTCTGACTTTCAGAGGGAAAGCCATGCAGAACATTTTCTCTTTTTGTACTCTCTCCCACACATACATCCATCACTTCATTTTGATTCTTTTGCTACTAATTTACTCTAAGAAATAATTTACAGTGGCTGATTAACCTATCAGCTCATCTTTGGGATGTGGGAAGAAACTGGAACCTACACAGTCACAGTGAAAACCTACACTCTCCACACAGACAGTACCCGAGGTCACGATCGTGCCTGGATTGCTGGGTCACTGAGTCTGTATCACTGAGCCACCCTTGATTCCCAGTTCCTGCACAATGACTGACAGCAAGTGGTCACTGCACTGATTCCTGTGTATCTGCTATTCTGATGTCAGATTCCGGTACAGTAAGGTGATTCTCCAGTTCAGTTCCTGCCAGTCAGAGGAGAGTGGAAGCAGTGATCGCAGCCAGTGCAGAGTAACCCTGTAGCCATCTCCCTCAACAACTTTGGATACTGTTGGGGGAGATGACCCAGCAGAGGAAAGCCACAGCGGTTAGGTCTCTAGCACTGAAACTGGCTCTGTGGCTCAGAAGGGAAGGGAGGGGGGAAAAGCGGTGAGCTGTGATGATAGGGGATTTGTTGGTTAAGGGAAAAGAAAGGAGTTTCTGTTGATGGGAATGAGATTCCTGGATGGTATGTTGCCTCCCAGGTGCCAGGGTCAGGGAGATCTCGGAACAAGTCCTCAGCATTCTTAAGTGGAAGGGTGAGCAGCCAGAGGCCGTGGTTGATATAGGTACCAATGACATCCATAGGAAGAGGGATGAGGTTCTGCAAAGTGAGTTTGGGGAGTTAGGTGCTAAGTTAAAGGACAGGGCGTCCAAGGTTTTGATCTCAGGATTGCTACCCGTGCCACGTGCTAGTGGGGCCAGACATAGGAAGATCATACAGTTACACGTGTGGCTAAGGAGTTGGCTTCAGACATTTGGATCACTGGGATCTCTCCCAGGGAAGGTGGGACTTGTACAGAAGATAAAGTTTGCACCTAAACTGGAGAGGGTCTGATATCCTAGTGGAATGTTTGCTCAGACAACATCAGAATCAAAAGGTTGAACATGGTTGGGGGGGGGGGGGGGCTAATGTTCTGAATTGTATATATTTCAATGCAAGAAGTATTGTAAGAAAGGCAGATGAGCTCAGAGCATGGATCTACAAATGAAATTAGGATATTGTCATCATTAGTGAGACTTGGCTGCAGAAGAGGCAGGACTGGCAGCTCCGCATTCCAGGTTTATCGTATTAGATGTGATATGGTGAGAAGGATTAGAGGGGGAGGAGTGGCTTGATTAGTCAAGAAAAATATCTTGGCAATGTTCTGTCAGGACAGACTGGTTTAGTAAGGTTTTATGGGTGGAACTAAGGAATAAGATATGTTTGGCCATGTTAATAGGGCTATATTATAGATCATCAGATAGTCCTAGGGATTTAGAGGAACAAATTTGTAGAGATCACAGGGTGGTGCAAGAAACATTAGATTGTTATAGGTGATTTTAACTTTCCATATAATTAACTGGGACTCCCACAATGTAAAAAGACTAGATGGGATAGAGCCTGTCAAATGTTCAGGAAATGTACTCAATACATCGAAGTCCCAAAGAGAGAGTGTGCAATACATGATCTTTAATTAGGGAATGAGACAGGGCAGGTAACAGAGGTTTGTGTAGGGAAACACTTTGCATCTAGTGATCAAGGTAATTATGTGAAAGGAAAGGTCTGGTGTGCCAGTTGCGGTTCTAAATTGGAAAAAAGGGCAATATTAGGTATTGGCAAATAGGAACAATTGGGTACTTGAGGAGTATAAGAAATTCAAGAGAACACTTAAGAAATAAATCAGGAGAGCTTAAAGAAGGCATAAGGTTGCCCTAACAGACAAGGTGAAGTAGAATCCCAAGGGATATTTAGAGCAAAGGGACTGCAAAGGACAGAATAAGTCTTCTGGAAGAACAGAATAGTTATCTGTGCATGGAGCCAAAAGAAATGGGGGAGATCTTAAAGGGATTTTTTGTATTCGTGTTTATTTGACGTGGAAGTCAGACACAAAGTCTATAGAAGTGGTGCAAAGAAGCAGTGAGCTCATGGACCCTATACAGATTACAGAGGAGGTGTTTGCTGTATTGAGGCAAAGTTGGATGGACACTTCCCCAGGTTCTGACAAGGTGTTCCTGTGGATCCTATGGGAGGGATATGCAGAAATTGCAGGGGCCCTAGGAGAGAGAGGTGAGATACTGGAGGATTGGTGGATAGCTAATGTTGTTTAAGAAAGGCTCTTAGAATAAAGCAGGAAATTATAGGCCAGTGAGCCTGACATCAGTAATGGGAAAGTTATCGTAAGACATTCTAAGAGACCGGATATGTGAGCATTTGGATAAACAGGAACTGATTAGGGATAGTCAACATGGCATTGTGCGTGGAAACTAATATCTAACCATTTTCAAAGAAGTTACCAGGAATGTGGATGTTGTCTACATGGTCTTCAGCAAGGCATTTCACAAGGTCCCACATGGGAGGTAGGTCAAGAAGGTTCAGTTCAGTTCATGGCATTCAAAATGAGTTGAATTGGATCAGGCATTGGCATTGTGGGAAAAGCCAGAGAGTGGTAGTAGATGGTTGCCTCTCTCACTGGAGGCCTGTGACTAGTGGAGTGCCTCAGGGATCAGTGCTGGGTCCTTTGTTGTTTGTCATCTATATCAATGATCTGGATGATAACCTGTTAACTGGATCAGCATATTTACAGATGACACCAAGTTTGGGGGTGTACTGGACAATGGAGAAGATCAAAGTCTGTAGCAGGATCTGGACCAGCTGGAAAAATGGCAGATGTAATTTAATGCAGAAAAATATGAGATATTTCACTCTGGGAGGACCCGCCAGGGTAGGTCTTACACAGTGAACGGTAGGGCACTGAGGAGTGTGGTAGAACAAAGGGATCTGGGAATACAGGTCCATAATTCATTGAAAGTGGTGTCACAAGTAGGTGGGGCCATGAAGAAAGCTTTTGGAACGTTGCCCTTCACAGATCAAAGTATTGACTGCAGGGGTAGGGATGTTGTGTTGAAGTTGTATAAGACTGGTGAGGCCTAATTTTGGAGTATCGTGTGCTGTTTGGGTCACCTACCTACAGGAAAGATGAAAACAAGATTGCAAGAGTACAGAAAAAATTTACAAGGATGTGGCCAGGACTGGAGGACTTGAGTTGTAAGGAATGATTGAATAAGATGCAGCGTTATTCCCTAGAATATAGAAGATTGAGGGGAGATTTGATAGAGATATGCAAAATTGTAAGAGGTATAGATTAGGTAAATGCAAGCAGGCTTTTTCCACTGAAATTGGGTGAGACTACAACTAGAGGTCATGGGTTAAGGGTGAAAGTGAAATGTTTAAGGGGAACATGAGGGTGGTGAGAGTGTGAAATGAGCTGCCAGTGCAAGTGCTGTTGTAGTTTTCAATGTCTGTAATAACAGTGGGTATGTGTCTGATAGACTGTTTCCAGTAGCTGTGTGTCTGGGACAGACTCCCGGTACTTTTCCATCTGCTACACCACATCTTGCTGAGGGAAAAAGGTCACAGTAATTTATTATCAGAAAATGTATACAATATACAACCAGAAATTCTTACTCTCCGCTGACATCCATGGAACAGAAGGATGAGTGACAGGGAATTCATTAGAACCTCAAAGTTCCATACTGTCAACCCCAATACTGTCCTTTGCCAGTATTGAGATTAAATTTCTCCAGGTGAGGTTCAGTATAACAGGTAGATAGTTGATTCTACTAATAAGTGGATGCAATGGAATTTAGATGAACAGCATTCCATTTTGTAATGGGTGTGATATTAAATAAAGCTGCCAAATATTTTTGATGATAGAACTGACGTTTCACTGTCAAGCCTCCAGGACTGTGCAACATGGGCTGTTGAAAAGCTGGTTATCATTGCTTTCCTTGACAGGAACACTTTCCCTTGGCTCTTCATTACCAGATGGAGAGTGCACATTTTTGTTGTGAGTGTTTGGGTTTCATTCGAGTGTGATGGTTTCCTCCCATGTCCCATGGTGTGTGGGTTGCTGAGTTGATTAGCCACTCTAACCTTCTCTACTGGGGGGGCAGGGGGGGGGGAATGAATGGTGGAATCGTGAAGGAGCTGATGGGACTATGAGGAGAATTAAATATTAATGTTAATAGGTGCTTGATGGTTGGCACAGAATTAGTGGGCTGAAGGGCCTTTTTCTGTACATCTAAATATTACTGTCAATCTATCAGTGCCTGGTTGATTTTGCTATCGCAATATTCCTATTAGTCAGATGGCATCAGCTGAATCTCATCATCCACATTTCGCACAGAAAAGATGCCCCCTTACATCAGAGCCCAGAATGTTACTAATGTTTATTATCATAAAATAGGAAAAGATATTTACTTTGTGGCTTCAATGGCCTAAAGTCTTTTGAACTGCCACCATTATCCAAACTCATGGTCTGCAGTGGCATATTTGAACAGGGCAAGTTCCCCAAACAGTAATGTGATATCTGTGCAATTATCTGATTTGGTGATACCGAGCAAAGTAAAAAAACATTATCTGAACCATTGCTAAAGCCCACCATAAGTAACAATTGGTTTCCTTGACTGAGACAGAAACTACAAATATAGAAAATGGGTTCAAGAGTAGGTCATTTTACACAAATGTTTAGTTGATCATCCAATTAAACACTCTGCTCTTACCTTCTCCCCACATGCCTTGATCCCTTTAATAGCAAGACATACACTTAATTCCTTCTTGAATAGATGACATGAACTCCACTGCCTTCTGTGACAGAAAATGCTAGAGGTCCACCATCTATCTGGTTGAAGAAGTTTCTTCTGATCTCTAAATGAACATTCCACGTGTCTGTGATCCTCAGTTCTGCACTCACCAGAAATAATGAACATCTTCTCTGTCCAGTTCTGTAAAACTTTGTAGATTTCTATGAGATCCCCATAGGTATCTGTGAGATAACTGAATTACCAACGATGTAAATGAAAATTTAAAATTGAATAAATGCTAGAGATAACTCTGAGGGAAGGAGAACTTTGGACCTGTCAAATACAGGTTGATCCAATCTATCTACATAGTCATCAATCCAGAAAGACCCTGTTATATGGACTATATTTTACTGCATGCTACTTGAAGCTCACTTCTACATTTTCAGATGATAAACGTGAAGCAAATTAGAAGTAGACGAGTGTTTCAGAAGCTAAGGCCTAACTAATCCTTTCATTATAGATGGATTAAAAAGAAATGCATGTATGCAGATTGTGAATGTAGGAACAGAACATTGCAAAGGGATTTAGATGAATAAAATTGTGAGTTATGTAGGAAAATACCAAACCATCTCATTTATACCCTAAAAGTACAAATTGGAAAACTTGCTGCAAATTTGCAAATGCAAGTATGCAAATCATTGAAAATCAACAGGAAGAAAAAAAATCAAAAAGGCAATGGTATGTTGGCTTTTACCAAGGTGAGGAACCTCAAACCTCAAAAATGATATGTGGCCTTAGAGAGAACATAGTGTAGAATCACCAGAATGAACTCTGGCTCAAGGATTATTACTGTCACGTCTTATATTTCTGCCTGTTTAGAAGTTAACAGGTGATCCAACTGATGTGTTTAAAATTGTTTTAATAGAGAAAATACAGATAAAGTATTTCCTCTGCTGGGGGCATAATCTGAAAATGTAGAACCAAGGAACTTAGGAGTGAAATCAAGAAACACTTTCATATGTTGTGGAACCCCACTGGAACTTCTAGACTGATTTATAGATACTTATTGGACAAGAGAGCAACAGAGGTGTAGCAACTGCAAATGAGATACAAACCATTATAATGGATCGATGGAAGTGATTTCAAGGTGGTTCCTACATTCCCTTGCTGATGGGAACTCATCAAGATTTATCATTCTTTTAAGAGTTTGATGCCCGTTTCAATGCACTGATCTTGTATCACTGACAAATTCCCTCATCATCTCTAACAAGAACCATGAATACCCACAGCATCTCTGGCCTGCCTCTTCTTGTTTTGGATTGTGTTTCTTGGGATCAGCTTATTCTTCTGACAGCAAAAGACACCAACAGTCTTTCTGATGGAACTAGCCTCTGTCCTGATTGTCTGAGCTTTGGAAACACAGCGGACATATCCCATTACCCCCAGATAACTTCTAAGGGAACTTTTGAGATGGAACACTGGCCTGCTAGAGTAAGTCAGCTGGCAATTTCCTGAAGTGATTTACACTAAAATAAACCAAATCTTCCAATTGAAAAGTGGAAGAATCAATGTCTGTAAATCCACAATTCTTACTTTTATTATGCAGGAGTGTAATACAATAGGGATAGTCAAGATCAATTTTAAAGGAGATCCAAGTGGCTGCAGGGCTTCATAAAGGCCGCACAGCATAACCAGACATATGCTGACTGTGTACTGACTATTAAGATCTTGTAGACAGAGTCCATCTATTTAATGCTACTTGATCTGGATCTTGTGTTTCACATTTTTTTTGTGCTGATATGCAAACTTTAATAATATCCCTTTATTTTGAATCTGTAGAACTTTTACCAGAATATTAATTAAAGATACTGAAAACAGACTCATTGTGATGGCAAATGAAGGAATCTTTAGACCATAAGAATTTGGCCATTCAGCCCATCGAGTCTGCTCTGCCATCCCATCATGGCTGATTTATTATCCCTCAATACCTTTCACATGCCTCCTCCCCATAATTTTTGACACCATGACTGATCAACCAACTATCAACTTCTGTTTTAAATATACCTGTGTGTGGCAATGAATTCACAGATTCACTACCGTTTGGCTAAAGAAATTCCTCATCTAGGTTCTAAATGGATGTCCTCCTACTCTGAGGATGCTCCCTCTGGTCTTAAGACTCAACCACTATTGGAAACACCCTCTCAACATCCACTCTATCTTTCAATATTCGTAAGTTTCAATGAGATCTCCCGTCATGCTAAATTCCAGTGAGTACTGGCCCAGCACAATCAAACGTTCCTCAAGCATTAACCCTTCCATTCCTGAACTCATTCTCCTGATCCTTCTCTGATCTTCTTCCATGCCAACACATCTTTTGTAAGACTCTAAGTAAGTTATGACCAATGTCTTATAAAGCCCCAGCATTACATCCCTGTTTTTATAATGTAGTTCTTTTGGGATGAATGCTAACAATGCATTTGTCTTCCTTACCGACTCAACCTGCAAGTTTACCTTTAGGGAATCCTGCACGAGATTTCCCAATTTCTTCTGCAACACTAGTCTCTTAAGTTTCCCACTGTTTAGAAAATCGTCTACACCTCATTTCTTCTACTGAAGTGCATGACCACAGCTTCCCTATGCTATATTCCATCTGGAACTTCATTGCCCATTCTCCCAATCTAAGTCCTTCTGACGTCTCCCTGCTTCCTCAACAGTACCTGCTCCCTCCCCCTCCCGACCTACCTTCATATCGTCCCTAAACATGACCAGAAAGTCATCAATTCTGTTATCCAAATCATTGGCATAAGTGCATATGTGGTCCCAACACAAACTGTTGTGGAACACCACTAGCCACCGGCAGCCAGCCAGAATTAGCTTTGAAAGGCATTGGATGAGGCAGCTTTTGATCCAATTAATTGGCTGTAGCTACATTTTACCCAGGTTTCTACATGTCTGACCCACTAAGATGCTCCAAATGTTGTATTAAATGCAATAAGCAGTTTGAAAGAGACCCTAAATAACAAGGAGAGGCAGTATTATACAAATGTTCCATTTTCAGAGGGGGAGTGGGACTCGAGGAGTTGGACCTGCATATTTTCAAACCTCTTGTTAAGACAGTGAGAAAACAGAATCCTTGCCATTGTAAATGACTACAGTAAATATAGACAAAATCTTCACAAATCGATGATCTGGTCTCAGCCAGAGGTTTGTATAAACTGCTTGGCAATATACTTAGCAACAATGTAAAGAACTTGGGAGAACAGATGCTGCTTACCTGTATGATCCCAGTTTTGTGCAGAGAAAATCTTTAAATATGAGGATCAATTAAATTTAGAATTATTTTCTTAAGGCTAAGGGGGAAAATCTGTTGAAAATATTCAAATTATAAGTATAAAGCTACTCCCTCTCTGAAAACAGTGTTATAGTGAGTTCCAAGGTTTTAACTCAGGTTTTAAGTGTTCAAGTTAAGACAGTGTGACTTGAGAGGAACTGACAGGTAAAGGTGCTTTCATGCACCTTTTCCTAGGAGTAGGAAGATGTATGTCTGGGCGTTGCTGCCATGCAGCCCACAGATTCTATGTGCACTTGCCTCAGTTCACTAGTGGAGGACCAACTGCAAAGCTACTGATTTCCATCTCGGCATGAACACCATAAATACTAGTCAGTTCCAACCTCGGCATCCGCAATATTGACAATGAGGGCAGCAGGGATTAGACCCAATGGCCAATTCAATCCTGCCTTCAATGGGTGATGACACACATTCCTGCAAGAATCACGTACGAGCAAGCATAAAAACTTGCACTTGGTTCTACAACCTCTAACAGGAATTAAACCTGGAACAGCTTTGTGGGGTTAGGTGCAACCTGCTGGAAGATTTGAGAAGATCTGGATATATACAATATTATGAATACCTAGACATGAATCAGTAAGGTTGAAATCTTTACCCTTGCATACTTGCTGTTCTCTTGAATTTTGTTAGCTTTATAGTTCACGTTTCTACCATGTACACCAATATATTTTCAGACTGTACTTCACAGGAATTCCTAATTTCTAAATTCCCCTACTTCCCACCCGACATAAAGTTTCATTTTCACTTGGGAGGGTTGAATTACATGAACATATTAACCCCATGATTCTTACCTTTACAAATGACGCTTAAAGATTAACTTGCATTACTAATACCAATGGTAACTCTGTCATGGGACAGTCTCAAACCCGGCTGTGAAAGGCAGGGAAGGTTGGACATGGGGCTAGCAACCTCATCCTGTAAAAACCCAGTGCTGCAGAAATACCAGCATAAGCTCCTAAGACCTCATCCCGCGGAAGAAACATCTTCAAAGATGGACTACACTTGGCAACAACTTGAAAGACTGGCCCAGGACAGAGGACACTGGCAATGCCCCAATATGGGTGATGGGCTTAAGGTAAGGTGAGCCTCTTGATTACATTTGAGCTTGTAACCTACTTTATGGTATTAGTGACAAAACATGAAACATCTACTAGCAAACACGAGGAAACCTGCAGACGCTGGAAATTCAAGCAACACACACAAAATGCTGGTGGAACGCAGCAGGCCAGGTCAGTCCTGACGAAGGGTCTCGGCCTGAAACATCGACAGTGCTTCTCCCTATAGATGCTGCCTGGCCTGCTGCATTCCAAACAGATCTGCTTGCTGTATTATTAGATAAAACAAAGAATAATTTATTGAAGAAAGATGCAGGTGCATCTTATATTGTAAACCAAGTGAGAAGTTTGTCACTATTTTATTGGTGACTGGCTTTTCATCCAATGTATGAACATAGAAATTAGAGCAACCAAGTGGCTCCTCAGACCTGCTTCTCCGTCACTAGGATATTGATCTGATTTATCCTCAACTCCCTATTCCTGACTGATATTATCAAATGCCTGCCTCCAATGCTCTTTAAGGAGGAGTTACAAAGACTGATAAGCGTCTGAAACAAAAAACGGTGTCCCATCCTTAAACGAGCAACCCCTTACTTTTAACAGTGACTTTAGGTTTAGAATTTCTAAAAGTGCTCTCCACCCTCACCTAGTCAAGATCCTTTGGGACCTTATACATTCACATATTTATACAGTTTATAAATGGTTGAGTACTCTATGGATGAGTTTCTAATAAGCTTAAATACATTAAAAAAATAAGCTAATACATTTTTTAAAAACTGCCTTCATAACCTTGGGCATATAATGTTCAATTTAAAGTAAGTAGCTTTGCAGAAGTATATAATGTTAAGTTATAAATTTGGACAGAAATATGTTAAATGGGAGGGATAGCGGTTTTATATATATATATATAGTCAATTAGATTCCGCAGGGATGAGTAACAAACTGAAGGCTAAGTGAATATTCGGGGAGGATTACAAGTAGAATAATAAATCAGTTATAGAATCTAATCCAAGTGCTTGATAGTTAATGCATCTCTATTTGGCAGTATTTACCAGATGGAATCAATTTATTGCACATCTCATGGAAACAGTTACATAGGCAGTTATTTATCAAAATATTTATTATAAAGCACTGCTACAAAGGAGAGGCCATTTACCCATGTGGTTAACACATTAGTGACAGATTCCAGGGTTAACGCACAGCTTTCCATTGTCAAGCAAATAACTTTTAGTTCAATTCCAGAAATAGCCCTTAACTCAAAGGTTTCCTTAGTGCTTTGAACCCAAAAGCTTGGCAGCAGCACTTCCTATAAACCATTCAGCAGAAAATGGGAAGCCAGTGAAGAACTCAAAACATTCTATTTTGGAAATTGAGATGCCATTCACCACTTGTTCTCATTCAGGGTTCTGCTTCTCCAGAGGACTGTGGAAGAGGACCATTCATACACATCAACTGCCATCAGCTATGTAACTGTCCAAAAGCCAAATAATTCCTGTAAGCCTAGAAATGATAGTGATAAAGTCAATGACCAGCAGATCATGGCAACTCCTGTCTCACAAGGCATGTTACTGTGAAACCTGGTGACTAGCTCCCAATAATTTGGTTGCATCTGACACTCCCTCTTTAGGTGGTTGGTTGTCAAAGTTCTGCTGCTTTTGGTCTACTCAGATGTCCAGAGTTTAAAGGTCCTGTCATAAGAACACGTAGCAATCAGCTGCCCATTTGGAGAAATGTCCAGTCCCATCACTTTGCCCTCATGGCCAGCCATTGTTTTGAGCGGTGACCACCCAGGGTGGCTCCATATCTTTGCTGTGTTGTCATAGGCACCGGTGAGGAGATAGTGTCCATCTGTGGCTTCAGGGAGACATAAATCAGCTGTTAGCTGCATGAAGGCAGAATTAAAAAGCAACAAGAAGGAAGCATTTCTAAAAAAAAATAATTCAAAGTACAGCATATGGCAGTTCAAAGAACTGGATGTTATGGCACATTATCTACTCGTGTGTGGCACCACTGCAAAGGAGCATTTGATATGCTTCTTTATTGTTTGCACTGATGTTACACAGAATGAGGTCAGACATCTCAAACATTAAGGAATTATCAACCTTCATTCACAGGGCCCCACAACACCTGGCTACCACAGTTGCCAGAACAACTGTAACGCTGGACTGTGAAGGAGAGGGAAGATGATGGGGCAAATTGTGTCAATTTGTGATCTTAGTAAGCATGAAAGTGCATGTTACTTTAAAAATCAAAACTAATTCACTCACTCAGGCAGAAAGCAGACTGAATGAGTGGTCTGAGAGAGCCAGGCAACGTGACCTGGCAGCTGCAGTGAGGGGAACATGCCAGGCAGGACTGGAGCCCTGGAGGAGGCTAACCCAAACACAAGACAAGCACCTTTCAGAGAAACATCCTTTCTAATGAAATTGCTCTTCCCTCCAGACCCAAGAAGGAAATTGTTGGTAATGGCCCTCACCTCACACACAAACTTTCAACTAGAATAAACTATGAGAAATAATACCTTGGCCTTCCCCAGTGGCTCTCAACAGTACAGCTCTGACAACCTACTGCAAGTTATACTTGATGTGGGCTCTTGGATTGTTTATAAGAACTATTTGATTGGTATTAGCCTCATTACTCTGCAATTATTTGCCTGGACTCCCTCAACTTGAGCGAGTATCGATCTGAACTCTGGAAAATGCCACTCCTTTGCTCCAAAGAAAATCACTCCAAATGATCTAATCTTTTTCCACAGCTATTTTCTTCAGCTGGCACCATCCACCCAGATGCTGCTTCCCATATGGTAAAATTCCCCCTTTCCCTTGTCTTGTGACACTCTAATGATCTTATATCTGATTGTATGGTGATCCAGCATCCGGATTACTCTGTCCAGAATGCGAGCTGAGGCATGCAGCCCGAGCCATGAATCCTGACAGGGAATGTACAGTCAAGAGTGAGGGTTGAGGACTGGAACATCAGAAGTGAGGGATATGGCAAGTCTGTAGCCAGAGCAAGGTCCACAGTGCTTGTACATTTCCCGATTTGTTTTAACACAATGCATTCACTGGGAAATTGATTTATACTGCAGTGTAATATAAAAGGCTAAAATACAAGTGTATTTGAATGGTGACAAAAGTAACATCCAGTATTTTTTTTTAAATCCCCAAGTCCAGCACTATCGAAGTCCCAAGAGTGCCAGATTTATGGAGCTCTGTTGTACATATTCAAGCTTTTTCTGGAAGCTCCAGTGGAATCTACAAGCTAGAATCTCTTGTCATTCCCTTAGAGTTATGATAATCTGGTTACCAACAATTTTGCCAGAAAAAAAGGCTTTTCCTATTTTTAACCATCAAATCTAAAGCTGCAAATGCTTATTTAAACCTATTGATCTCTGTTTTAAGCACAAAGGCACAATTGTTTTAGTGTAGGCTTGCAGCCTGTGATACTTACGCTGAAACCTGACTGCTGACAGGAGGTTATGATGTGCTGGGATGGTGTAGATACATTTCCGCTGTCGCAGGTCCCAAACTTTGCAACTGTTGTCGCCACTTCCGGTTGCTGCGTGATATCTAAAAATAAAGTCAACAACATTACCAGTAAGAAACTGACTGAAGATAATTATTCCAATTGCGGTGATATACCATTATTTATTAACTGGAGTTCCTTTAGTTACGATTCTATAATCTAAAAGATGCTGTATTACTTGCTTGTGTACACAATGACCTGTAGATTGCAGGGTACCACATGGCAGCACCACAAATGTGTTGGTAATTTTTCAAAGGATTATATCAAGTTCAGAGATCTTTTAATATAAAGAGAGCATTAGCAATTGCAGCATATTAAAGAGCAAAGTTGGTAGGATCATAGTTGGTAGAATTGCTGCCTCATAACTCCAGCAACTTGGGCTCCACCCTGACAAGCACCAGGGATCTTCAGAAAATGGTGGGGAACGTTAATTATTTTCAAAGTGGCTCTGAGAACATTCTTGAACTGCTTCCTCAGGTAATCTCATGCTGGCAGGAACTTGGAGTACAGCAACTGTTGACGTCTCATCCAACCTCAGTGGAAAAAGCCTCCACTCATAATTACCCCTCATATTTCTGTATCAAATCTCAAATCTTCCCCCACTTTCATTCTGGTCATTATCCCAACCTTCTTGTAGACAATGTAAAAACCCTCATCCTCTGCATGCAGCAGTACTCCATTGCATCACTCTTGAAAGATCTAACTACTTGTTTGGACCATGCTTCTAATCCTTAACTCACCCGTCATTTATGAAAAACCTTTTGACTTTCCAAATTCCAGAGTGTACACCCCTTCTTTGTGTGATTTTGCTTTCCTTCCCATAGTGTAGTATCCAGCTCTGCTTACAAACCTGCAACTGCAGATTAGTCAGGATCTAGCAAAGTTTTAACATCTTGAATCTACCTTGTATTTTAGTCATTTAAATGTGAAGGCCAGTGTACAAATGATCTTTCTGTACAGGTCCATGGTATCACCTATGTACAGAGACTCCACAAGCCCTCTGTAGATTCTGTAGACCACCAGTGTTTCATCCCTTACAAATTACTCTATCTTTTCCAGGTCAGAGGTGAAAGACCTATTTGTCTAATTGAATCTATTTGCTACTGTTTGCCTGCATAATCATGTCAGTCAATGTATCTACTGTGGCTTTCTTGGTGATTAAAAGATAGTGAACACAACAGCACAAGAAAATAGAATAGGCCACCTGGCCCTTCACACCTGCGCTTCCATTCAGTGCAGTCATGGCTGATTTCCCTAGGCCTCAATTCCTCTTCTGTGCTAGAGCCCGCCCCGCTGCCTGGAATTCCACAATCTTTCAAATATTTATTTCCTCTTTAAATACCTTAATGATCTGACCTTCACAATCCTCTGGGGTGGAAGATTCCAGAAATTCACCACCCTCTTCAAGAAAAAAATACCCATGCATCTGTTTTAAAAAACACCCCCCCACCCCCTTCCCATTATCTTGTAATCCTGTTCGGGGTTCTCCCATTTGTGGAAACATCTCAACATCTCTGTCACATTCCCTTTGGATCTTATGTGCTTCAATAAGATCACTCCCGAATTCTTCTAAACACTAAGGAATGAAAGTTGAACTTTTATATCTGCTAATGAGAGAGTAATCCTTTCATCCCAGTTAAGCACCTAGTGAATCTCTTCTGGACTGCCTTCAATGCTGACACACCCTTTCTTGAATGGTTAAGGCTTGAATACAGATCTTTATGAAAGCTCTACCTGGTCATTATCACTACCTTCTCTTCCATCTCCAGCTTCAGCCATTTTCTGAATTAAGTTAATAAACTACTTTTAAATTCCATAAGCTTTTTGTTGTGCGGCAGCAGTATGTTACAATACATAAGAACTGAAATATAATAAATTAAATACATATATCGATAAATTAAGTAAGTAGTGAGGTAGTGTTCATGGGTTCAATCGGATGACAGAAGAGAAGAAATGGTGATTGTGTGCCTTCAGGCTCCTGTACCTCCTCCCTGACTATAGCAATGGGAAGAGGACACGCCCTGGGTGACAGGGATCCTTAATGATGGATGCCACCCTTTTGAGGCATCGCTCTTGAAGATGTCCAGGATGCTGGGGAAGCTAGTGCCCACGATGGAGCTGGCTGAGTTTACACCTTTCTACAGCTTATTTTGACCGTATGCAGTGTTCCCTCCGCACCACCCCCCCCCCCGCCAGATGGTGATGCGGCCAGTTCAATGCTTGTCATAGTACATCTGTAGAAATTTGCAAGTGCCTTTGGTGACATACCAGAGCTCCTCAAACTCCTAATGAAATATATCCACTGTCGTGCCTTATTTGTAACTGCATTGATAGGTTGGGCCCAGAATAGTTCCTCAGAGATGTTGGCACTCAGGTACTTGAAATTGCTCACTCTGTCAATCTCTGTAACCCTTTTACAATTTTAAGACAATACTAATCATACTGCCTTTAACCTAGGAAATCCAGAAGAATTTTTTGCGACATCTTTGGATTCCCTTGTAACTGGCAACATTGGAGTAAATTTGCATGGTACCATACTAAAGGACTCAATATTCTTCATGAGGCCTCCGTCTGTCAGCGCTGCCCATGGATGTCGTGTTATAGCTGTCTAGATTCACAAGCCTGGGCAGTACAATATGGAGGGCAAGCTCCCCATCTCCACACATCTGATGAACTCAAAGGAACGGCAGAGACCAATACAGTTTGGCACCAGCAGTGCTGCAGGAGCTGCCAGACGGATTTGAACTCAACAGAGGACTACCTTAGTGACTCCAGCTCTGGATTTTTCCCTCGCGGTTTATTCCCAAAGCCTTCCCCATGCGTGGGTATTGCAGAGGTTTGAGATCAAAGTTTTCCTTCTCCTCAATGAGCTGCCAACCAGGCTGATAAGCCCCATCTGCCAAAAGCAACTGGTTTCAAGGTGCCAGTAGCCTGCCTTTTCCCCTTCTCCTGTCAGTAGAAACAGTTCTGCTGGGCTTAGTGGCTAAGCCACATGCAAAGGCAGGAACTGGACTTGGCTGTCAGAGGTGATTCTTCACATAATGCAAGACCCATTATGTACAGTGTACTGCAAAGAAGGAAGTTCTGAGGTGTGGTAACAGGTTCTTAATACGTCACCCTGTTTTATTTTATACTACTGTAATACCCTGGTTCACATTTTTACTGCTATGCTGCAGGTATTTCATTTAGCAGTTCTGAAAGAAAAGTCTGTTCTGCTTTCAGCCATTTGGGTTATTGTTGAAGGGACGATGAGGAATGTGTGCCATCCAATTAGTATGCTGGAACTGGGGGGAGGTTTTCTTTTGGTGAGGGGTACCAAGGTTGGTCTTGGGGCTTTTGTTCGGCATGAAAAGAAGAGAGAAGACGCTGGAGGGATCAGGTCGTAGGATTCGACCCGGTGGGGGGCCGTGATTCGATGAAGTCAGATGCCGAGATCGACTGAGGATCGGTGAATATTGGTGAAGTGTTGAGCTCCAAGTTGTGCACATTTGACTGCTTAATTAAAATAGGCCCTTTTCTTTTTGTTTTTCTTTATTAGCACTTTAGTTGAGATTCATAAATATAATTCCTTTAATCATATGCAGTGTACTGTTGTTATTTCGTGGCACTGATTTGTAACAGGGTAACAAATTACACAGCATCCACACAAACCGAGATTTGCAGTGGGAGAGCCATCTCATTACTGGTTTAGCAGGACCACAGAGTGACTTCCCTAGACCTACACAGCTAAGGAAATCTGGGGGTTTCACTATCACAGTGAAAACCCAGTAGATTTGTTGTTTTCATTTTATCAACTGTGACAATGTTGTACTGCTCCTGTGAGTTTTACCCCTGCTCTTCCTCAGCATTGAGCCTATTCAGGGCTGTGTTTTCTAAAACTAAAATACATCACTTTACACCTGCTGACATTCATTTCTGCCTGCTACTTCTCTGCTTATCCTGTAGTGTTCCAATGAACACTACGCCTTTTGATTAGGTATAATCTAAGGTAATTTCTTCAGTGGTTTAAATGGGGCACGACTGCGCAAGCACATGGAGGTCAGCCAGTGAGAACAGCGGGAGGAGTTTAAAAGCGAGCAGAATTGAAAAGGTGACTGTTATTTCTTCAGCGGTTTGAATGGGTCACGACTGCGCAAGCGCGTGGAGGTCGGTCAGTGAGAACAGTGGATAGAGTTTAAAAAGAGGGCAGCTTTATACAGCGGGCGTCCAGAGTAGAGGGAGACAGAGCAGAAAGGCATTGGCTCAACAGGGCTTCGGCGATAAAGGGTCAAGGCGAAGTAGGTTATCTGTTTAGAATACAGACAGAAAGTATGTGTGTGAGGCTGATTTTCTGTGTTCGGTGTCAGACGTGGGAAGTCCTGGAGACTCCCAGCCTCTTGGACAGCCACATCTGCTTCAGGTGCATCGAGCAGCAGCTCCTTAAGCACGGCGTTAGGGAGCTGGAGATGCAGCTCAATGACCTTCATCTGGTCATGGAGAGTAAGGAGGCAGGTAGACACTCCGGGATAGAGTACCCCAGTGGCTGTCCCCCTTAACAATACTCCTGCTTGAATACTGTTGAGGGAGATGGCCTACCTGGGGGAAGCAACAGCGGTCGTCCCTCTGGCACTGAGTCTGGCCCTGTGGCTCAGAAGGGTAGGGAAAGGAAGAGATGGCTGCAGTGATAGGGGACTATCACAGTTAGGGGGTCAGACAGGCAATTCTGTGGACACAGGAAAGAAACGGGGATGGTAATTTGCCTCCCAGGTGCCAGGGTCTGAGATGTTTCTGATCGCATCCACAATATCTTGAAGTGGGAAGGAGAACAGCCAGAGGTTGTGGTACATATTGGTACGAACGATACAGGCAGGAGAAAGGAGGTCGTCCTAAAAACAGACTACAGGGAGTTAGGAAGGAAGTTGAGAAGCAGGACCTCAAAGGTAGTCATCTCGGGATTACTGCCTGTGCCACGTGAGAGTGAGTATTGGAATAGAGTGAGGTGGAAGATAAATGCGTGGCTGAGGGATTGGAGCAGGGGGCAGGGATTCAGATTTCTGGATCATTGGGACCTCTTCTGTGGTAGGTGTGACCTGTACAAAAAGGATGGGTTGCACTTGAATCCCAAGGGGACCAATATCCTGGCGGGGAGGTTTGCAAAGGCCATTGTGGAGAGTTTAAACTAGAATTGCTCGGGGCTGGGAACCGATCTGAAGTGATGGAAGAAAAGGAGGTTGGCTCACAAATTGAGAAACCTTGGAAAAGGGAGGATAGGCAGGTGATAGAGAAGGGACATGCTCAGACTGATGGCTTGAGATGTGTTTATTTTAATGCAAGAAGTATTATGAATAAAGTGGATGAGCTTAGAGCATGGATCAGCACTTGCAGCTATGATGTTGTGGCCATTACAGAGACTTGGATGGTGCAGGGGCAGGAATGGCTATGTAAGTGCCAGGCTCTAGATGTTTCAGAAAGGACAGGGAGGGAGGCAAAAGAGTTGGGGGCGTGGCACTATTGATCAGAGAGAGTGTCACGGCTGTAGAAAAGGAGGAAGTCATGGAGGGGTTGTCTACGGAGTCTCTGTGGATGGAAGTCAGGAATAGGAAGGGGTCAATAACTCTACTAGGTGTTTTTATATAGATCACCCAATAGTAACAGGGACATCGAAGAGCAGATAGGGAGACAGATTCTGGAAAGGAGTAATATTAACAGGGTTGTTATGGTGGGAGATTTTAATTTCCCAGATATTGACTGGCATCTCCCTAGAGCAAGGGGTTTAGATGGGGTGGAGTTTGTTAGGTGTGTTCAGGAAGGTTTCTTGACACAATATGTAGATAAGCCTACAAGAGGAGAGGCTGTACTTGATCTGATATTGGGAAATGAACCTGGTCAGGTGTCAGGTCTCTCAGTGGAAGAGCATTTTGGAGATAGTGATCCCAATTCTATCTCCTTTACCATAGCATTGGAGAGGGATGGGAACAGACAAGTTAGGGAAACGTTTAATTGGAGTCAGGGGAAATATGAGGCTATCAGGCAGGAACTTGGAAGTGTAAATTGGAAACAGATGTTCTCAGGGAAACGTACAGAAGAAATGCGGCAAATATTCATGGCGTATTTGCATGAGGTTCTGCATAGGTACATTCCAATGAAACAGGGAAAGGATGGTAGGGTACAGGAACCCTACCTGGTGTGTGAAGGCTGTTGTAAATCTAGACAAGAAGAAAAACTTACGAAAAGTTCAAAAAACTAGGTAATGATAGAGATCTAGAAGATTATAAGGCTAGCAGGAAGGAGCTTAAGAATGAAATTAGGAGAGCCAGAAGGGACCATGAGAAGTCCTTGGCGGACAGGATTAAGGAAAACCCCATGGCATTCCACAAATATGTGAAGAACAGGAGGATAAGATGTGACAGAATAGGACCAATCAAGTGTGACAGTGGAAAAGTGTGTATGGAACTGGAGGAGATAACAGAGGTACTTATGAATACTTTGCTTCAGTATCCACTACGGAACAGGATCTTGGCGATTGTAGGGATGACTTGCAGTGGACTGAAAAGCTTGAGCATGTAGATATTAAGGAAGAGGATGTGCTGGAGCTTTTGGAAAGCATCAAGTTGGATAAGTCCCGGGACTGGACGGGATGTATCCCAGGCTACAGTGGGAAGCAAGAGAGGAGATTGCCGAGCCTCTGGCGATGATCTTTGCATAATCACTGAGGGCGGGAGAGGATCCGGAGGATTGGAGGGTAGTGGATGTAGTTCACTTATTCAGGAAAGGGAGTAGGGATAGGCCTTACTTCAGTGGTTGGTAATTTAATGGAGAAGATCCCGAGAAGCAGGATTTATGAACATTTAGAGAGGTATAATATGATTAGGAATGGTTAGCATGGCTTTGTCAAAGGCAGATCATGCCTTACGAGCCTGATTGAATTTTTTGAGGATGTGAGTGAACACATTGATGGAAGTTAGAGCAGTAGATGTAGTGTATATGGATTTCAGCAAGGCATTTGATAAGGTACCCCACTGCAAGGCTTATTGACAAAGTAAAGAGGCATAGGGTCCAAGGGGACATTGCTTTGTGGATCCAGAATTGGCTTGCCCACTGAAGGCAAAGAGTGGTTTGTAGATGGGTCATATTCTGCATGGAGGCCAGTGACCAGTGGTGTGCCTCAGGGATCTGTTCTGGGACCCCTACTCTTCATGATTTTTATAAATGACCTGGATGAGGAAGTGGAGGGATGGGTTAGTAAATTTGCTGATGACACAAAGGTTGGGGTTGTTGTGGACAGTGTGGAGAGCTGTCAGAGGTTACAGTGGGACATCGACAGGATGTAGAACTGGGCTGAGAAGTGGCAGATGGAGTTCAACCCAGATAAGTGTGAAGTGGTTCATTTTGGTAGGTCAAATATGATGGCAGAATATAGTATTAATGGTAAGACCCTTGGCAGTGTGGAGGATCAGAGGGATCTTGGGGTCCGAGTCCACAGGACACTCAAAGCTGCTACGCAGGTTGACCCTATGGTTAAAAAGGTACGTGGTGCATTGGCCTTCATCAATCGTAGGATTGAGTTTGAGCCGAGAGGTTATGTTGTAGCTATATAGGACCCTGGTCAGATCCCACTTGGAGTACAGGTGGCCCGTTTTCTGAACGTTCGCTTTACGACACCTCACTGTTATGAAAGACCTACATTAGTTACCTGTTTTCGCTAACAGAAGGTGTTTTCACTGTTACGAGAAATGCAGCGCGCGCCCTGAGCAGCCAAGCTCCTCCCCCGGAACTGCGTTCTAGCCGCCACTGCTTGAACACGTGCCTGTGAGCATCTGTGCTTTATGTCGATTTATTTTGTGCATCTGTTAGCAAGATGAGTTCTAAGGTATCGGAAGAGCCTAAAAGAGCTCGTAAGGGTGTTACACTTAGCGCAAAACTAGATGTAATCAAGCGTTTCAATCATGGTGAACGAAGTTAGGACATTTTCTGCGCGTTGAACCATTCGCTCTATTTATACGCAGAGAGAAAGAATCTTGAAAGCTGCCGATGTTACTGTTGGTTCTGCTCATAGCAAAGTGGTCTGTCTTAGTTGGCATCCAATATGGATAAAGTGGAAAGTCCTTTGCTTGAGTGGATTGATGGGTGTACAAAGCATGGTGTTCCATTAAGTTATCTTCTACTTAAGGAGAAATCAGTCAGTCTTTTTAATAAGCTGAAACAGAAAGCCCTGGACGATGGTGATGAAAGTGTTGTGAAAGTGGAATTTAAAAGGTAGTCATGGGTGGTTTGATCGGTTTCTGAGGCGAGGGCAGCTTCATAGCTTAAAGTTTACTGGAGAGAGTGCTTCGGCTGATACCGAAGCTGCCGAAAAGTTCCCAGCAGAAATAATTACAGAAGGTGGTTATTCGTATAAGCAAGTGTTTAACTGTGATGAAACTGCAATTTATTGGAAAAAATTGCCAAGTACCCCAACCTCCGACTACTCAGCCTAACACACCATCATCAGTGAGCTCGCGGTCTTCCTGATTTCGGTTAAGTGAAACTACACTGTACATACATTATTTCTACTTTATATAGGCTGTATATTTTTATGTGTTATTTGGTATGATTTGGCAGCTTCATAGCTTAAAGGTTACTGGAGAGACTGCTTCCGCTCTGTAGTGAGATTATACACTACGTAGTGAGATTTTCGCTATGCTAGACAGTGCTGCAATGATTGCAGAAAAGTATTTCTGCTTTATAAAGGCTGTGTATTTATCATATCATTCCTGCTTTTACTATATGTTACTGTTATTTTAGGTTTTGTGTGATATTTGGCATGATTTTGTAGGTTAATTTTTGGGTCTGGGAACACTCACAAATTTTCCCATATAAATAAACAGTAATTGCTTATTCAACTTTATGACATTCTGGCTTACGATCTGTTTCATAGGAACACTCTACCTTCGGATAGCGGGGGAAACCTGTACTGTGCTCAATTCTGGTCGTTTCACTACAGGAAGGATGTGGAAACCATAGAAAGGGTGCAATCCAGGAGGTTGCCTGGACTGGGGAGCATGCCTTATGAAAATAGGTTGAATGAACTCAGCCTTTTCTCCTTGGAGCGACGGAGGATGACAGGTGACCTGATAGAGGTGTATAAGATGATGAGAGGCATTGATCATGTGGATAGTCAGAGGCTTTTCCCCAGGCTGAAATGGCTAGCACGAGAGGGCATAATTTTAAGGTGCTTGGAAGTAGATATAGAGGAGACATCAGGGGTAAGCTTTTTTACGCAGAGAGTGGTGTGCGTGGAATGGGATGCCAGTGGCAATGGTGGAGGTGGAAACAATAGGGTCTTTTAAGAGACTCCTGGATAGGTACATGGAGATTAGAAAAATAGAGGGCTATGGGTAAGCCTAGGTAGTTCTCAGGTAAGGACATGTTCGGCACAGCTTTGTGGGCCAAAGGACCTGTATTGTGTTGTAGGTTTTCTATGTTTCTATGTTTTCTATAATCTGAAGTTTCCTTCATCGCACCAAATCCAATACAGAAATAATTCAAAGTATACAGAGAATAAAAGCTATATTTGTTTTGAACCCAAAGTAACATTATCATCAACTCTGAAAAAGCCTTTTCTAACCCTCTACCCTTCCTTTTTAAACAGTTTGCTATCCTTCCGTTTAAGCCCATAACCTCCAACATTCTTGAATAACCTCCCAGGTTTTATCTTGTCAAAGACTTTTCTCAAAAAGGATCTAGTACTTTCCCAAATGACATGACAAATAAACTCTTCTCAGGCCACCAGCTGGATACAATAAATCGACTTTAGCTGATGTTTTGATGACAAACTCTGCCACCTTCATCAGGGATGATGCCTGTTAAGACTGATTTTTGGGTTTAGGTAATTTACATTTAGCAAATGGCTTTGGCCACCAGTCTTCTGTTCCTTGACAATGTATTGTGGATTTAGTTTGTACAAATGCATTTCCTAAAAGCTGTGAATCCCAGTCCACAGATGATGCTGGCGTCTGTGGGATGGATGCAGACCAGGTGTGAAGTTTGCATGTAGTCTCAAAGAAAGCATTATCTATACTTTGTAAATATGGAATCGTCCTTTATGCTTAGCACGTAAAATACCAAATAAATGTATTGTAAATTCAGTTTGGGACAATGGATTCCTAAAAGCCCAGTCCAGACGCTGCTGGTGCCTGTGGGATGGATACAAATCAGAAGGTGGGAAGTTTGTATATAGCTTCAAAAGAAAGCATTGTCTATACTTTTAAATATGGAATTGTCCTTTGTGTTTAGCAAATAACTATCGAGCCCCACACCCTGGCAAGCAGACCTTTCCACTGAAAGTGTCTCCGTAAGATGCCTGCTGTACCTTGTTTTGTCGAATAAAGGGGCTGCTTTGTATCTACCAGTAACACTCTCCAGTGATTTCATTCACACAACAACAATGCCTAGGCACATCTAGTCCAGTGGTAAATATACGTGCCTAGGGACCATCCCTGATGAAGAAGGCAGAGTTTGTCATCGAAATATTGGTTAAAATCAATACTTGTACCCAGCTGGCAGCCTGAGAAGAGTTTATTCGACTTCCCTCAAGTCCACGTTTACTTGTCCTACCCATTGGGAGAGAAGCTGATTCCGTAGATCTCCTTCAAATGTCCTTCTAGGAACATGATGCATCGACCAGTCCGCAGGTCCCACAGACGTCCAAAGGCATCAAGGCCACTGATTAGAAAGAGAAACTCAATAGTCAGTCATTCTGGCAACATTCACAATTGCAGCCAAATCTGACAAGAAAAGCAAAATGCCCTCTCCCCTAATAGATGAATAATCTCTATTTCAGTGGTTGGTCCTTTAATAATCAATTAAAAGTAATGACTGTTCCTTTAGAACAGGGTTCCATTTTTTGCCATGGGCATTAGGGTTAGGGACCCCAGGTTGGGAACCCCTGTTTTAGAATAAAATTTCCTATAGCATTTCATGGGGTCATTATCAAGGAACATCAAACTACAAATTGGGGCAAGGGAAAAGAGGAGCAGGTTTTTGTTGTGGAGGGGGGAGGGTGAAGAGGTGAAAAGGAAGATAATGGGTGAATTTTATTTAGGACTTCAGGAAATACCCAGCTGGTTTATAGGACTGGAGATGATTGCAAGGGCAAATCTGAGAACAGTGAAAGGAGTTAAAAATTTAAGACAGGAAAACACATGGGTGATAGGTAAATAGGACAGGGTGGGAGTTAAGCCACAGGTAGCAGAGTTTTGAAATGTCTAAAAATTGCCTGAGTAGATGAAGATCAAAGAAGTAACTGGGAAGAGAGTTCCCTTAAGGAAGAGTGTAGTTATTTATAATGGAGCCACAAGAGATGGGTAGGGTCTTACTTTAAAACTTCTTGTTTGTATTTACAGCAGAAGCCACAGAAGTTAGGGAATTCAGGGAAGAGGACAGTGAAATCTTATTGACATTACAAAGGAGGAGGTGTTGGCAGTCTTGAAAAGCATAAAGGTGGATAATATTCCCAGAAAATGACTAGGTGTATCACAGGATTTTGTGGGAGGAAAGGGAATAAACTGAGCAAAGATTTTTGCTTCTTTTAACCACAGCAGGGGTACCAGAAGACTGGATGATGGCTAATGCCATGACTTTATTTAAGAAGAGCTGCAAGGTCAAGACATGGAACTACAGGTTGGTGAACCTTAAATCAGTGGTGTGGAAGTTACTGGGTGGGAATCTGAGGGACAGGGTTCATTTGGATTTGAACACAGAACATTCGGTACAGCAGATGGACAGGCCCTTGTGCCAAGTTAAACTAAATCACTTGAAAACATTGGTGGATACAGGACTGAAATGGTTATATTTGAATGCACACAGTAATATGCAATAAGGTAGATGATCTTATAGCACAGCTAAAAATTGACAGGCATGATGTTGTGAATATCATGCAGTCGTGGCTGAAAGATCACAACTGGGAGCTTAACATCCAAGGATGAACATCGCATCAAAAGGACAGGTAGGTGGGAAGAGGGTGTGATGGCGCCGTTGGTTTAAAAAAAAAATCAAATTCTTGGAAAGAAGTAACATAGGATCAGAAGACATAGAAACTTTATGGGTAGAGTTAAGAAATTGTAAGGGTATAAAGATGCCGAAGGGAGTTATATATAGGCCTCCGAACAGTAGCCAGGATGTGGGATACAAATTACAATGGGATATAGAAAAGGAACATAAAAAGGGCAATGTTACGATGGTCATGGAGAATATTAATATTCAGGTAGACTGGGAAATATGTTGTTGGGTCCGAAGAGAAGGAACTTGAACTATGACTACCAGATGCCTTCAGCCCACTTGAGAAAAGGCAATTCTGGTCTGGGGCTGTGTAATGAACAGGACCTTAGGAGGTAGTAATCACAATATGATAGAATTCACCCTGCAGTTTCAGAGGGAGAAGCTAAAATCAGATGTATCAGTATTACAGTGCAGTACAGGAAACTACAGAGGCAAGAGAGAGCACATGGACAGCATTAAAGCAAAAAAGAAAGCAAACAAAAAAGCAAAAGTTAGTGGTAAGATAGGATTGGGAAGCTTTTAAAAACAAACAGAAAGCAACCACAAAAAGCAATAAGGAGGGAAAAGGTGAAATTTGATGGTAAGCTAGCCAATAATATAAAAAGAGACGACCAAATTTTTTTCCCAGATTTATAAAGAGTAAAAGAGGCAAGAGTGGCTATACCAGAAATTCAAGAGTGTTATATTCAATGAAGTTGCTATTACAATGAAGGTGCTCAGGAAGCTGAAAGGTTTGAAGGTAGATAAGTCACCTGGAGCAGATGAACTATACCCTGGGATTCTAAAAGAGGCACAGGCCAAGTCACTGGGTATATAATAGATTCAGATTAATTGGGACACATCAGGACCAGTATATTTTGGCTTAATTAAGCAGCTGACCCAATTAGCCGATGTTTCACGGAAATAGTTTAAAAGTTATTTTAAAAAAAGACAAACTAATGAGCAAATTATGTACTTAAATGAAATACAGAACAAGTTAGAATACTACCAATACTACTATGGTACTATAACTTTGCCAAATGCTAACTGCATTCTCTACCCTACTCTTTCAGATAGGTGAGTGAAATATTCTTTTACTGTCCTTTGAGTGAATGAATGGGAGGAAAACCCGGAAAACATTATGTTATCGGTACACAGAGGAGGCATGCAATAAAAACACAATAGATCAGGTTTCCCAGTTAATTGAAGAATTAGGATATTGGCCTGGACTAAGTGTAGAATTTGTTCTTACCCAGTTCCCACCAAAGAGCCATCACGGTGGAAGGCAATGTCATAGACACCCTTGCTATGGCCTTCCTGGTGCAGGATTTCCTCCTGAGCTTCCAGGTCCCAGAGTCTCCAGGAGTGGTCATAACTAAAAAGCAGAAGCAACAGTAAAAACATACCATCTTACCTATAACATCGCTTAATACTGAAATAACTAGGTCTCATCCACAGTAAGGAAATGGCTACGTAATACAAGAGTGCAGAAACACCACCAATGATTAACTGAATGAGAAACACATCACTAGCATGTTAACACAAGAATATGACATTTAGCTACTGCTTTTTGTACAAATGCCAATAAGCAAGTGCATGAGACATGATGGAGTGGATACACATTCAGTACATATGTGAAAATGATGAGAACAGATAGAGATTTACAGAATGAGGTGTCTGATGCAACAGCAAAGGCAGAACTAAATTCTGTAGATTTAAATTCTAGCAACCATAACACATCATGTAACACAGGCCATCTTCAGTCTCTTTTGAATTGTTCAGTTAATGTTAACTTAACACATACTGTATATTAGATACTACTTACCATGTGGTCCCGAGAAACCTGCCTGATGGATGCCACGCCACTCGAGCGACTCTCATTGTGTGCCCTTCAATGTTGGCTACTGGCTCATCACTGCAAAAGATCAAAGCACAAAGAAACGTGCTATTAAACAAGGACATGCATTTTATTTTTATTTAGGGACACAATGTGACACTTTGAGCCATGATGCTCAGCAATACAGATTTAACCCAAGACTAATTCAAATTACGTTTATTATCAAAGTATGTATGCAGCATACAACCTTGAAATTTGTCTTCCTACAGTCAGCACGAAACAAAGAATTATGGAACCAACTTGTTGAAAGGAAAACAGGAAAACCTTCCTCTACCCCCACATGCAAAAAAAACTTGCATAAGCGGCAACAACAAAAAAAGAGCAAAAACACTGAATATAAAATGCAAAATCAAAAGGTATATTTCAGTTCAGCTCAGTGATCATTATCTGCAGGCCACCCCAATTCAAAAATCACCCAGAAGTAGCAACAGAGAAAGGAGTGACCAAAACTAGTACACATAATAAACCTGAATTAGAGTCCAAATCTACAAACTGCAGCGTTTAAACCTTGCTCTGGCACCATCGAGGGAGAGAGATCAGTTGAATGCAAGGACCTTCCCTCGACAGCAGTGAACGAGAAGCAATTTACAATTTAAAATTATGTGACAATTCACAATGAACAATTAACCTACTAACCAATATGTCTTTGGAATGTGAATTTAATTGAATTGAATTGACTATTTCTTACATACTTCACATACACGAGGAGTAAAAATCTTTACGTATATTTCCATCTAAATGTGCAATCATGGTAATTTATAATAAATAGAGCAGTCAAAGTAATACAGAGTACATTCAAATCAGTGTGAGTTCATCAGTCTGATGACCTGGTGGAAGAAGCTGACCCAGACCTGTTGGTCCTGGATTTTATACTGCAATACCGCTTCCTGGATGGTAGCAGCTAGAATAGATTATGGTGGGATGGCTTGGGTCCCCAATGATCCTTCAGGCCCTTTTTACACAACTGTCCTTGTAAACATCCTGAATCTTGGGAAGTTCACAACTACAGATGCGCTGGGCTGTCTGCACCACTCTCTACAGAATCCTGCAGTTAAGGGACGTACAGTTCCCATACCAGGCAGTGATGCAGCCACTTAGGATGCTCTCAGTTGTGCCCCTGTAGAAAGGGAGGAAACTGGAGCACCTGGAGAAAACCCATGCAGTCCCCAGGGAGGACATAGGAAATCTATAGAGGACGCCGGGATTGACAGCGTTGAGCTAATTGCTATGCAACTGTCACATCCCCAGTGGGGCTTCATGGCATTTTGTAGAGCTTTTCACAACTGCTAAAGTGGTTTACAGCCAATAACACTATTTTGAAGACACTGCTGTAGGCAATATGGTGGTTTATTTGAGTGCACAATGCTCCCTTAGCTAACATTAAAATAAAGGAGATGGTAGTCAATTTTAGTTGCTGATTCAGGGATAAATAGTGCTCAGGTCATCAAGAGACAACTTTCACACTAGAACAATAATCTGGGATCTTTTGCACTCATCCTAAAGGGAAGATAGGGGTTGTTTTGTCCAATGGGTAGCACCAGCATTCCCTCAGTACTGCACTGGATGGTCATCTTAGACTGTGTAATGGATTCTCTGTGGGTGGGGAGGGAACTTGAACCCACAATCACCAAGCTCAGGTAAGAGGCTCAAGTGGGTTTAGGCTGACAACTGGGTTGGTGTAGTGCATGTTTTGTATAAACATATCAATTTGGTGCAGGTTGGAAACAGTCAACAAACACTTTAATTCAACTAGTTGGAATCAACATATTTAAATATGTCAGCCACAATGTCAAACTCAAAGGGGAAGTACTACATAACTGAATTAACTGTGCTACTAATACAGAATTGACACAAATATGACAGCTTCTCATACATAACTTTCTGAAGTTCACATTCATTAACACTACTCCTTACCATTTCAAAATTCTCCAAATCCAACATGAAACCGAGCAAAGAATTTCACAGTCAATGCTGGATTAATGTGACATGAAAAAAAGCTTCAAATGAAACAGATGCTCGCATCTCATCAAGACTCTTAGCCAATTATCTTAAGAAATTAAGATGCTCAATTGCTAAACCTATTGAACACAACTATGCAAAAAACCATTCTCAGTGAGATTATCCCCTTACTAGATTGCAAATCTGTCCAGATTTTCATAGGCGAGCTGGCCCTCCAACCCAGAACACCTACAGATCCAGTTTAAACGGGTGATCAGCTATGAACAGTGTCGCTCAATCAGTTACTGCTTTTTCATTGATGGATGCCAGCCAAGTTTCTGACCAGTGGGCAACACAGATAAATGAAACAACACTCCAAAAATGCACAATGTAAATTAGGGTTGGAACCAACCCGGATTTCACCACCAGCAGAGCAGAAAAAAGAAACAGAAAGGATGGGGAGGGTGGGGAGAGCAAAGGTCCATGACAGGGTACAGAACAAGAGAGACTGTGATGTAGATGATGGCTGTAGTGCCACAGGGTGGGGGGGGGGGGGGTTGGTATTGGTGAATTTCAGTGTTTAACACTAAGTACAGCTCACTAATTGTCAATAAGAATAAATCCAAGTGTGGTTTAGATATACTATATTGCTCTCAAGTTCTGTGGATACAAATTCTACTGGGTATACTAGCTCCACAATCACAAATCCCATTACATAATAAATTGCATTAATGAAAGATAATAGGTTAATTAATAAAATAGGGCAGCAGAGTAGTGTAGCGGTTAGCACAACACTTTACAGTACAGGCGACCCAGGTTCAATTCCCTCCCTGTAAGGAGTTTGTACGTCCTCCCCGTGACTGCGTGGGTTTCCTCCCACAGCCCAAAACCGAACTGGTTGGTAGGTTACTTGGTCATTATAAATTGTCCCATGATTAGGCCAGGATTAAATCTGGGGAATGCTGGGCGATGCAGCTCAAAGGGCTGGAAGGGCCTATTCCAGGCTGTATCTCAATCAACCAATCAATAAATAAAACTTTGCAATAACTTCAATCTGTTATGAGAGAAAGCAGAATCACATTGCAGCCGTATTTGATCTGTGTAGATTTATGTTACTAATTATAAATGTAGATGTTAACCATTACACTGCATGGATTTGATACATGGAATTTAGAAATATTCTACATCATCAAGATGCAGAGACCATTACCAAATGGAGGATGTTGGGGAGGGGGGGTGAAAACAAGAAATTATAGGCTTAACAGCAGCTGACAGAAATATGACAATTACTGTTATTGCTGGCATCCACTAATAAGAAAATGATAATAGAACACAAAGTCACTATTGAATAAAATTGATAAAAGTCAAATAATACCTAATACATTTATTAAACTTTTTCTGAAAACACTACAAGCATAACTGAAATGGAGAAATGAATGGATGTGGTGCATTTGTCATTGTGCCACAGAAAAGGTTTTAGTACAGGGCGTGCTCTATAAGAAAGATTGAGCAGAACAAGTCCAAGAATAAGAGATTATCACATTTAAACAAGATTTAAATGTGGGTTCGGTAAGGCAGATGCTGGAATGCTAATATTCCTGTAATGGAAAAGTCGAACCAAGAGGACAAGACTGGAATGAATGCAAACAACTTCTATCAGACATTTGTGACTTTTTGGAGATCTCCACTCAGGTGACTTTCAGTCTGTCATTTTAATGGTGAATATAGAAGTTACATGGTTAAGTTAGGCAAGAAGGTGGACTTGATGCCAAAGGTCAGATCAGTCATGAGTCTACTCAAACATGTAGCAGGCTTGAGTAGGCTAATGTCTCTCACAAACAAGAGAAAATCTGCAGATGCTGGAAATCCGAGCAACACACACAAAACACTGGAGGAATTCAGCAGGCCAGGCAGCTTCCGTGGAATCACCCCGCCGAAGGGTTTCGGACCGAAACGTGGACTCCACTCTTTTCCTAGATATGCCTGGCCTGCTGAGTTCCTCCAGCATTTTGTGTGTGTTGCTAGGCTTATTTCTCTTATTTGATTTGTCAACATTTTATTTACCAATGCACTAAACAAAAGCACTTTAAGAGCAGACTGCGGTGCAAACCAAACTGAAGTAAAATAGCCCAATACCGAATTATTTAAAATTTCACTTGCGAGAGGATAAATTCAAAATAAGCTCAGTGATGTGTAAATTGATTAAAATGGTAAATGCAGATCTGATTAGTATAGATTATGTTAACAGCAGGCTTAACTTTTAAAATACTGAATAGGCATAAGGCTATTTTAAAGCAACAGGACAGCTCATGAAATTGAGTGTTTCATCAGACAAAGTACAAGCAATTTGCAGTAAATCAATAAACCTCAGATGGTAGATTTGAAAGACAATTTAAATCCAACAGAACACTTTTCATCTTAATATAATCTTAATGTATGTTACACCCTTGACTATAATCTTCACAAACCTTTCCAAATTCCAGAGCTTCACTGAGCCGTCGGCCGCACACGATGCCATATTACAGTCCTTTTCATCAAGTGAAATGGTGGCTTGCGGATGAAATACAATGGCGCCCACGTTCGTGCAGTGACCTGCCAAGACAGAAAATCTCATCAGCAATTACTGTGCGCAGCTGCGCTCCTGACTACCCTCACATTCATGAATTTAATCACTCCAACACTGAGAGTGTGTCTTCAACCTTTGAGGCCCAAGAATATGAAACTGCTCCCTTAACTTCTCCATTTGTTTAAGGCCCTCCATAAAACTTAACGCTTGAGTAAGATATTGGTCATCCACTTTAACATTTCTCCATGTGGTTTGGCAACAAATTTTTGTTTGACAATTCTCATCTTAGGTTCAATTAAAAACTGTTATACAATTGAAAGGTGCAGTTGCTGACAGTGAATTCTTCATTCAGTCATCATCATGAGGATTGGCTGCCATAAAAAGCCCTGGAATCAACTAGAAACAGAGAGCTGTTGTAATAGAGCATTGCTTGATCTGTCTAAGAACCAAAGGGCCTTACCCATCTATAAATTGCCTTGGGACTTTCTGGAACACAAATTGTGGTACATAAGGCTTACCTCTCAGTGTACGAATAAGGTTACAGTCAGGAACATCCCACAGCTTACATAATCCGCTCCTGTAGACAAGAACAAACCACTATCAGAATATGTTAATCAAATAATACAGAAATAAAAAGAACACCAGCACAGTTTCCCTGTTAACATGTAGGTTTCACTCAGGTACTCTGGTTGCCCTCAACATCCCATAACGGTCAACTGACCACTGTTAATTACTCCTAGAATATAGAAAACTGGGGGAATGTTGATGGGAATGTGAGGAGGGTAAAACAGGTTTATGCAGGATTAGTGTAAAAATGCATGCTCCATAGTCAGCTTGGGAGTTGGTGAGCACAAGGGTTCACACCGCCGACTTTAAGGAGTTGGTACGTTTTCCCCGTGACCATGTGGGTTCCCTCCTATTGTTCGAAGATGTACTGGTTGGTAGGTTAACTGGCCATTGTAAACTGTCCCGTGATTAGGCTAGGGTTAAATCGGGGAATTGCTGAGTGCATGGTTCAAAGGGCCGGTAGGGTTTATTCCATGCCATATCTCAATAAAAAAAGTAGGAACAGAGGTACAAAATCAAGAGAGACCACAGGTGCTGAAATCTGGAACAAGAACACTGGACAAACTGAGCAGCATCCATGGAGGCAAAACGTGCAATACATCCCGGGCTAAAAGCCTGCACCAGGGCGAGGGTGAACAGGACGATTCAGTGACTAGCATAATGTAGTCTGTGGGGTGCGTGTTAGATGGAAACAGATTTTTTTGGGGGTGGGGAGGGAAGAGGTAGGAAATAGGTGAGGTGAGGGGGAAAATAATAAAGCTAGCTGCAGATGTGAGTATGGATGTGGGTTACCTGAACCTAGAAAATTCAATGTTATTACCATTGGACTGTAAGCTACCCGAATGGAAAATGAGATGTTGTTCTTTCTGTTTACATTTGCCCTCTTCATAGCAATCTGTCCGGCGACAGACAAGTTGGTGTGGAAATAAGAAGGGAATTACAATGATATGCGATCGGAAACTCAGATGGCAACTGCAGAGTATAGGTGACTTTCAAAACGAACGCCTAGTCTGCACTTGGTTTCATCACTGAAGAGGATGTCACATAGTCGCGAAGCCTCTCGTGCCTCTTGCGCTATTCAGCACAATCGTGGCTGATCTATGCTATGTTAGCCTTAACTCCTTTTCTGTGCCAGTTCCAAATGAGGGGTAACCTTACAATTTTTTTAAAAAATCAACTTTCACCTTAAATGTATCTAATGATCCGACCTCCACACTCTCAGGGCAGAGAATTCCAGAAATTCCCTACTCTCTGAGAAAAGAAATTGTTACGCACCTCAGTTTTAAAACACTGTAGCTATATTGCCTTGTGTGTGACTCTCCCACTAGTGAAAACATCTCAACAGGTACCCTGTCGAGTACCCCTCAGAAACCAAATATAGACCTAAACACAGTCTGGGCTGTTTTGATTGGATAGCCCTTTCATTTCAGAATTTTTACCTGGGGTGATTCTCCTTTAGGCTATCTTCAATACCACCATACCTTCCAGTTAGATAAGTGGACTAAAACTGTGAGTTTTCCAGGTTCTAGGTAACACTCTGTACAACTGTAACAAAATCTCCCTATTTTTAAACTCAAACTTTATTGTAATAAATTACATTATTAATGTAAACAGCAAACAACTGTAGGTCAAGAACTGCTTCGAGTTACTCCGCTAGTTACATCCCTTCAGCTGGAAAACCACGCATTTGTTTTCCATGTGACAGCCAGTTTTCAATCTATATTAACACACTTCCTCCCATATCTTAAGCTCTAAATTATGCATCAGCCTCTTATGTGCCAACACGTTTAATGCTTTCTGGATATCTAAAATCCAACATATGCAGGTTTCCTTCTACCAACCCATCTTGGCATATCTTCAAAGAATTCTTAACAAATTGGTCAAAGAAGATTTATTTTAACTAAAATACTGATTGGATTTGTTTAAATTCAGCTTTATTGAATGGTTAATTATTTCCACTTTGAATCATGACTCTAGCTTCTTTCTAACTTTAGATGTTAAATTGATGTCATATGACGAGCATTTGATGGCCCATGGCTGGTAGTCACTAGAATTCAGAAGAATGAGGGGTGACTTTATTGAAACTTATCGAATGGTGAAAGGCCTTAATAGAGTGGATATGGAGAGGGTGTTTCCTATGTTAAGAGAGTCTAAGACCAGAGGACACAGCCTCAGAAGAGGGGCGCCCTTTTAGAATGGAGATGAGGAGGAACTTCTTTAGCCAGAATGGTGTATCTGTGGAATTCTTTGCCACAGGCAGCTGTGGAAGCCAGGTCTTTATGTATATTTAAGGCAGAGGTTGATAAACCCTTGATTAGTCAGAGCATGAAGGGATATCTGGAGAAGGCAGGAGATTGGGGCTGACAGGAAAGTTGGATCAGTCATGATGAGCTGATCAGTCTGGTAGAGCAGACTCGATGGGCCAAATGGCCTAATTTTAACATATATCTTATGGTCTTGTGGTCTAAATTAACTAGCCTGTAGCTCCCTACCTTTTGTCTACCTATATATTTTTAAACAAGTGTGTCACATTGTCTGATTTCCAAACTACCCTCCTAGAATTCAGTGAGTTTTGAAAAATTTCATCCCATTGTGTTCACCATCTCAGCAACCAGTTCATTAGGTGCAGACCATTTGTGTCAGCTATCTACAGTAACCACCTTTAAACCTGTGGATTTCTTGAATATCTTATTTATCCCTTTGATTGGGATTTTTTTTTAAATACAAGGTACTCCCTGACATTTGAAGTTAGCCATTTGTTAATCTTGGGGTTATTTGCAGTATCCTCCATGGTGAATACTGATACAAATTTTAAAAAATAATTTAACAATCTAACATCTGTTTCCTGTTATTAATTTACCAACCTTGTTCTTTAGAGTCTCCACTCTTACCATACAACCTTCTTCCTATTTATATATACACAGAAATTCATACTACTTCTTTTGATAGATGTTACATGCAAATTTTATCTCAAAATCAATTTTTTCCCTTTTTATGGTCTCACACAGTCATCAGTCACATGTCATTTGACTGCCTCTTTGGTCAGCAGAGTATAATACCAAGTAGCCTATGACTCAGTGAAACATTTATGAGATCCCAACGAAGTACTGAGACTTACCAGGAAGCTGTAACTAGGAGTTTGGAGTTGGGGCTGAACTGACAGTAGGAAATGGGACGGTCATCACCAATCTGACTACAGAAGTTATTCAGGGCCTGCAACAAAGTGAGAGCAGATGTCAGCAAGAGGCAGACAGGTACATCGGGGGGAGGAAAAAACAAAAGAGAGGAAAATGGAGAATCAATGTCTTCTGTTTTATTATTATATTTCTTAAAACTGCAAAGTGTCAACACAGTTTGCTTTGACTGAGAATACACAACTTAAGTTTGCCTTAAGTTAGCAAGGTAATTGAACAGCCCCTCACCATATCACAGTGTCAAGTCATAGAACACCATAGCACATAAAACAGGTTCTTCAGCCCATCTAACCTATGCCAATCCATTAATCAACCCATTCCCTTCAACCTGCACCCAGACCAAAGCCCTCCATGCCCGTAACATCCATTCACCTATCCAAATTCTCTTAAATGTTGAAATCGAGTCTGCATCCACCACTTGGCACATTGATCCAAGATGGCGGCACGACGCAGCTTGCAGTGGCCACTCCGGAACTGATTATCTGTTATTTGTGAAGTGGGGTGCCGTGCGCAATCATAATCGATTGAAAACGGATGTGGAAGCACAGAGAAACATCGGGAAATTCCAGGAAGACCTTCTTCGTTGCTGCTGCTGCTGCGAGGTCCGGGGCTCTGCTGGGAAGAACAGGCTCCCAGTCCTCGGGGTCGCATTGCCGATGGCCGTTGGCGGGGCCATCTTAATATGCTTGGCAGAGGATGGTGCTCGGAGAAGTTGTGCCGGAGGGGATGGTCGTCAGCTTGGAGGTTCAATGGACTCGGACTCCTTTCGACGGACTCAGGTCACTTTCGGTGTGTGCTGCGTCTGCGAGGCTGGTTTCGATGGAGCTTCCATTGTGTGCTGCGTCTGCGAGGCTGAGTCGGGCGGCGCCTTGGAAGTCCATAGCGGGGGTACTCCCTTCTGCCGCCGGCATGGGATGGCAAGTCTGTCAGGACCCTGGGGACTTGTGGAAACTGTGGTGATTTCTTTTGAAGTTACTGTCCTTTAACATCATGGACTATTTTTACTGTGCCCATAGTCTGTTTTTTTTAAATCAATTATGCTATTGTTTGCACTGTTGTAACTATATGTTGTAATTATGTGGTTTTGTGCAGGTCTTGTAGTTTTAGATTTTGGTCTTGTTTTTGTCTGGTGGATTTGGAGCTCCTTTCTGGGGAACACGCTAGACAGTAGCGCGATATTAATACGCAGCAGCCTCTCCTCTCTGGATTGGGGATTGCCAAATGTTACGTGGATTTTCTGGTGTAGTCTGTTTTGTCATGTGCTTTTGTGATATCATTCTGGGGGAATGTTGTCTTATTTTTTAACTGCATTGCATTTGTGGTTTCTAAATGACAATAAACTGAATCTGAATTACGTTGGGCGGTTCATTTCACACTCTCAGAGTGAAGAGGCTCCCCCTCATGTTCCCCTAAAACATTTCACCTTTCACCCTTAACCCATGACCTCTACCTGTAGTCTCACCCAACCTCAGCAGAAAAAGCCTGCTTGCATTTACCCTATCTATAACTCTATCAAATCTCTCCTCAATCTTCTACGTTCTGTGGATAAAGTCCAAGCCTATTCAAACTTTCCCTACAACTCTGGTCCTGAAGTCCCGGCAACATCCTTTTAAATTTTCTCTGCACACTTCCATTCTTATTTACATCTTTCCTGTAGGTTGGTTACCAAAACTACACACTATACATTAGGCCTACATAAGAACATAAGAAATAGGAGCAGGAGTAGGCCATCTGGCCTGTCGAGCCTGCTCCGCCATTCAGTAAGATCATGGTTGATCTGTCCATGGATCATCTGCACCTACCTGCCTTCCCCCATAACCTTTAATTCCCCTACTATGCAAAAATCTATCCAACCTTGTCTTAAATATATTTACTGAGGTAGCCTCCACTGCTTCATTGGACAAAGAATTCCACAGATTCACCACTCTCTGGGAAAAGCAGTTCCTCCTCATCTCCGTCCCAAATCTTGAGGCTATGTCCCCTAGTTCTAGTCTCACCCACCAGTGTAAACAACTTTCTTGCCTCCATCTTATCTATCCCTTTCATAATTTTATGTTTCTACAAGATCTCCTCTTATTCTTCTGATTTCCAGCGAGTACAGTCCTAGATGACTCAATTTCTCCTCTTAGTCTAACCCCCCCTCATCTCTGGAATCAACCTGGTGAACCTCCTCTGCACCACCTCCAAAGCCAGTATATCCTTCCTCAAGTAAGACTAGAGCTGCATGCAGTATTCCAGGTGTGGCCACACTAGTACCCTATACAGTTGCAGCATAACCTCCCTGCTCTTAATTTCAGTCACTCTCCATAGGTCTCAACAACATCTTATAAAATTTCACCCACCTTATGTACTCAATACATTGATTGATGAAGGCCTATATGCCAAAAGCTTTCTTGATGACCCATCTGTCTGTGACACCATTTTCAAGGAATTATGGATCTGAAGTCCTAGATTCCTCTGATCTAAGGCACTCCTCAGTGCCGTATCGCTCACTGTGTAATTCCTACCCTGGTTGTTTCTCCCAAAGTGCAACACGTTACACATTATCATTCAGATCATTGAGAGAGATGACCAACAATAAAGGACCCAGTCCTAATCCCTGTGGAACGCCACTAGTCAAAGGCCTCCAGTCAGAGTCGCAACCCTCTACTACCACTCTGTCTTCTCCCACAACGCCAATGTCTAATCCAAATTTCTACCTCATCTTGAACGCCAAGCGACTGAACCTTCTTGACCAACCTTCCATGTGGGACCTCGTGAAAAGCCTTGCTGAATCCATGTGGAAATCATCCACTTCCTTGCCTTCATTGATATTCCTGGTAACTTCATCAAAAAATTCGAAGACTGGTTAGACATTACTTACCGCACACAAAGCCATGCTATCAGTCCCTGTCTATCCAAATAGTTATGTATCAAGTCTCCTTGCATATTTTCCAATAACCTTCCCACTACTGATGTCAGGCTCAATGGGCTATAATTTCCTGGCTTATTCTTAGAGCCTTTCTTAAACAACAGAACAATACTAGCTATCCTCCAGCACCTCACCTGTGGCTAAGGATGATTTAAGTATCTCTGTTAGAGCCTCTTCAATTTCTGCACTAGTCTCCCACAGGGTCCAAGGGAACAGCTTGTCAGGCCCTTGGGGGGGGGGTTTAATCCACCCTAATCTGCCTCAAGACAGCAAATACCTCCTCCTCTGTATTATGAAGGTCCATGACCTCACTGCTGCATTGCCTCACATCTATAGATTCTGTCTGTCTCCTTTCCATTCCATACACAGATTAATACTCTGATCTACCAGAGGGCCAATTTTGTCCCTTGCTATCTTTTTGCTCTTAATATATCTGTAGAAGCCCCTATGATTCTCCTTCATTTTATTTGCTACAGCAAACCCATGTCTTCTTTTAGCAGTTGTGATTTCCTTAAGTGTCCTCTTGCATTTCTTAAGACTCAAGTACCTCGTTTATTCCTAGGACAGAAAGCATCCTATCTGGGTGCATCACAGCTTGGCATGGCAACTACTCTGCCTGTGACCGACAGAAATTGCATAGAACTTTGGACACAGCTCAGCACATTATGAAAACCAGCCTGCCCTCTGTGGATCTCTGTCTAAATTTCTCTCTACCTCAGGAAAGCAGCAGCCAACATAATCAAAAATCCTACCCATCAGGGACATTCTCTCTTCTCCCCCTTCCCGCTGGGCACAAGATACAAAAGCCTGAAAGAAGATACCACCAGTTCCAAGGATAGTTTATATCCATTGTCATAAGACTACTCAACAGTCTCTTAGTACAATAAGATGGACTCAACCTCTGCCTTGTACTTTATCGTCTACCTGTACTAAACTTTTTCTGTAACAGTAAAACCATACTCTGCATGGTCTCGGCCCTAAACGTCAACTGTTTCCATAGATGCTGCCTGGCCTGCTGAGTTCCTCCAGCATTTTGTGTGTGTTGCTTTGGATTTCCAGCATCTACAGTTTTTGACATTCTGCATACCACTATTTGACTTTATACTACCTCAATGCACTGTTGGAATAAAATGTTCTAGATGATCAGTATGTAAATTTTCACCGTACTTTGGTTATGTGTGACAATAATAAACCAATTTAAGAGTGCACAGTGGTAAGTGCAGATACTGAAGGTTCTTTGCTTGGACACTATTTAACATGCATTTACTAGACAACATTACTTTGCAATGGAACTAATAACAATGGTGGGTGTTATTAACAACTTCACTGCATACGGGCAGAAGTTGTTGGTGTCACAAGTTATAAGGTTACCTATCCTTAAAACTGGTATCTCTCACATTTTGAAGAAAAGTGAAAAATAAAGTTACATTGAAGCTTAGATTAAGTACAATCTGGAAATAATTCGGAAAACATGTACCCCATATGGTTGGGTTGAGTTATTCTCTGATCCTGACAATTGTGATGAAATGTTTGCAAGTATATTGCCAAGTACAGAGAACAACTCAACCCAACTGTACAATCTAGCTTTATCACCTAGATGGTTGATCTTCATGAAGTTGATTTAATTTAGAAGTGAGCAGAATTTAATATTGTTTATTTCCATTGTTTAACTAATATCAGGGAACAGCCTCAGATTAGAAACACCCCATTTCTATTGGGTAAGGGTGCCCCTCTTCATCTCATTTAGCTACAAAACATAATTTCCACAATACTGCTCCAAGTCATTTCAGGGCATCTCCATACAGAGATATAACAATCTAGTTTTACAATTATATTAACTTGAACAACCTTCAGCATCCAACCTTTCATCCTTAATCCTCCATATTATTCCTCCTTGAGCCCCCAGTGTCCTACCAGTGAGCAGAATTGAGTAAGATGGGATTTGTTATCTCCACATTTTGCTTATTCTCCAAAAAGAAAACCCATTTGGGAATCAGAATTCTGCCAGATTGGCAGAGCAAATGAAAGGCCTACAATCACTGTATTTTGCAATGGAGTTCATTCTGACAAATACTCTGTACCTCATGTAGAGTGTAAGTGCAAAAGTGACTGAAGCCTCAGTTGCTAGGCCAGCACGGCATCTTGCATCATTAGAGACAGTCTTCTCAGTGGGTTGCAGAGTGAAACTCTCTCTGTTTCACCCTATTCCACTAAATATTTCCAGTGTAAAATACAGACAAAAAGTTCCTCCACAGCCTAACAATTGTACCTGGTTAGATGCCACATCAGGCAGCTGTAAATACAAAGCTGTGGCGTCAGTTCCTTCCTTTCTTCCCCATACACCCATGAATGAGTGGCTACGTTCTGCTCCAACTCCATTTACAAGTTTGCAGATACCACCACCTTAGTGGGCCAGACCATAAATAAGACAGAGTACCATAAGGAGATAGAGCAGTTGATAACATGGACTTAAGACAACAATCTTTCCCTCAATGTCAGCAAAACAAGAGGTGATGACTTCAGGAAGCAATGTAGAGAACGTGCCTCTGTACGAATCAAAGGGGCTGGGTGGAGATGGTTGGTATATTCAAGTTCCTCAGTATAACTGTGTCATGCAACAAAAGATTTATATAATGGCCACTCAGTTCAGGGATAGGTAAGCTCCATATCCTCAAACAGATTAAAATACCCTTAGACTCTTGTGAAGTTCTTGTTGTCGAGCAGTGCGGGAAGCTTCTGGAACCTCTTTGTTGGCTCTTGCCTCTTCCAATCGCTTCAAAGCCCTAAAAAATATTTTTTTCCAAAAATAGAGTGTGTCAGGAACCCAGTTCATGTAGTTTTACACACTCATTAAGAATGACCGAATGGTAAACACACACTGTATTATGCACAATATTCCAATAAGATAGTTCAGCTAAAACAGAACATGCTGGGAATACTCAGGTTAGGTAATATTTAATATTTTGTTTTTGGGTCATTGTATGGGAAAAAATTAATTAATAGAGATGTAGAGGGATGGGGACAGCAAAGGGAATAGGGTGGAGATCTTGAGAAAATGAAGGCTGGTTTCATCCATCACACTCTCATCTCAATCTTTGAACCCTTATACTGTTCCAAAAGAGCTCACTGCCAGACTGACAGTAGCATCTTCAGCTTAGACATGTTATGGCTTTCAAAACTCAACACTGAATGAAGAGACTTGGCCCAAAATGTCGACGTTCTATTCCTCTCCATAGATGCTGCCTTCCCTGCCAAGTTCCTACAATATTTTGTGTTTCTCTGGATTTCCAGCATCTGCACAATCTCATGTTCACAGTGAATTTAACCAATAGGTAACCAGCCTTTCCAGCTTGTACAGGAACTGGCCAGTTTTGATATGTTGCCCATCTGAACAATTAAGTCAGCATTTTCTTGTTTCAGTTTTTCAACAGTTTGTGCTTTGCACTTGCAGCTCCAGCACTGATATTTTTCTCCTTTGCCTGCTCGCCCTCTACTTAAACCTCTTCCTGAAAGATCAGTCAACATTAATAAGCCCTCCACATCTCTCCCAGCCAAAGCCAATCATCAGTTTTCTTCATTTCCAAACATCTCTTTTCTTCACTTCACCCCTCCCCTCTGCAATTTAAAAGCATCTTTCAAACTTTCGCTAGTTCTGTTGAATAGGTCGTGCTCTGATTGTACTGCCTGATGTATAATTCCCCACGTACTGCCTGATGTATAATTTCCTATCTGCGACTGTTTGTTTGATGGAGGTTGTATTATTGGTGTACAACACATAAGCATATATACAGAATATACTTATATATAACTACCCTCAGCCTGACCCACTGGGTTTACCCAGCAGTTCTCTTTGTTCACTCAGTATCAAACTGGCCATTTCTGCCGCCCATCATTTTGGCTCAGCTTTCCTTTATGTGCTTCTGACCTGATGCATCTGCCCCATGGCCTCACCGTTACACAGTATTTCACCATATGCACGACACAGCAACTCATCAAGACTCCTTCGACAGCCCCTTCAAAACCCATCACCTCTACCAGCTGAAAGGACAAGGGCAGCCACAGCATGGGGAACACCACCAAGTGGAAGTTGGCAGCATTCCCAGTAAGATGGTGCAAATGCAGTGCAGTGTTTATTATAAACAGACCCACTAAAATATCAGTGCTGTTTATTATATTGTAAATAAATGCCTCAAATAGATGGCTTTATTGGTGTGATTGTTGCATATACATTTTGCCAATATAGTGGTATCATGCTAATAATGTCATTTCATGCATTCAGTATTGGCTTCATACCGCAATAAACATTTTCATATGTTAAAAGGGATATAACCACACACAGTAAATTATAAACCATTTAAAATCTAAAAGCTGCAGAGGTTGAAAATCTGAAATAAAGAGAAAGTACCAGGTATACTCAGTAGGTCAGGTTTAATCTGAACTGAAAGAAAAAGAATTAACATTTCACCTCAATAAATTCATCCAGGATGTTGTCTGGTCCTATAACTTTTGATGCTTCCTATTCTGTTGAAATTTCTTGCTATCACATCAAATTAGTGTCTGCAATGATGCAGATGTCAGGTGAGAGCCAAGGTGTACAATACCCTTGTCACTCCTGGCTGAAAGTGATTGGAAATACATCAAACCTATGTTGATAACTTCTGCCCCCAATGTTGACGATGGAGACATTCCAACACCTTCCTTCTCCTGCTGGCAGTATATTCGCCCTCCATCATTGACGACTAGATGTGACAGGTCACAAGAGTTTTCATCTGATGTGCTGGCTGTGGGTTCGCTTACAGTGTGCTGTTTACTGCAGACAGTCGTCTGCCACAGCTTACCCACAAGATCATCTGTGTTCCTCATTAAACTGGGTGAGTCACTGGGCTGAGCAGCAGTGGTACAATGAGAATTATAATGGGCTGTGAAGGTACAGATGGGTGAACTACAGTTCTTCCCCTGTTGATGGTTTATAATGAGTCATTAACATCTTGCCAGATTTGCTGCATTGTTAATGACAGTAGTACCACGCAACATGATGGAGAGCTAACCCTCAACTTGAAATGGGCCTTTGCATTCACATTTTCTGTACTGAGGTCACCCTTACCAACATCGTCAAGGACAAAAGCTTCTGCAACAGGCAGATCAGTGAGATGAATTTGGCTTATTCCAGAACCCAGAAATGGCACCTATTAATTATATGATTATGTTTACCCTTACTGGTACTGGCTGCAACTTGAAAACATGGAAAGAACAACAATCCTTTCACCATCATCACTTTTATCTGTGCTATTAGAAAACTATGATTCACTTGCAGATCTAAAAGGACATTCTATCCACATCTATTTATTACTACCTATATGGAGAGGCGATTTAGGCTCAGGTTCAAAGATGGTTTGAAATTGACCAAATAGAGGGGTTCAACAATGGACTACTCAACTCTTCACAGCCTGTTTCTAAATAAAAACACAAATTAGGAATCCTCTATATTCATACCCAGACAGCTTACTGTCATCAAGGCCTACCTTGGCAGGGAAAATCGTGCAATGTAGAGACGAGCAGTCTTCAGGGAACTGGGACCCTCGTGATACCAGGTCTGCTGGTGCTGCAGATGAAGAATAGTAAAGCTAAGTCAAATCAGTACCATTTACTTAACGTAAGGAGATATTGCAGGGTTATTCATCCAGTGTTAGCTCTTTGTGACAGATGCCATGCTATACCTGCATTGTTAATTCATCACAACCATTTTCAAACCAAAACCATTCTCATGTTATTTGGAATGGCAATCTGGTGATTACCAACTCAAATAACAAGACCTATTTTCTCAAATATGCTGCATTTTAAGAGCCACAATTCATGTGTTTTTTTTCAAAAACTGAAAATGAGACAGATGCACACTTATAATTTGTAATTTATACATGCTTCCTTTAGTTCACCAAAATTTAATTGTGCATGAGTTTCTGCCATTGGATGGGTAGATGAATGATTTTGAAGTTGCCAAAGTTTTATAAAATAAATGAAAACGATAGATACAATACAGGATTTAACAGTTACCCATTCCGGAAACCTGATCATTAAACCCTGAAGACAACATTCTATATCAATCAACAAAGTATATAACAGCTTTCCACTTTTCTCTCCAAAAAGCTGGCTGTGCACATACTTTTTTTTTGCCAAGGGGAAACATTTACAACTCTACCAGACCAGGAAGAGCATATTTCCTCTTTGCCGACCTTCAAAACCTATAGTGTTTCAGAGCCTGGGGCTTGAGCTGGGATTCCCTGAATATCACAAATACACTCAGTATCCAGTTTTATACCTGTACACCTGCTCATTAATGCAAATATCTAATCTGTCAATCATGTAGCAGAAACTCAATGCATAAAAGCGTGCAGACAGAGTCAAGAGGTTCAGTTGTTATCAGAATGAGGAAGAAATGTAATCAAAGTGACTTTAATGCTGGAATAATTGTTGGTGCCAGACGGGGGTTGTTTGGGTATCTCAGAAACTGATCTCCTGGGATTTTCATGCGCAACAGTCTCTACTCTCTAGAGTTTACAGAAAGGTGTGTGAAAAACAAAAACCATCAGTGAGCAGCAGTTCTGTGGATGAAAATGCCTTGCTAATGAGAGGTCAGAGGAGAATGGGCAAACTGGTTCAAATTGACAGCAACTCAAATAACCGTGTGTAAAAATAATGGTGTACAGAAGACCATCCCTGAATGCACAAAACATCAAACCTTGAAGTGGATGGGCTACAGCAGAAGACAATGAACATACTCAGTTACCACTTTATCAGGTACAGGAAAAAAGTGACCACTGAGTGTACTTGCATTTCTGACAAGAGTAAAATCTAAGGAGGAACGTGTGTGCATGTATGCATGCATCTGTCAACAATACACTACAGGTATTTCTAGACACTAATGAACCTCCACTTTTAAATCACAAACATTCGCCAAATCCAAAATTGAATACACATCAAACTTGTGTACACATCACACCTCCTGTCGGCTTTTCTTTGCATCTTCTATCTTCTCTGTTTTCTTTAAGGCATCAGCTCCCACCACAGATAAGATATTCCTCAACCTGAGTAAAGAATACGAAAAGTTTAGCAATTTGTTAGCAGACAATAATTTCTCCAAGGAAATACGGAGATGCTATTTTCCAGAAGAGCCAATAACACAATATTATCGCCTCAGGATCAGGTTTTTTTTATTGATGGTTAAAATCAGAAAATAACTATGAAAACTTCTGAACACATCTCAACAACACAAATGGAAAACAAAGATCCCATCCCAATCTGCCCAATGGTGCCTTCCAAAAATAAAGATCCATTGTGATAAGGCAGCAGTTAATCCACAGAGCCAAGTTCAAATTTAAAATCAGGTGATAATCTGGAAGTTAGGTGGAAGACGGGGGGCTGGTGAGTCAGAGATTAAGTAGTCTTTGTGATGATATCCATGGAAAACTGCCAGACTATGGTTAAAACCCATTCATTACTGAGAGAAATCTGCCATCCTCACATCTGACTCCAGACTGACCCCATGTGGCTGACTCTTAAATAAAGTCATAAATTATACAGCATTGAGGCCTTCAGCTCAAATCGTGCATGCTGACCATGAGCTAGTCCCACGTATCTGCATTTGCCCCATATACCTCTAAGCCAGAGGTTCCTAACCTTTTTTATGTCATGGACCCCTATCATTAACCTAGCGGTCCATGGACACCAGGTTGAGGACCCCTGCTCTAAACTTTGGCCATCTATGTAGCTGTCTAAATGCCTCGTAAACATTGTTATTGCTCCAGTCTCTACCATTTCTTCTGGCAGCTCATTTCATGTACCCATTACCCTGTGTGGAAAAAGTTGCTCCTCAGATTGCCTTTAAATTTTTCCTCTCACCTTAAACCTATACCTTCTAGTTTTAAACACCCCAGTTCGGGGGGAAAAGTCTGACAATTTACTCTATCTATGTCAAAGATGATTTTATATACTCCTTGAGGTCTTCTTCCCTTCAGTCTCTTATGCTTCCAGAACGCAATGATTCAAAAATGTAGCACCCATCATATGGTACAGAAGCCTGAAGAGACACACACGTTTCAGGAACAGCTTCTTCCCCTCCGCCATCAGATTTCTGAATGGTCAATGAACCTCAGTATTTTTCCCTTCTCTTTTTGTATTAACTATTTATTTTTTATACATACTTCTTACTGTAATTTATAGTTTTTATTACTATGCGTTGCATTGTTACTGCTTCACAGAACAACAAAATTTCACAACATACGCCGGTGATATTAAGCCTGATTCTGGTTTAGAGAAGAAGAGCTCTAGCCGGTCCCATCTCTCCTCATAACTCAGGCCCCAAATCCCAGTAATGTACTTATGAATATTTCTTGCATCCCTTCCAGAAACAGAATTAGAGAAATAGAAGAGTACAGCACAGAAACAGGCCATTTGGCCCATCTAGCTTGTGCCAAGCCATTTAAACTGCCTAGCCCATCACCCTGCACCCAGACCACAGCCCCTCCATACCCTTCTCATTCAAATTTTCTCTATACTCATTCAACCTCATTTACATTATTTCTGTAGGTAGGTGACCAAAACTGCACACAATATTCCAAATTAGGCCTCAACTTCTACAACTTCAACATAACATCCCACCTCCTGCACTTAAGTTTGATTTATGAGGCCAAATGTGCCAAAAGCTATCTTTACAACCCTATTTACCTGTGCCACCACTTTCAATGCATTATGGACCTGTATTCCCAGATCCCTTTGTTCTCCTGCACTCCTCAGTGCCCTACCACTCACTGTGTAAGACCAAACCTTAGTTGTCCTACCAAAGTGCAACATCTCACACTTGTCTGCATTAAATTCCACCTGCCATTTTTCAGCCCATTTTTCCAGCTGGCCCAGATCCCGCTGCAAGCTTTCAGTCTTCCTTGTTGTCTACTGCACCCCCAAACTTGGTGTCATCTGCAAATTTGCTGATCCAGTTAACTATACGACCATCCAGATAATTGATATATAAGAGGAACAACAGACCCAGTACCAATCCCTGCAGCACACCACAAGTCACAGGCCTCCAGTGAGAGAGGCAACCATCTACTACCACTCTCTGGCTTCTCCCACAAAGCCAATGTCAAATCCAAATTACTACCTCATCTTGAATGCCAAGCAACTAAACCTTCTTGACCAACCTCCCATGATAAAGTTTAAGGGAACTGGGGGATTCTCAGGTTCCTGTAAACAATGGGTTAAGTACCGACTATGTCTGTGTATTTTGTGGGTGACTGCAGTGGGTTTGAATAATGTCTCACAGCTGCTTTCTTTGGAGCAAGATAAGGGTTAAAGTCCACCCAAATCCACATAAGATGTCTCCTGGCTTTTAACACCTTTTGGTTTTGACAAAAATTAGACAGGACATTCCTTTCTTAATTAAAACATAAATTTGATGGATGTTCTTATCTTTGTAATTAAGTTGTGGCTCCAACTTAATTAAGTGGTGGCTGGAGTGTCTATCAAACTGATTGTTCTTTTGTATTGGTGGTCTTATAACTTCTAACAATTCTGACATCAGGCAGTGAACTTGTTGAACCACCAAAGGATGGAACGCTTCTCCCCCTGATGTCGAGACCAAGTTCACTCGCCGGCTGAGCACGAAGAAATAAACAGGTGAAAAAGATAAGTAACAATCTTTTTGTGCTGTCGTTATTTGATCTGGCAAATTTACGTTTACACCCACATGGAACCTTGTCAAATGATTCACTGGTCCATGTAGGCAATATCCACTACCTTGCTTCCATCAACATTCCTCGAAAAACACTACAAGACTAAAGTCACAACCTACCCACACACAAAGCTATGTTGACTATGCCTAATCAATCCCTGTCTATCCAAATACTCAAATATCAGGTCCCTGAGAATACCTTCCAATAACTTTTCCACTACTGATGTCAGGCTCACCAGCCTATAGTTTCCCGGTTTATTCTAAGAGCCTTTCTCAAAAAGCGGAACAACGTTAGCTATTCTCCAATCCTTCAGTATCTTACCTGTCGCTAAGATTGATTTAAATATCTTTGCTAGGGCCCCTGCAATTTTTGCACCTGCCTCCCAAAGGGTCCAAGGAACAACATGTCAGCCCTGGGGATTTATCCACTCTACTTTGCCAAAAGATAGCAAACACCTCTTCCTTCCTCTGTAATCTGTACAAGGTCCATGACCTCACTGCTACTTTGTCTCACTTCTATGCCTGTCTCCTGAGTAAATACAGATGCAAAAGATCGACTGAAGATCTTCCCAATCTCTTTTGGCTCCACATATAGATTACCATTCTGATCTTCCAGAGGATTAATTTTGCCCTTTGCTATGGTTTTGCTCTGAACATACCTGCAGAATCCCTTGACCATCTTGACTGCTATAGCAACTTCATGCCTTCTTTTAGCCCTCCTGATTCCTTAAGTGTTTTTTAAGTACCTCATTTGTTCCTACCTGCCTATAACTGTTATGCACCTCTTTCTTTTAAAACCAGGGCATTAATATCTCTTGAAAACCAAGGTTCCCTAAACCTGTTATCCTTGCCTTTTACTCTGACAGGCAGATACAAGTTTTGTACTCTCAAAATGTCATTTTTGAAGGCCGCCCATTTACCAAGTTCACCTATGCCAGAAAACAGCCTGCCCCAATCCACACTTGCCAGTTTTTTCCCCCCAGCAAAACTGGCCTTTCTCATTTTTAGAATCTCAACCTGTGGACCAGACCAATCTTTTTCCATATTTACTTTGAAACTAATGGCATTACGATCACTAGATGCAAAGTATTCCCCTACATCAACTTCTGTCACCTGCCCTGTCTCATTCCTTAATAGGAGATCAAGTATCGCATACTCTCTCATTGGGATTTCTATGTACTGATTAAGGAAACTTTCCTGAACACATTTGACAAGCTCTATCCCATCTAGTTCTTTTACAGTATGGGAGTCCCAGACAATATGTGGAAAGTTTAAAATCACCTAACATAACAACCTTTATCTTTTTCACAACAGTCTGTGATCTCACCAAATTTTTACCCTAAATCCCAGACTGTTGGGTGGTTTTTAATATAACCCATTAACGTGGTCATACCTTTCTTATTCTTCAGTTCCACCCATAAAGGCTCACTAGACAAGTTCTGCGGTCTGCCCTGACTAAGCATTGCTATTACATTTTCTCTTACTAGTACCACCACCACTCTCCCTTAATCCCGCCCGCTCTGTCACATCTAAAGAAGCAGAACACCAGAGCATTGAGCTGCCAGTCTTGCCTCTTCTGCAACCAAGTCTCACTAATGGCTACAATATCATAATTTCATGTGTTGATCCATGCCCTGAGCTCATCTGCCTTTCCTACGATACTTCTTACATTGAAATATACACAGCTCAGATCATTAGTTGCAATCTTTTGATTCATGACTTTGTCTGAGATCTCCACAATTTCTCCACTATCTGGTTCCCACCCCCAGCAATTCTAGTTTAAAATAACATCCCCCACGCCAAACCCTGAAGCAGCACTAGCAAACCTTTCTGCTAGGATATTAATCCTTATTTCAGGTGCAAACCATCTCTTCTGTACAAGTCCCACCTTCCCTGAAAAAGAGCCCAAAGATCCAAAAATCGTATGTTCTCCCTTCTGCACCAACTCCTTAGCTATGTGTTAAACTGTATGATGGCACGGGTAGCAATCCTGAGATCACAATCCTGGAGGTCCTGTCCTTTATCTTAGCACCTGACCCCCTGAAGTGACTTTGCAGAACCTCGTCACTCTTCCTACCTATGTCATTGGTACCTACAAGGATGACAATGACGTCTGGCTTCTCACCCTCCTAACTTAAGAATGCTAAGGACTCGGATGAAGATGTCCCAGACCCTGGTACTTGGGAGGCAACATATAGACAATAGACAATAGGCGCAGAAGTAGACCATTCGGTCCTTCGAGCCTGCACCGCCATTTTGAGATCATGGTTGATCATCTACTATCAATACCCATATTGATACTGCCTTGTCCCCATATCCCTTGATTCCCCTATCCATAAGATACCTATCCAGCTCCTTCTTGAAAGCATCCAGAGAATTGGCCTCCACTACCTTCCGAGGCAGTGCATTCCAGACCCCCACAACTCTCTGGGAGAAGAAGTTTTTCCTTAACTCTGTCCTAAATGACCTACCCCTTATTCTCAAACCATGCCCTCTGGTACTGGACTCTCCCAGCATCTGGAACATATTTCCTGCCTCTATCTTGTCCAATCCTTTAATAATCTTATATGCTTCAATCAGATCTCCTCTCAATCTCCTTAATTCCAGCGTGTACAAGCCCAGTCTCTCTAACCTCTCTGCGTAAGACAGTCCAGACATCCCAGGAATTAACCTCGTGAATCTACGCTGCACTTCCTCTACAGCCAGGATGTCCTTCCTTAACCCTGGAGACCAAAACTGTACACAATACTCCAGGTGTGGTCTCACCAGGGCTCTGTACAAATGCAAGAGGATTTCCTTGCTCTTGTACTCAATTCCCTTTGTAATAAAGGCCAACATTCCATTAGCCTTCTTCACTGCCTGCTGCACTTGCTCATTCACCCTCAGTGACTGATGAACAAGGACTCCTAGATCTCTTTGTATTTCTCCCTTACCTAACTCTACACCATTCAGATAATAATCTGCCTTCCTGTTCTTACTCCCAAAGTGGATAACCTCACACTTATTCAGGAATCTTGATCTCACCCACAGAACCTCCTTTCTGTTTCCCTAACTAACCCCTATCACCACAGCTTGTCTCTTCTGAGTCACAGAGCCAGAGACCTGACTGATGTGACTTTCCTCTGCTAGGTCATCCCCCCCCCACCCCCCCAACACTATCCAAAGTGGTATACCTGCTTTTGAGGGGGATGGCCACAGGCAGATGTTCTACAGCTGGATAACCAGAACTGCACAATTATCTCAGTGAGGTTTCACCAACATCTTGGACAATTGTAATATGACATCCCAACCCCTGTACTCGGTATCCTGACCAATGAAGGCAAGCAAGCCAAACATCCTCTTCACAAAGCCTATCTGTGAAGTTAGACAACAAACTATGCAGGTGTAGCAGTACTGCTAAGCTTTAACATAGGAAGATTAAAGTGGGTATTCCCTGGAGGTCCTAAAGCAGGAGCGCCTTCACCTGAAGGACCGCAGCACTTCAACATTATGATTCACTGTCACCTTCCCAAGGATCATTAAGGACGAGCAGTAAATACTGGCCTTACCATCGATGGCCAGATCCTACAACACTTCACTCCTGAGAGACAAGCTCATCAGATCACTCCTCACTGTAAGATCCTATTTTAAACCTCACCTTTCTCGTCGTTCGGCTGGCCCTTCACCAAAAAGGGTGATTGGTTCCCCAAGCGCTCGCAGACAGGCCTTCACTTCTGCATCATCTGTGGAAACATTAATCTGCCGGGCTCGTTTTCTGCGCTCAAACTCTGCCAGCACTTCGGCCTGCCTCTCGCTGATGTGATCTTCAACATCGTAGAATTCACCTGGGAAGAGACGAGTAGACTTTTACACTTCACTGAAACGTAATCTCTGCACTCTCCCCATAACACTCAGATATTCCCCATTCTGTTAGTAGCAATCCTGCATCACCAGGTACAAGGTTATGGGCTAACATTTCAATCCAAAGACTGGTGCCCAATTCTAAATAGGCCTTTTGATGAGATAACAAACCAAGTTCTTAAGTGAAGTTAAAGATCATATGGCTCTCTATGAAAAAGAGGTGCTTAAATGCACATATTGTTGACTGCAGGATCTTGTTATGCAGAAATAGGCCACAGTGTTTCCCACATTACAACTGGGACTGCACTTTACACTTCAACAATTTTTGCATCAAAACAAAGACAAGAAACCCTGATAAATACAAGAGCTATTTTTCATTATTATTACTTTGCATAATAGTTGTCAATATTATACAGAGTACAGCTTAAGACAGGAGTAAAGTTTTGAATGAGATATTAGGGACAATCTTTCCACACAGGGAGGTGAAAATCTGGAAGGAGTTGCAAGAGAAGGCATTCAGATACAACTACAATGTTCAATTGATGTTTGGTGGATACTTGGATAGAAAAGGAAGAGGGTTACAGTCCCACTGTCGGCAAATGTGATTAAAGTAGACAGGCAGATGGGGGTCAGCCAAAAGAACACATTTCTGTACCATACGTTTCTATATTTCTAAGGGTAATGGATCAGACTAGAAAAGGTGAATTTCTATTTATCAGCCTTGTCACAGTGCTGTCTTGCGACTCTACCCAAACATTCTGTATTCTGTCTGCAAAAACTAAATGAATTAATGCAATGTTTTCCTTCACTCCGGGGCAGCCATTCTCTTCCAATTAGGTGAGGCATTAAAATCTCTCAATTAAAATCCCAGCACGTCTAGGAATGGACATTAAACAGAACAGTACAGCACAGTAGAACCCTTCAGCTCATGATGTTGTGCCAACCTTTTAACATAATCCAAGGTCGATCTAACCCTTCTGTCTTACATTGCCCTTCAAGTTTCTTTCATCCACGTGCTGTCATAGGAGGGCAACATCCATCGTCGAAGATCCCCACCACTCAGGTCACGCTCTCTTCTCACTGCTACCATCAGTAGGTGTGGCGGCCTCAGGACCCGCACCTCCAGGCTCAGGAACAGTTGCTGCCTCTCAGCCATCAGGCTCTTGAGAAAAAAGTGGATGGCTGTATTCGGCTTAATTTCCATCACTGAAATGTTCCCAAAACCAATGAACTCACTTTCAAGGATTTGCAGCCATCAAATTCTAACTTTGTGTATATTTACAAAATACAATTAAGTTGGTCAGTAAAACTATTGAAAATCTTTTCTTTGTACCTTTGTCAGTTAAATAAAGGTTCACGTGAATTAACGTATCACAGATTTTTGTTTTTATTGCATTTTGGAAAATATCCCAACTTTTCTGGAAATGGGGTTTGTATTTCTATTTGCACTGTTTGATTTCTTCTGCATGCTGGTTGATCTTGCATTGACCCCGTTATAGTTACTAGTCCATAGAGTTGTTGAATATGCCTACAAGAAAATGAATCTCAGGGTTGTATATGCTGACATATCTGTAATTCGATAATAAAATTTGCTTTGACCGTTTCAGAGTCACTTAAATGTCACAAAAGTAACTGCCTCTACCACCACCCCTGGCAGTGTGTTCCCTGTTCCCACCATTCTACGTGTAAAAAAACCTATCTCTAACATTCCCCCTATACTTTCCTCCCATCATGCCCTCTCGTATTAGCCATTTCCACCATAGGAAAAAGTCTGACTGTCCACTCTTTCTATGCCTCTTATCATCTCTATCAAATCACCTTTGATCTTCTGCTCTAAAGAGTAAGGTCCTGACTCACTCAACCTTTCCTCATAAGACATGCTCTCTAATCCAGGCAGCATCCTGGTAAATCTCCTCTGCACTCTCTCTAAAGCTTCCACATCCTCCCTATAATGAGGCGAGCAGAACTGTACATACTATTCCAAGTGTGGTCTAGCCAGTTTTATAGAGCTGTAACATTTCTTCGTGGCGTTTAAACTCAATCCTTCAACTAATGAATCAGGATTAGAATCTGAATTAGATTTAATATCACTGGCATATTTGTTATTTATGACAACAGTATAATGAAATACACGATAAATAACTGTAGCAAGAAAAAATGGGTTACATTAAGTATATACATGTCTATTTAATAGTTAAGTAAAAATAAGTACTGCAAAAATAACAAACAAAAAAAATTAGTGAGGTAGTGTTCATGGTTTCAATGTCTATCCAGGCATGGGATGGCATAGGGGAAGAAGCTGTTCCTGAATGGTAGGCTGTGTGCCTTCAGCCTGCTGTACCTCCTTCTCGAAGGTAACAATGTGAAGAGGGCATGCCCTGAGGGGTGGGGATCCTTAATGATGGATACTGCTTTCCTAAGGCACCGCTCCTTGAAGATGTCTTACATACCACGGAGGCTAGTATCCATGATGAAGCTGATTAATTTTACAAGTTTCTGCAACTTATTTTGATCTTGTGTAGTAGCCCGTACCCTTCTCCATACAAAACGGTAATGCAGCCAGTTCGATGCTCTCCATGGTACATCTGTAGAAGTTTGAGTGTTTTAGATGACAAACTAAATCTCCCCTCAAACTCCTAATGAAATATAGCCGTTGTCTTGCCTTCCTTATAGCTACATTGACATGTTGTGCCCAGGTTAGGTCCTCAGAGATATTGACACCCAGGAACTTGAAATTGTTCACTCTCTCCACTCCTAATCCTTCAATGAGGATTGGTTTGTGATTCCCCATCTTATCCTTCCTGAAGTCCACAATCAGCTCTTTGGTCTTACGGATATTGAGTGCAAGGTTGTTGCTGCAACACCACTCAACTAACTCGCCATCATCAGCAAAACCATCCTTAACAACCCTATCAATTTACATGGCAACTTTGAGGGATCTACAAATGTGGATCTGAGGATATTTCTGTTCCTCCACACTGCTTAGAATCCTGCCACTAACCTTATATTCTGCCTTCAAGTCCAACCTTCCAGAGTGTATTACTTCACACTTCTCTGGATTAAACTCCATCTGCTACTTCTCAGCCCAGCTCTGCGTCCTATCAATGCCCTGTTTTAACCTACGACAGCATTCTCCACGATCCACAACACCACCAACCTTTGTGTCATCTGCAAACATTCTAACCCACCCTTCCACTTCCTCATCAGTCATTTATAAAAATTAAAAAGAGCAGGGGTCCAATTACAGATCCATGCAGAACATGACTGGTCACCGATCTCCAGGCAGGATGCTCTCCATCTGCAACCACCCTCTGCCTTCCGTGGGCAAGCCAATTCTGAACCCACACAGGCAAGTTTCCCTGGATTCCACGTTTTCTGATTTTCTGCCAAACGTTTTACTAAAATCTATATACACTGTTCTACCTTCATGAATTTGTTTTGACACTTCCTCAAAGAATGCAATCAGGGTACGAGCCATGACCTGCCCTCACAAAGTTAAATCGACCATTCCTAGTAGATGATCTCCAAGTGCTCGTAAATTCTCTCTCTATGAATCCTCTCTAATAGTTTGCCCACCACTAATGTAAGACTTGCTGATCTATAATTCCCAGGGTTAACCCTATTACCTTTCTTGAACAAAGGAATAACATTTACCACCTTCCAATCATCTGGTACTACTCCTGTAGCCAATGAGATGCAAAGATCATCACCCGAGGGGCAGCGTAGTATAACTTGGGAGTATATATTGATTTACTTATTCTGATGTTTTTCAAGATTTCCAGCACATCCTTAGCCATCATATCAACATGTTCCAGTACATCAGCCTGTTTTACGCAGATCGCACATTTGTCAAGGTCCCTCTCACTGGTGACCACTGAAGCAAAGTATTCATTAAGGACCTCTCCTCCCTCCTCTGACTCCTGGCATGTTTTCTTTTTGGGCCTACCCTCACTCAGTCATCCTTTTGTTCTCCATGATCATGTAGAATGATTTGGGGTTTTCCTTAATCCTACTTGCCAAGGCCTTTTCATGTCCCCTTCTAGCTCCCCCAAGTCCATTCTTAAGCTCCTTCCTGGCTACCTTGTAACTCTTTCAAGCCCTGTCAGATCTTTGCTTCCAAAACCTTCTCTTACCAATCATGGTTCCTTTACCCTACCACCCTTACCCTGTCTCAATGGGACAAACTTATCCAGAACCCAATGCAACAGCTCCCTAAAAAATCTCCATACTTCCTTTATGCATTTCCCTGAGTACATCTGTTCCCAATTTATGCTCCCAAGCTCCTGCAATAGCACCATAATTTTCTCTCCCCCAGTTAAATACTTTTCCATACCTTCTGCACCAATCTCAGTCCAAGGCTATGGTAAGGCCTAGGGAGTTGTGGTCACTGTCTCCAAAATGCTCACCCACTGAGGGATCTGTCACCTGACCAGGTTCAATGCCCAGTACCAGATCCAGTATGGTGTCTCCTCCCATCAGCCTATCTGCATAGTGTCAGGAATCTTTTCTGGACACACCTAACAAATTCTGCCCCATCTAAAGCTTTTGCACTATGGACGTCTCCATCAATATTAGGGAAGTTGAAGCCACCCATGACAATAATCATACCAGTTTTTCACCTTTCCAAACTCTGCCTCCCGATCTACTCCTTGGTGTTTCTGTTGCTATTGGGGAGATTTCTAAAATACTTTTAATACAGGAAGTCCCCGAGTTACGAACGAGTTCCATTCCTGAGTCTGCCTTTGAGTCGGATTTGTAAGTAAGTCGGAACAAGTACATCCAGTATTATTTAGCGTCAATTAGTCACACGTTTGTCTTAGTATATAGTATATATTTTACCTTTCTATGCATATAAAATGCATAAGAAACGTATGTATTCCAATAATTAAACCACTGCATTGCTTAGTAATAATTGTAGCTTTCATCGGGGCAGGGCCTTTCACATGCTCCATTATTCTTACTTTATCCTTTAAAATTGTTCCAATCGTTGACCGACTGTAGCCTATCGCTTTTCCAATGACCGATGACATTTCACCTCTTTCCAAACGCTTTATTTTCAATCGTGATCGCTTCCCATCAAAGGAACAGAAACACCGCAGGCAGCAGGTCCCAACCTCTGCCGGCTCTCGAGGTCCGCCGGGTCCTATGGACCACTGCACTGAATTCCCTAGGTCCTAAAGCCCACCACACTGAGACAGGTTAAATGGGACAAGTGGGGGCTGTGCTGAGCTTGGGTATTTGATCCTCCTCAATATTCCACGTGGGAATTTAATCCGGAGGTGGCAGTGTCTTTTTTTTTTAACGAGGTCGAGTTGCGAGCTCAACATCAACCCGGCGCGCTCAGGAGTCACTGGATCGAACTCCGGAACCTCCGTTCTTGAGCCCGGTGCTGATCTCACTGCGCCACCAGCCGACCAGAAAAGGTGGGGGGGGGGGGGGGGGGGGGTCAAGACGAATCTTGTTAAGAAAATTTTAAAAGAAAAATTTAAGCCAAATACAAAGTTACACACTAAACACGGTGTCAACGGCAATGACTTAAAATGGTGGAAGGTGTCGTGATCTGACTTAAAATGACAGACGGCGTTTGCCTTCCTCTGTTCATAAGTTGGACGTTCATAACTTGGGGACTACCTGTAGAGTGATTGCCCCTTTCCTGTTTCTGACATCTGCGTACACTGGCTCAGAAAAGTATCTGTCCACAATGCCTTCTCTTTCTGTAGCTGTGTTACTACACCTGATTAGAAATGCCACTCTCCCACTTCTTTTATCTCCCCCCCTCCGTCCCTTTTGAAATATGTAAACCTTGCAACAACCAGCAGCCATTCCTGCCCTTGTGATGGCCAAGTCTCTGTAATGGCCTCAGAGTAAGGATTAGTACTTGAAGCTACATCTTTAAGTTCATTACCTTTGCATTAAAATACACATATCCGATTGGCTGCAATCACGCTCTATTCACCGCCAATCCTTTCTCACAGGCTCGCTACATGAGGAAAATTTTCTTTCCTAAAGTGCACAAAAGCATCTAAAACCAAGTGCAGGGTACATCTCAATTACTGAACACAAATCATTAACACAAGAAAGTCTGCAGATGCAGAAGCAAATACTCAAATTGTTGGAGTAACTCAGCAGGTCAGGCAGCATCTATGGAAATGAATAAACAGTTGGTGTTTCGGGCCGAGACCCTTCTTCAGGACTGAGAAGGTAGGGGCAGGAAAAGGAGGTCAGCTTGAAGGTAGGTGGGAAAGGTCAAGGAAAAGAAGGAACCTGAGGGGACCATAGGAGAAAAGGAAGGAGGAGGGCACCCAGGGACACAAATGTTTAAGTAACCACATTTTTTTTAAACTAGATTGGATGCAATAAACTCAACTACTGCCACTTACCACCAGATATGTTAATGTGCCCGGCTTCTACACCAACTTTCACAGCCTCTTTCCCCAGATATCCTCCTTCTCCTTTGATAATCCTTTCTCTCTCCTTCTCTTCAAGGCTTCCATAGTAAATCCGGGACTTCTTCGGCAGTGGAACATCGTCATCATCAGACATTTTTCACCGATTGTGAGTAGGGAAACCCTGCAAATATAATTAAATATTTTGATCAATGCTGAAAAGTGTAAAAGACAAACCAATTGATTTTACAGCATGGTTAGTTTTCTGATGCAAATCTGAACAATGAAATACTTGCTCAATTTTCTTCACTCCAACACTACGTCTAATTCAGAATACATACAGCAAGAGCAAGTTGTGGAGTATTTTTCTGTTGAAATGGTCTTACATATACAGACATCCCGAATGATAATAGGTTAGATACAGGGATCTAGTTACTTAGACGTGACACTTTTACAGCTCTGGGTGTTGGGAGTTTGGACGTCAATTCCTGCGCCACCTGTAAGGAGTTAATACACTTTCCCCATGACTGTGTGGACTCCCTTTTCGGTGTTCTGGTTCCCTCCCACAGTTCAAAGAGAGACAGGTTAGTAGGATAATTAGTCATTGTAAATTGTGCTGTGATTAGGCTAGGATTGTTAAATGGTGTGGCACATTGGGTCAGAAAATATAAGTGAAAATAACATGCCCTAACTCTAGCCAGAGCAGAAAAAGGATATGCTGTCACCATTATCCAGAACAATGGTTACATCAGTATAAATTCAAGACTGTAATCAGTAATCTCCTTGCTCATAGAAAGAATAACTGAAATCTGGCACATTCCGCTCTAGAAGGCTGTTGGGAAAGAGGCAATGATATTTTTAGTACATAAGAGTACTCAAGGAAATAGGCCTGAAATACAGGTTACCATGAGGAACTTGCTGAAAATTTATACATTTCAACTGAAAGCAATTTCTCTTATTCTTTCTTCAAGTGAAAGATGACCACTTTTGCAATTTAACACAGGTGAAAGAAATAATCCACGTAACACAAAGAATTTGAGAACATAGATTGAAAAGACAATACTTATCTTTCATGCTGAAAGGGATTTATGGGTCTTTTTACACCGATTATAGAAAACTAAAGTGCAGGTATGAGCAATCAGGGAGATAACTCTTTATTTCAAGGGAGATTTTCCATTTAATCATTCATGGAATGCAACACAGCGAAAAGATACCAGGATGACTCCTGAGATCAAGACTGTGCAAGTAAGATGGGCCTGTACTCTCTAGAATTCACTCACTGAAAAATGACTATCTCACTGAAATGTACACTTCGCCCAGTAAATGTACAACTTACTGGGCGAAGTAGTTGCTGGGAGGCTGTTCTTGGGCAGGAAAGAAAACAAAAGAAACAGAAAGTTAAAAAAAACACAGAGAATGCTGAATATTTTAAACCGTCTGAAGCCTGTGTATGAGGAATCCCCTGCAGAGATTTCTGATTAGATATTCAGTCACTGAGTATAACGAAGGATACTATAAACAAGGTTTTTTTTTGGTGTGCTAATGCAATCAGGGGCAAGAGCATACGAAAGGGCATGGAACTGACGTGGAAGATCATAATGGATGGTGCGGCAGCTAAATCCTAATTCCACTTCTCTTGCAGCGAGAAAGGCCCAATATTCAGTATATCCCCAGTCCAGCTTTGCCCCTCTCGTCATTAAGACGAAGTCCACGCCAACAAACGGCAATTCCTTGTCTGGATTCACTGGCACTACCCGCCGGTGTAACCGGGCCTTGCCACCGGACACCGAAGCGGAAAGGGGGGAGGGGGTTACCTCCCCTCAGCGCTGCACCCTCAGCTCTACCCACCGCAGGCGTCAGGCGAGGAACCGAATGACAGTGGAGGAGCCCCCTCTTCCACACGCCGCAGCCCACGAGGGACACAACACGGCAGCCAGAGCACCGCGCTTTCCTTACGCGCCTCGCCGGCAACAACTCAGTCCGGGTCACAGGTCACGGGGCGGCACAAGGGCTGATGGGATTTAGAGTTCCCTGCATGTCGCGTATCCCGATGCGCAACGCGGCTCGCATGCGCGCCGCCTGCTTCCTTTCATCTGGCGGAGGCAGCTGGTCACCGATGGTGAGATGTTGCGGCGGAAACCGACCCGGCTCGAACTGAAGCTGGACGACATCGAAGAGTTTGAGAGCATGAAGAAAGAGCTGGAAGTAAGTTGGCGGGGGAACTTCATTCCGACGTTTCTGACCACAGCCCCAGGTCCTGGGCCCAGATCATGGGGGCATCAGCATGTGCCGGATAGTTGGATGGACTGAGCTCGGAGCCACTCTCTCCAGAACTGGGTCCACCGCCCCACAGTACAGACCGAGAGAGAAGGAAGACTTTGCCACCCTTCCAGCGGCTGAGTTTCAGACCCCATGGCCTCTGGATTAATTTTTTCTCATCTACCCATTAGTGCTATCAACTATTTTAAATCAACTTTATATTGTCTATAATGTATGTTTAATTTATGGCATTTTTGTGAATGTTGCTTATCTGATGTAAGTGAGTCCACCTTGTGGTTGTAACCCGTGGCTCCCAGGCCTGGGACGTCTCCTCTCCTGCATATGACCAGTGAACGAGACTTTTTGAAATCCCTGTGGTTTAAACTACGCTTTCAAGGGAGATGCGTCTTTATTTTTCTTGTCCTCATTTTCTCCCCACAGCTTCACACCTTCAGTTTTTCCTATATATAATGTTTTCAGTCCTCGGAACGACCTTGTAAAACTCTGAAACGGAAAAGATAGTCTCTTTTCGGGGATCTGATCATCAAGCTATGATCTACCTAGCTGTGCATCCTTAAATATTCTCAGAGCTCATTGCTGTATATAAATCACTTTCTTTATTAGTTATCCTTTTAAACATATTGTCAGTGTCTAGTTGCTACCTTTTGAGGATTTAAAATGTACTGTGTGCTCATCAAATTCAATACCAAACAGAATCTGCAACTGAATCATTTCAGCTTCAAGGACTGTCAGAGTCCTTGAGTGGTGGGAAGGCTAAACATAGGAACATACAGCACATTACAGACCCTTGGGACCACAATGTTGTGCCGACCATGTAACTTACTCTTAGAAGACCCTATTGTATCTGCCTCTGCCACCGTCGCTGGCAGTGCATTCCACACACCCACCATTCTCTGTGAAAACTTGCCTCTGACATCCCCCTTGTACCTACTTCCAAGCACTTTAAAAATATGCCCCCTTGGGTTAGAAATAAAAGAGAAAGATGTTGCATCGGCCACATTTAAAAACAAAAGTGCTGAGAGGAGACTGCTTAGTGAGGTAGGAGTCCCTTCAGAATATTGAAATGGGATCTGGTGGGGAAAAGCTGTGGGATGTGGCAGAGATATGAAGGGTAATCTGTAGAATGTAGGGTTGGGTAAGGTTCTCAATGTGATGTGGTTTTTTTTCTACAGAATCAGAAAAAGCAACAGCGAGAGGAAGGAGAAATGGTGAGTTCCAGTGACGTTGACAGTGCAAATGGCGCAAGAGATGATGCCAAAGTGCGAGAGAAGATAAACGAGCGAATTGGATATCGGCCAAACTCTCACGTCAACAAACCTTTCTCTTTGTTTGGGAATCTCCACTGACGGATGCCCTATGGTTGGGGTACGAGTTCAGAATCTGTGCCTGATTTGTTTGAGATTGTGAACTTGAAGACACGCAACTGCCTGTGTTGGAGTAAACTTGGTGCACTACTGTGCTTTCAGCGAGGGTGGCATTGAATGTGATTAAAATGGAATGAAGCTCACCTAGCACGGTAACCACTCTGTAAATACATTGATTTGGATCTGACTTTCACTTGCTGTGACTCGTGTGAATTCCCTCTGATTGCTCATTCATATTGGATCTTGCATTCCAACGGGATTATTTCAAGGTACCTCACCCGATCTTCACCTCTGATTAAGGTTCAGAAGTGGTAATGGGCACAGGTTTTCCAATCGAGTTATATTAGCATTATTAATTTCTAAATTAGTCGTAAGAAATTCCATGGTTAATTTAGTTCCTTTCAGCTGAACCTGATTGCTATTTGATTAGAAATAGCCTATGTTGGGTGGTAATGGGGACAAGCTCCCACTACCTATTAAGTGCTCCCAATGGCCTGCGCCTCAAATGGCCTCTTGAGAACCAAGTCCAGCTCCTGACCTTCACATGTGGTTTAGCTATTTAGCCCGGTGGAACAGTTTCTACTGAGAAGAGGAGGGGCAAAAATGGGTTACCAGCACCTTAAACCCAGCTGCTTCGGTTAGATGGGGCTCCTCATCTAGGAGAAGGAAAACTGATCTCAAACCTCCACTGCCTTGTGGCTATACCAACTCATGGGGAAGGCCTCAGGAGTAAACCCCGAGGGGAAAATCGGGAGCTGGAGTCCCTGAGGCAGTCCTACATTGAGTCAATGCTGACTGGCAACTCCTGCAACACTGCTGGTACTGAACTGTATCGGTCTCTGCCATTCCTTTGGGTTCATCAGATGTGTGGAGAGGGGGAGCTTGCTACGTGGGCAACAGCTTACTCTCCATATTGTACTGCCCAGGCTTACATATCTAGGCGGCTATGACAAAATATCCAGGGTCGACTCTGACCAAGGAGGTCCTCACCTCTCCAATGGCATGTTCGGGGGAATAATCACACCAATGAACTGACAACCATAAATATCAAGTGAATTTATTTTGATGCCAAGGAATCAGTGGTTGAAAAAATTAAAGTTTTATAATTGACCGGCAATGAAATATTTCATTAAATGATTTGTTTTTTGTGTTTTCCTGTCCATTCATTTAAATGTACAAATGATTGACGCTCCATTTGTGAGAACAAGTGGCAGCCATGAAAACAGTCAATGACAGCCAAGAGGCCCATCAATTATTTTGATGTCCGGGATTAATTTTACAGAAAGTTTGTTTAAAACAACTGGGTTTTTTTCAAATTCTCCAAATTTTATACAGAGAAATTGCATGTTTACAAATCAAAAAAATGCCAAGACCACTGCAGGTCACGTGGTGTTTTGGGGGATAAAGCCAATGCTTCATCACAGAACATTATGTTCTGTGTAACATTAAAATGATACAACTCATTGTGCATGTGTAGCTCATATCAAATCCAATCATTCCATAAATTTGATTTAAATTCAGATAATCTGGAAATTGGAGGGAGAAAGCCCCCAAATGGCTGTGTTTATATCTATGAATAATGCATACATATTACAAATATGTATAATGTCTGTGAAATGTACTGGATTGCCATAAAAATTTGGCGATTCAGATACAGCAACTTCCCCTCTGTCATCAGATTTCTAAATCGACATTGAACCCATGAACACTACCTCATTACTTTTAATTTCTGTTACTTTGGACTCATTGTAACTTAACTAATAGGCAAAAATACTTGGATGTAACTGAGTTTTTTTTCTGTATACTGTATTTATGTATTTCATTGTACTGCTGCCATAAAGTTAACAAATTTCATGACATATGCTGGTAATATTCTGAATCTGAAAAATTGTTGTTATCCTTCAGGAGAGGAAATTTGTGTTACCTCATATGTCATCAGGTACAACAGATTCACACCATGTATCTGGCTCTGAAATGCCTTCTTGTCGCATAGTTGAATCATTGCTGCTGCATAAAATTGGGAACACTGCCACCTGCAGGTTGTGTCTGAGCTGCACACCAGCCTGACTTGGAAACAGCACTGGGGTCAGTCAACATCTGAAAACTCCCTCCCCATCAGTGCTATGGAAGAACCTTCAGAAAGTGCAGTAGTTCAAGAAATTGGCTCTCTGGCATTTCTGAAAGATATTTGGGGTGGGCAATAAATCACAGCTCTAAAAATGAATAAAAAAGTTTGCCAAACCAATTAGTGGTAGATTTGGAGCAGTGTGTAGGCTAGACCAAATGGCAGTGAACCACATTTCAAAATAACCAATACTAGTAACTTAATTATTTTAATCTTCCCACATGTCAAAGATGTACCAGTTAGTAGGTTAATTGGTCATTGTAAATTGCCCCTTGATAGGGCTAGGGTTAAAAAGGTGGGTTGCTAAGTGGTGCGGCTCGAAGGGCCTACCCCCACCTGTTTTTGTGTTATCTGCAAATTTGGATATCTTACACAAACAGAACATGCATGCAGCAGGTCGGGCAGCATCTAAGGACTGCCCCAGCAACGGATTAACCCTAACCTCATCACAGGACAGTTTACAATAACTAGTTAACCTATCCGGTACGGCTTTGGCCTGTGGGATGAAACCAGAGAACACCCAGACATTCCATGGGGAGGACGTACAGAACGGCACCAGAATTGAACTCCGGACTCCAATGGTGTTCAGCTAACCACCACGTTACCTTGGCACCCTGTGCGCGAAACAAAAACCTGGTAGGTGCAGCGCGTAGTTAGAAAGTCGAATGGCATGTGGGTCTTCCTGGAAATGTTGCAATTGTACATGGTGTTTTGGCTGCACCTGTGTGCCTTAAGCCAGAGAGGAAATACAAGCTCCAGAAGCCACACAGTAGAGATTTACAAGGCTAATTCCTGGGATAAGAGGGTAGTCTCACGATGAACTGGTTAAAAAGAGGTTAGACCCGCATTCTTTAGAGTTTCAAAGAGGGACGAAGGATTGAAGCATACAAGATTCTTAGAGGTTGTGACAGGGTAGATCTGAGATGATTCCATTGGAGAGTTTCAGACTGGACAGAAGTGTGAGATGAGATTTAAAACAGTCGTGCTTAGGGATTTCACCTTGCAGAGGGTGAGTTATCTGAATTCTCTACTGTAGAGGTTTATGGAGGCTGGATCACAGCAGGTGGTAACTATTTTTTGGAATGAAGGGTGTTGGGGATCTGGATCGGGAGTCATCGATCATAATTAGAATCAGGTTTAATATCTCCGGCCCAAATGAAATTTGTTAACTTAGCAACAGCAGTACAATGTAATCCATAATATAGAGAAAAGAAAGTAAATCAATTCCATTAAATATATATGTAAAATAGTTAAATTAAAAAAGTACAAAACAATAAAAAAGTGAGGTAGTGTTCACAGGTTCAATGTCCATTTAGGAATCGGAGGGCAGAGGGAAAGAAGCTGTTCCTGAATCACTGAGTGTGTGCCTTCAGGCTTCTGTACCCCCTACCTGGCAGTAACAATGAGACAGACAGACATACTTTATTGATCCCGAGTGAAATTGGGTTTTGTTACAGTTGCACCAACTAAGAATAGAGTAGAAATATAGCAAAATAAAACCAGAAATAATTAAATGATAATAAGTAAATTATGCCAAGTGGAATTAAGTCCAGGACCAGCCTATTGGCTCAGGGTGTCTGACACTCCAAGGGAGGAATTGTAAAGTTTGATGGCCACAGGCAGGAATGACTTCCTATGACGCTCAGTGTTGCGGTGTCTGACATTCCGAGAAGTGGGCATGTCCTGGGTGATGGGGGGTCCTTAATAATGGACACTCCCTTTCTGAGGCACTGCTACTTGAAGATGCCTTGGATACTATGGGGACTAGTACCTAAGATTGAGCTGACTAATTTTATGACTTTCTGCAGTATGACCTGTGCAGTAGCCCCCACCCCCCCCCCATACCAGACAGTGATGTAGCCTGTCAGAATACACTCCATGGTATATTTGCATAAGTTGAGTGTTTTAGGTGCAAACCAAATCTGCTCAATCTCCTAATGAAATATAGCTACCATCTTGCCGCCTTTATAGTTGCATGGATATTGAATGGTCGGCCAGTTTCTGCTGCCATCATGCACAACCTTGTCATCCCAACACTAGCCCATGGGCTCCATCCTTTGAATTTCACAGAAAAGGAGACAAATTTCTCCAATGAAAAAACTAATTTTTATGTACGCTCCTCCCAACTTCAAAAGATCTATCCAATGTTCATCACGAAATTTAGTCCAAAATGTCTCCAATATATTGTGGTACATTACAAGTTTGTTCTATTTCCAAACGAAAATACAAATTGTTTTTTCAGACTCTAAATAAAGACTACAAATGCTGGAATCTGGGGGGAGAAATCATTGGAGGAACTCAATGAGTCAAGCAGCATTTGAAGAGGCAAAGGTACAGCTAGTATTTCAGGTTGAGACCATACATCAGGACAGAGTCCAGAGCAGGGGCTTCCAATGTGGGGTCCATGGACTCCCCTTAAAGGTTCACAGCATAAAAAAGGTCAAGAACCCCTGGCCCAGGGAGAAGATGGTCGAAATATTACCTGAAGAGGTGAAGGGAAGGGATAAGTTCAGAGCTGGCAGGTGATAGGTTGAATCAGGTGAGGGATATGATGGACACGTTGGGACCAGGTGGAGAGAGGGAAGGAGAGAGTCAGGAATGAGTGGCTGGTGGGTGAGAGGTAGCGACAAATGAGGAGAGGGACAGAAAAGGCAGATGGTGCCAGCTGAAAGGGAGGGTAGACACAGGCCGTGGACACAAAAGCTGTAGCTGCTGAATCTGGTAAGGAAAGTGAAGTGGAACTAGGTATGAGAGGGATGTTGGTCAGATGGAACCAGTTGGGGGAGAAGATGAGAGTACAAAGTATTGTGTGTGGGCGACGAATAAGTGGAACCGGGTGGGAGAAACAAAAGGAAAGTGAAAGGATCACAGGGAGCATGGGATATCTGAAATCTGGTAAGAAATGTTACCATTTGGTTCTCGACTGTTCATATGAGGTGTTGTACTTCAAATTTGCTTTTATCTTTGACAGATTGATACGAGAGTGGACGGCAAGTTGATGTGTCATGTACTGATAGGTCAGAGTAGACATTGCAGACAGGGTGTAGATATTCCCCAAAACAGAGTCAAAAAATATTCCCCAAAAAATCAAGAGCACTTAACGCAGAGGTCGAGATTAGAGGACTGGCAGGTCTTGTTAGACTCATCTCTGTTTCACAATTCTCTGGATGCAGGAAGAACAAGCTATTAATAGAAAGGGTTAATTTCTCTGTGCGTCACCACGAAAGCTACACGGGTGAAGTATGATTTTATAATAAATGAAACGTAATTGTTTTGACACTGCTTTGAGAGTTTAAAAATCTGTCTGGTGATCTAAATCCAATAGAAAATTGTAAACCTGAACTAACATCTCTAAATAATTAAATGTGTGGTTCCTTCTAACTTGACAGAACCTCGTGTGGGAGAAGCCAATCTATAAAACTGGCTTTCAGACCTGTAGTCTCAAAAGTTTGTCAATTTAAGCATAATTTTAGGTTCAGAACCCATAATTAAACATCAAAGGCATAACAAGTATAAAGATAAATGTACATGTTCAGAATTGAACCCTGCCAGAGACCAGGGTATAAAGGGCTTCCAGCTCTCAGCATGATTGTCCCCTCCCAGCTTCTCACTTCATCCCCACACACCTACCTTCCTCCTCACCTGGTTTCACCTATCATCTGCAGAATTTCTTCTGTTTGTGTGTCTGTTAAATAGATTTTGTTTCATCCCAGCCATCTTCCTATAATAACTCCTGCCCATTAGTTTTATGTTACCTTTCTTTCTGGCCTATAGGGTCGCAGCACAGACCACCCTCACCCACTTCCTTCATTCCGTCTATGAAAGTTTGGTGCTTTTCACTCTTAGCATCTATAATTTAGAGTTGAGACATGCAAGCCAATCCTCCTCTGACATAAATAAAAACAGCAAAGATTCACATCCCTTATTTGCTACAGTTGATGGTAAATAAGGTGTTGTGATGGACTCGGACTTAAATTTAAAATGCCACATTAAGATACCGGTAATTACCAAGTTAGCCTACTTTGCTTAAAAATGTAGCGAGAGTTAAGGGCTTATGTCTCAGCAAGATCTAGACACTCATCTATGCATTTATTTTTAGTCGGCTTGACGACTGTAATGTCGTTTTCACAGGTCTCTAAAAAATCCCTAGACAGCTGCAACTCATTCAGAAGCTGCTGCTAGAGTCCTCTCTAAGACCAAGTGGAACTCATCACCCCAGTTCTCAGATCACCATACTAGCTTCCTGTCCGTTAGAGGAATAACTTTAAAATATTACTACTGATTTATGAAGCACTGAGCGGTCGAGGGCCGGAATGCATCTCCGATCTCTCGTTGCATTATGAACCTTCCCGAGCTCTCAGGTCATCCGGGGCAGGGATGCTTATCGTTCCCGGGGTCAAAACTAAACATCGTGAAGCAGTTCAGACAAGACAAAATCTGCAGGTGCCGGAAATCCAAGACATACAAAGTGCTGAGAGAACCCAGCCGGCCAGTCAGCATCTATGGAAAAGAGCACAGTAACGTTCCGGGGCGAGACTCTTCAGCAGGGCTGAGGAAAAAAAAAATTAGGGAGTCCGAGTTAGAAGGTTTGGGGCCAAAATGCCGTGGAAGAAAGAAAAAGGGGGAGGAGCAACAGAGGTAGGCAAAGGAGTGAAAAGGGGCTGGGGAATGGTGAAGGAGATCATTAACGGAAGTTAGAGAAATCAATGTTCATGCCATCAGATTGGAGGCTACTCAGACGGAATATAAGGTGGTGTTCCTCCATCGCGACAGTAAAGGAGGCCATGGATAGACATATCGGAAGTGGAATTAAAATGGGTGGCCACTGTGAGTTCCCGCTTCTTCTGGCGGACTCGCCGAAGCGGTCGCCCAACCTTCGTCGGGTCTCGGAGATACTGTATACAGGAGGCCACACCGGGAGCAGTATATGACCCCAACGGAGTTACAGGTGAAGTGTTGCCTCACCTTGAAGGACTGTTTGGGGCCCTGAATGGTAGTGAGGGAGGTGTAGCACTTGTTCTGCTTGCAAGGATAAGGGTCAGGAGGAAGATCAGCGAGGAGGGACGAATGGACTAGGGAGTTGTATAGGAAACGATACCTGCGGAAAGCAGGAAGTGGGGTGGGGCGGGATGGCGGAAATCCCGGTGAATTATGTGCTGGACGCAGAGTCTGGTGGAGTGGTAGGTGAGGACACGGGGAACCCTATCCCTGGTAGGGTGGCGTGAGAGCAGACGTACGTGAAATGGAAGCGATTCGGGTGAGGGCAGCGTTGACGGTGGAGGAAGGGAAGCCCCTTTCTTTGAAGAAAGAGGGTATCTCCATCGTTCTGGATTGAGTCTGCCCAAACGTTAAGCTCTTTTAAATCGAGGCTTAAACCTTTTCTTTTCGCTGTAGCTTTTAAATAGAAACTCCTGCACCGTAACTTTTATTCCTTTTTACTCTATTTTTGTGATTTTATTCTCTTTAATATTGTCCGAAATTTGATTTTTGATTATATCTTGCTCCATGTAAAGCACTTGGACTTGCCTTGTGTTGAATGTGCCGTACAAAAAAAACCTGCCTCGCCTTACTCCAGTTGCTAATCCCTCTGCTCCCTTACCCAGTACTTATTTCAAGCTCCCACTAGGAAGTATGCTTCATGGTTGTCACTCTCCCAAAGCATGCACACTCCTCTGGTCCTCACAAATCCATTTAAGCCTTCGGAATTCAGGTGGAAATCTCCCAGTAGAATGCAATATTAAGTTTACATCAAACTGACAGGCGGTATTTACACTCACCCGAGCGATGCTCTAGTTTAACAAGTATCCATTCAACAGGGAAAGTACTTCCTGCAGAAAATATTAAGGAGCAAGAGAACCACCAAGTGTTATTCATTTGGCGAGTCATTGACCTCAGGGAAAGAAAATGCCTGTTCATTTTACCTGTGCTGTCCGGATACCCAATCTTTCCGGACATTTCAAACGGTATTTTCGGCGATAAGGTAAAACATGTCCAATGCAGACATTCAGATATGGCCACTTGACCAAAGGCAAGAAACCATCTGATCAGTTGTTCCCAATATAAACTTCCCTGCACAATCATTTTGCACTTGCAGACCCCTGCCTTTAGTCAGGGTCTGGTGATCTCTTTATTCAGACAAAGTCTTGATTCACCAGGTGCAGACCCATCTTCTCTGATTGCCACATGCCTCATTGAGGGGGTTTCTTATCTCCAACACATTGTAGGCTTCAATTATTTAGTAGGGTAGAGAGCCAATGCTTCTATAATGTAAGATGTAAGTTCATCTAAGTCTGACAACTATAGGTATCTTTTCATTTTTCTATTTAAAGTCTCAATGGGGAAACCCATTCACAATTTTTACTTGTCTAACCTGTTGATCTTGCAGAATGTTCCCCTCAGAAATGTTTACTGAATAAGGTACTTCGTTAATGAGAAAACTGAGACATAGTTAAAGATAATAAAAACTAAACATTTATTGAAAATAAGCATGATACATTTTTCCAGCAAAAAATTATACAGCTCTCAAAAGTACTGATTATGAAAAATCACCAAAAACATTGTAACACTAAGGAGTCATCAGCACTTCTATGAATTAGCCAGACCACAGAGAAACAATGAAAGGTATAAACTATGGAAATCTTTGCTCATGATTTGAGGAGATACTGAAGGCACTGAGCTTCAAATTAACATGGAGGAATATTTGGGAAAAGTGCAGCAAGAGGTGATGTGTAGCACCTTAAACAAGGTTGATAAATCTAAAACTACTACAAGTAAGTACAGACTTCCTAGTCAGATCTTTCATAATTTATACATTTGGTTGGCCATTCATCCCAGAAATAAAATACTTTGTGTTTAAAATTTTCCATCAGTGCTGGTTTTTGGCAAAATGCATGTGAAATGTCACAATCAATTACACATCAGCATCTAATCCAGGATAAGGCAGCATAGAAGCCAACAGTGCATGACCAGTATACAGAGTCTGGAGCCAAATTTCATTTCAGATGTCCCCAGTAATTTCCTTCCATTTGTTCTTTTGGAAAAGTTTATATTTTAAATAATTGATTTATTTCAAGAAAGCACGTTTCTTTCAAATCACTCCAGAAAGATTCAGGCGTACATGCACCTTGATGCAGGTGTGTTACTCTCCACTGACCAGCGCAAAGGACACTGTGAATTGCAACACAAATCTGCATCCTGCACATCGTGGTCATTAGCTGCAGGTTGGTCACCGTGAGCCGCCCTGACTATGCAAAGCACTAAGCCAGCTGGAGGTACTTGATATTTGAAGATTTACAAAAACAGACTAACGGAAAGGGGCAAGATAAAGGCAGAATTATTTTCAGCAAATTGACATGGTGGATAACTATACATTAAAAATTGATTTCTTCAGCATGTTGCAAGTATAGCACAGCTACATTATTCAAAGTTTGTTCTAGAATTACATGTAATATCAATCAATATGTTCACCCCTAAATGACTGGGTCATCATCAAACTAGTCAGGATTTGTAGTGTTTCAGCTATACACAGCCAAATACATCAAGTTTACTTTTCTGCAGAACTAGACTCCATTCCATTTACATTGTTTCAAAACAGCATCATTGGTACATGGATGGATCTGATTAAACAAGTGTTGGCTTTTTCCACTTAGTATCCCCATTCTTCTGACAGCAAGCTTCAAGTCAAAATGCATAATGCCTCAGTTTTTAAACAAATAACAGTATATTAAAATACCATCCTGTTCTAATTACCTCCATAAGAACAAAGTGGATGTGTTGCAACAAAAGTATTTGACTGTGGTACTCATTCCATCAGCTATAATCCATATATCAATAACAAGAGAGAGCAGTGGACAATCAAAAGAAGGCAATAATCCAAACCATTGAAATAGGATTGTTCAGTTCTTGGAATAATTAGCAGCTCAGATGGGGAAGTCTTTTACTTGTCTTTATTTCCCTAACACTCTACCTCTTCTTGAGCGGTGCCATCCCTTAAGTTCTATCTGAGGGAAGGACATGACTTAAATGAAGGCTCAATGAGCAAGCACATTGTCCGCTGTGTTAAGAAACCAAACAGTAAAGTAACCCCTGCAGGAGAATATTTTGGTGTTCTTCATTGTAGGACTAAAAAGGTCAGGGTGGGGCTAGGGGAAAAGCCAAACAACCCACTAACCCGGTGGAAGATGCAGAATGAAAGCAACATTCTCATTTAACCGTGACATCTCCATGATGGAACAGACTGCAAACTCAACTGCTCAAGATATGACAGATTATCCCAGCGTGTGAAATTTCAGTACAGTTATTTGAAAAAGGATGTTACCCATTTTATTGTTAGCAGAACCACAGAAATCCTAATCGTTGCTTTACAGACAGTTTTCCAATTCAATTAATTATGTGAAGAAGGCATCAGAAATGTTTCCATGTCATTTAGAACTGAAACAGGACAAGTAATTTTAAGGAAAACTAAAGAATTGTAGATAATGAAATAAAAATAAAAAGGTGAAGATACTCAGCAGGTCAGGCATCACTAGAGAAGAGAGAACCATTTAACATTGTAGGTTATCTACTTACATTGGATCAGACAATTTCCTCAGAAAATGTGTTTGATAAGCTAATAAATGATTATTGACCTGAAATGTTAACTCAGTTTCTCTTCTCACAATCCCCCAGAAGCTCCAGTATTTTCTTTTCTGCTTTAGTCTTAAGGACTTGAGTACTCCTTCCAATAATGTGGACTAATCACTTAATTGGTCAAGCCTGTGGTAGTCCCAAGCTTATTAAAATACATTCAAAAATAAATTCAGGGAGACTATGTTCATTCCTATTGGTCCCAGAAAAAGATTTGTACTATGCTTGTGCAGTTTCAGCAGCATCCAAGAAAATTAAAAGGAGTCTTCCAGTCCTCCAGTTGACAGTAATATAAATTCTCTTCGTGCCAATAAGGAATAAAATTCCTATCATAACTACCAAGTGATTCTACACAGCAATCTGGAATCAATATGCAAGTTTAAAATTAATACAGGTCCACTGCACAAGTACAACTATTTCATGAATCAAGGATATCTGAAGTACAGAGTATCTTATTGGACTACAGGCTGGTATGGAGGCTGGACGATAGAGATGTGAAAAATACAGATATGTTTCTTGGTTTAGATTTAAAAATTTAAAAAGTGTGAATCTCATACCAATAACGTCATCAAAATATACTGTGAATATTTTAAGGATGAAATGATCTAAAGTTATATTTTGACACTAGTTATTAAATGACTATCAATAGTTGTTAAGTATTGGGTCTAGAGAGCATGGGAAGGCATGGCTGGGGCAGAGAGCCAATTGTGGAGAGGTGGGTAGAGAGGGACAATTGACCAAGCACAGAGCCTTATTTAGACACAAACCATTTTGTTTTTATGTTGATCTTCACTTCAACAAAAAAATTACATTTTAGGTAACTATTTCTAATTAAAATCAATGGGCTTAATGCATTGATAGTCAAACTAGAATCCAACAACTAAATTGATGAGAATGTTGCAAAGTATGGGAGAATGTAACTACACGTGACTCCAGATAAATCAATGACTGGTGGGTTTAATTTGTGCTCAGACTTCACTCTTTGCTGTTGCCTCAGCACCAATACATCATGCATCAGTATCAGTCTGCAGGAAGGTAAATGGCAACCATTCCCTGATGGTAATTAAGGCGCAAAATAAACAAATAAATCTTTAAACTAGAGTCTGAACACACACATTAAAAGAGAGGAAAAGATAGATTTGATATATATATTGTGTGTGTCTGTGTATTAGATCATCATACTGAGGACATTCATTCTTCAGGATTGCCACTGCTAGCTGACATTAATGACAGTGTTCTGTAATGTCCACCACCACAGCTTTCTTCCAGCTAAAGAGAAAATATCCAGCACCTGCGCCCAATGCCACAGCGATGCAGAGGTAACCATTGTAGGTCATGAAGACTAGCATGAGGAAGTAACTGATGACAACTTGTACGATATGCAGTCCGGTCTGGATGAGGTGGGGAATGCTGAGCATCTGCTGTCTGCAGGCATAAAAAGTAAAGTTAGTGAAATAACATGGCTCTGAGTGGGACACTGGGTAGGTGACAAACTTGTGGGAACATTGGGAGGCATCAGTCACTGCTTCCACATGAACAGTGACTCTGAAAAAGTTGTGAGTCTTTCGACTTCATCCCATAATTATTTTGCAATTACAACAGGATGAGTACATAGGACAGGAAAGTCACCCAGGTTATACTGCAGTATTCCACTTAGAATCATAGAACATCACAGCATGGCGACATGCCCTTCAGCCCATCTAATCTGTGCCAACCCATTAATTTGCCTAGTCCCGTCGATCTGTACCCAGACCATAGCCCTCCATATCCCTCCCATCCATGTTCCTAACCAAATTTCTCTTAAATGTTGAAATTGAGCCCACTGTACATCCACCATTTGTGCTGACAGAGCACTCTACACTCCCACCACCCTGAGTTTCCCCATGTTCCCCTTGAATATTCACCCTTAATCCACAACCTATCGTTGTAGTGCTACCCAATCTCAGTGGGAAAAAATCCTGCTTGCATTTACCCTGTCTATTCCCCCTCAATTTTGAATAGCTCTATCAAATCTCTAACTCAATCTACCATGTTCTAAGGGATAAAGTCCTAACCTATTCAACTTTTCCCTATTGCAAGTCCTCAAGTCCTGGCAAACACTTTGTAAATTTTTTCTGCACTCTTTCAATCTTATGTACATCTTTCCAGTAGTTAAACTGTGCACAATAGGCCTCACCAACTTGTTACACAATTTGAAGATAACATCCCAATTTCTGTACTCAATACATTGATTTATGAAGGCCAATGTGCCAAAAGCTTTATGACCCTATCTATCTGTATGAATCATGGATCTGTATTCCCAGATCCCTCTGTTCTACCACACTCCTAAATGCCCTACCTCTCACTATGTAAGTCCTACCCTAGTCCTGACGAAGGGTCTCGGCCCGAAACGTCGACAACGCTTCTCCCTATAGACGCTGCCTGGCCTGCTGTGTCCCACCAGCATTTTGTGTGTGTTGTTGTTAAGATCTCCACCATCTCTTTGAGCTCCAGGCATAAATACCAATGTGATCATACAGAGGACCAATTTTGTCCCTTGCTATCCTTTTACTCTTAATGTATCTGTAGAAGCCCTTAGGATTCTCTTTCACCTTGTCCGCTACAGCAACCTCATGCCTTCTTTTAGGCTTCCTGATTTCCTTCAGGAGGAGGAAATCAGAGGCCCATGAGCTAGTCCTCAGCAGATCAGAGGTGGAGAGGGTCAGCAACTTCTCGATGTTATCATTTCAGAGGAGGTGCCCAGCATGCAAGTGCAATTACAAAGAAAGCAAGACAACACCTCTGCTTCCAAAGATTCGGCATGGCATCTAAAACTTTGACAAACTTCAAAAGATGTGCAGTGGAGAGTATATTGACTGGATGCATTATAGCCTGGTATGGAATGGAAAATCCTACAAAAAGTAGTGGATACGGCCCAGTCCATCACAGGTAAAGCCCCCCCCCCCCCCCCACCACCATTTAATGCATCTACATGGGCCTTTGTAACAGGAAAGCAGCATCCATCATCAAGGATCCCCATCACCCAGTTCATGTCCCTTCTTGCTGCTGCCATCAGAAAGGTGGCACAGGAGTCTCAAGACTTGCACCACCAGGTTCAGGAACAGTTATTATCCCTCAACCATCAGGCTCTTGAACCAAAGAGGATAATTTCACTCAACTTCACTTGCCTCATCACTGAAACTATGGACTCACTTTCAAGGACTCTTCACCTATTTTGTCATTTATTATTTACTTATTAATTTCTTCTTATTTCTTTATTTTTGTATTTGCACACTATTTGAACGCCCATGTTGGTCAGTCTTTCATTGATTCTATTATGGATTTATTGAGTACGCCTGCAAGGAAATGAATCTTAGGGATGTATATGATGACATATGTACTTGCATTTCTTATACTCCTCAAGTACAGTTGCAAGAAAAAGTTTGTGAACTGTTGGAAAAAAGAGAGAGAGATACCGCTTCTACCTCTTCCAACGATTCTGAGTGATGCACAGAGAGATCTGTATTTACTGACAATTACCTTTATTGTTCAAACTAACAAGTACATGAATTCATACACTAAATACCTTGTGCGCACACCCGCTAAGTATCCCTGACTCTCCTGGATAGTCAAAGAATAGCAAAGGTATTACCCGGGCGGAGGAATTTACGCTGGCCAGGCGTTCCTTGTTCCTTGTGATCCCGATTCACTCTCCACGTGCTTCACGCAGGGTTCTTCTCGCTTGTATCTGCAATGGTTATTCTTCGAAGTCGCTTGTATCTGCAATGGTTATTCTTCGAGGTTACCGCCACCAACACCCACAAAGCATCCACTTTTATATCCATTGCTTATCAATTCAAATGTCGCATTCCCGTGTCATTGGCCGCAGGTCATGCGTCTGGCCTTTAACACCTGGTCATTGGCTCTGGTCCAAGCCAGAATCCATCTATTGTCCTCCTCCCATCGAGAGACAGTTGCTGACTCATGGCTCTTTGTTCTCAGTCAGCAATGAGCTTGAATCACCTCAGGCATTCACAATCCTGCATTTATAGCCAACCAAAGAACACCTCACAAATAACTCCTTATTTGGAAATTACCTCCAGTCCAGCAGATTACCTGAAGAGTCTTTGTGCCTTCTTTAAAACACTAATCAAGTCCAGCATGTCAAGCTCACAAAATGGAGAATAGAGTGTCTTCACAAAATGGCAGCCTCCATCCCCCAAGCACACGGCAAGAACAAAGACCACTTCCACTGTCCTTGATTCATTTGAATTCACTGATTTGAAGATTGTCATTCTTTCTGGCCAACAGAACCCTTTGCAATTACCTGGTTTTCTGCATTACTCATAAAATGTGGTCTGATCTTCATCGAAGTCATAATAATAGACAAACACAATCTGCCTAATCTAGTAACACAATCAGTTGAGTACTGTAAATTCCTGTGTATGAGCCAAGAATGTGGCCCTAAATTTTGGTCCTAAAATTAGGGGGGTCAGCTTATACAGAGGGTGCCAACTTCGGAAAAACGAATACATGGAAGACAGGTCATATTTATTGGCTGTTTTTGAGACAAATACAAATGAAAATACAAACACTTATGAAATCCACACAAAAGATCTACAAAACACATTCTGTTTCTCAATTTACTTGTACACACTGTTGTCATCAAACGTCCAGAGCTTGAAACTCTCACACTCTTCATTATCTCTCCGAAAATCGCGTCCCATTCTTCGGCAGTTACCATATCATCGTAAGGATTGTCAATTTCTACATCAACATCGTCATTTGCAGCTTTACTGGCTGCCAAGTTCCCTATCATCTTCTTCCCAAAGTAAATGATCTTCAATGCCATCCAAAGCATTGCTGATGCTGCACTTCTGGAAGACCTTCACAATGCACTCAGCCCTCGTTTCCTCCCACTTGCAAACTGTAGCTAGAGATGCAGCCCTCATATTTCCCACTGGAGTGAATGACTGATTTCCAGACATCATTCATTTGTTCCACTGTCAACTCATGAATTCCTTGAATGGTTTGTTTAACACGGACGTCAAACCACCGGGGATGACTGCAATGTCTGTATTTTCAGCTTTCAATGCTGCTTTCGTCTCACCTGACAAGTGCACTTTGAACACGTCCCAGACAAGCCGCGACTTTTCCTTCCTGAAACCTTCGGGACGTCGAAGCCACACCTCTTTAACCCACCAAGCAACCCGCTTCGTCCATCCAGCTGCGTTCTTGAACGTAAACAACAACACCCCGTGGGAATTTTTCTTACTTTGGGAATGTTTTCCTCTTAAAATTCACCATCAGTGGTAGTTTGGTCCCATTAGCCATACACGTTAACACGACAGTAAAATGTAGCTTCTCGTGTCCAGTTGTTTTGACAAGGACTGTTTTCTCCCCCTTCTGATTGACAGTGCAGTTGCCAGCAAACTCAAAGAACATTGATGTCTTGTCCAGGTTACCAATCAGTGAGAGCGGGTAAGAATGTGCCTTTTGATGCTTGATTACAAATGATTGGAAGGCTGTAATCTTATTCTCAAGGCCACTCGGCAACCTCTGAGCAATCTTTGTTTTTTGTCTCAACACAAGATCACCCGTCTATTCATAAATCGGGTGCACCAACTTTGCGTAGCTTTGAAATTTTTGCTGACCTCGCAGTGTTTTTTGGCCCATTTCAACGCTTGAACTCGAATCAATTCTCTGGCAACAATGTATCCAGACGATCGCTGGTGATTCACCCATTCTAAAACTTTTTCTTCCAGTTCTGGTCACTGGCATGTTTGCCTGTGGTTTGCACATTTCGTCTTTGGCATTTCTCTCAGCGTGTCCTCTGCCATTCTCCACTCTCACTTGTTTCTCGTTTACACTAAACTTCTTAGCAGCTGCAGAATTATTCGTTCCTTTAGCAAAATCAACAACCTTCAGCTTGAAGCCAGCATCACATCGCATTTGTTTTAATCTTTTGTCCATGGTGGTTCGCAAACTCAATACCGAGTACACGTACTGAACCCGCCACCCTGTGTTATGTTTTAACGAGATTACGATGGGCGCTAAATGGTTTCATGGGGGTTACATTTCAGAGGATTCTTTACCATTGGGAACCTAATCCAAAACTTCCCTCCCTGATTTATTTATTAAGAATTTGCTTATAACGCTCTACAACGTGTAGGCCTATTTTCTTACCGGGTACTGGTTCACAAAATTTCTAATAACTACATATGTCATAATTCCATGTGCTGATCCATACCCTAACCTCATCTGCCTTTCCTACAATACTCCTTACATTAAAATATACACAGCTGAGAGCATTCATCCCACCATGCTCAACCTTTTGACCCGACTGTGCGCGTAGGCTTAACATTTTTTTGCCACAACCACTCTCCTATCTGTTTGGCACTCTGGTTCCCATCCCCCTTCAACTCTAATTTAAATCCCTCCATGCAACATTAGCAAACCTTCCCGCTAGGGTATTAGACCTCTTTCGGTTCATGTGTAAACCGTCCATTCTGTACAGGTCCCACTTCCCTGGAAGAGAGCTCAATGATCCAAAAATCTGAAGCCCTCTCCCCTGCACCAACTCATTAACCACGTGTTAAACTGTATAATCTTCCCATTTCTGGCCCCACTAGCGTGTAGCACAGGTAACAATCCTGAAATCACAACCTGGAGGTCCTGTCCTTTAACTTAGCACCTAACTCCTGAACACACTTTGTAGAACCTTGTCACTCTTCCTACCTATGTCATTGGTGCCGATGTGGTCCACGATCTCTGGTTGCTCACCCTCCCACTTAAGAATGCGGTGGACTCAATCCGAGATGTCCTTGACCCTGGCACCCAGAAGGCAACACACCATCGGGAATTTCACTGTCACCCACAGAACTTCTTTTCTGTTCCCCTAGCCAACATATCCCCTATCACTACAGCCCACCACTTCTCCCCCATTCCTTTTGAGCCACAAAGCCAGGCTCAGTGCCAGAGACCTGCTCACTGTGGCTCCTCCCTGGTAGGTCAACCCCACAACAGTATTCAAAGAGGTATACTTATCCTTCAGGTGAATGGCCACAGGAGAACTCTGCACTGGCTACCTATTCCCTTTCTCTCTCCTGACGGTCACCCAGGTACATGCCTCCTGCAAGTTAGGGGTGACTACCTCCCTATAGCTCCTCATTCTCCCGCATGAGCTGAAGATCATCAAGCTGCAGCTCTAGTTCCTTAATACTCGTCTCTATGGAGCTGTAGTTATCAGGGAGACTGGAGGTCTCCCAAAGTTTCCACATTGCACACAAAGAACATACCATCAACTCTGGACCCATTCTCAGTGCACGATCTATGTACTAACAGAAAAAAATACTGTAATGTTATGTGATGCCCTGGTTAAATTTTTTACTGCTATGCTGTAGGTATTTCAGTTTAGCGATTATCTACGAGCAGTCTGTTCAGCTTTCAACATGTTTGGGTTTGAGCTAAGATAAGTGCTTTGTTGTTCAAATTAGGAATGTGGTGTTATTGGAGTATAAAAGTATAAATTTACCAAAACTATGAAGTCAGTTTTGAGCTTGCTATTTGCAGTCCTGAGCTTCCTATTTGCTATGCATGTACTCAATTTAGTAGAATGAAATCTTAGGAATGTAGAGGTAGCTAAAGAGCTAAAGAAATGTAGATTGAGTTTGCTATTTGCTATGCATGTACCCAATTTGGTAGGAGACTGCAGTCTTAAGATGACAATGGTGTGTTAATGAGCGGTAGCTACAGAAAGAGCTTGCTATTTGCTATGCATATATCCTAAAAATGTAGAAGACAATGATGTGTTAATGAGAAGTAGCTAAGAGATATAAATTAGAACATAATTAAGTCAATTGGTAGAAACAATAGGGACAAGATAGTACATGTGATATGCAACTATAGCAACTGGACCAGGAGATTGCTATAAAAAATGCTGTGTCCGGGGATCGGTGGGCAATCAGCGACTAGCTCAATGACTGTCTCAGCTTTGATTTGCAAATTAAAGTTTAACCCTTCTTGAAGAATCTTCTGCGTCACCTGGTCATTTGTGAGGCAAGAAAAACCACGACAGTGTCAGCTGATCAGGATGGTGAAATTGGGAGAAGATTCTAGAGAATGCTAGGCAGAGGTTTTACACTGGTGCGGGTCAAGGTCTTTTTGGCAGGAGCTAGAAGAAGACAGAAGAGAAGATGGCTGAGGAGGCCGTCCCTGTTCCACAAAATGCTTTGTGCAGATGAGTGGCTTCAAGAAAGAAGGACCAATACTCCCAAGGGAGAGCCCGTTTGTTTGAGATGGATTTTGGGCAACATTTGAAGACGATGTGTGCTTTGACACAGCCCGAAGGTCCAGCGCATGAGTTAAAGACAACTTCAAGATGAGCGCCAACATATGTGCACATTTGACTGTTTAATTATAATGGATCTTTCTGGGTTTTTTTCTTTAACAACTCTTCGGTTGAGTTAACATTCATAAATATACTACTTTATAATTGTATGCAGTGTATGATTTGTTATTTCTTGCTGATGGGGGATTGCATGGGCAGTAAAGCACGCAGTATTCACACAAACCGGCGTTTGGGTGGGCGAGACATCCCAACCTCACGGGTTTGGCAGGACACAAGTCATATCTACCCTAGACGTATGGAGCCTGAGAAAGGTGGTTTTCTCAATACCGAGTCCGGTGGCTGTTAGCGAGGGGCTAACAAGCCGCATCTTTAGAGATGCCCGGTAAAAAGGGGTTTCACTTACTTAGAGCCTGCATCTGTGCTTGTCCAAGTCTGTTCTCACTGCTTACTGATGCCAGCAGCTTAAAATCAACACTCCATGTCCACTATCCCGGATATCTCTATGGCTGCAGGAGGTATTAGCCATAATTTTCCAAGAACACTATTTGCATTTAGAAACCACACCTCTCTGCCTGTTCAGGTCAGACAGATGGTTTCCTCACTCACCCAACAGTTTTGTGCGTTTCCATTAACACTGTCCCATTTGGTCCAGGAACAGGCATGGAGTTATAACGGACATTAACCTGCGATTTCCGAAGCAAACATTCTCGACTGATTTTTAGACCCTCATAAATTACCGCAACCAGGAAGACAACCACACAGGCTCCAATCATCCCTGCAGAAACAAGATAACAAAAGATATGATTTAGTATTTTTCAACACACAGACATGGGACAGTACCAATGACAGACAGGTGGATTGGGATGGTTGTAAAGGTAAAGCCAGCACACTTCAGCTAAAATATTGCAGAGTGCCATTTGGTGTCTCCTTTCCAGGGAATTGCTTCTTGATCCCGGAGATTTTAAAATGGAATTATTAGATGCCCGCCACTAAAGGGATAGGAATCACACTGGCTACAGTATAACACTTGTGGAATGTGCCTCAGTCATCAGATGTCTCAACTCCAGGACCTGGAGCACATCGGATGACCATGGGTGATCCCAAACATAGCTGACTTACGATGTACAATTCCTTCTAAGGTAGTAACACACACTGGTTATAAGCTCTCTAGGTTACAGTGAACTTTTATACTTCACACAGTCTGCACATTGCAAATCTAGAACTTGAATTAGTGTGAACTGTACAGAATGTAAACAAGGGTTTGACCATTGTCATAGTTCAAGTGCAACTCAATGATAAATCAGACCCATAGAGTCCATGTTAACCATTAGGCACCATTTATGTTAACCCAACCCAAGTACCTTTTTGTTCCATCATCCTGCCAGATTGTTCCACTCACCTAGATACTAGGGGCAAGTTACAGCCGCCAATCTAACTATCAACCTTGACATATGGGAACACTTGGGGGTAATGGGGTGAAGGGAGAATGTCTGAACTCCACACAGGATTAAACCCAGGTCACTGGAGCTGTAAAGCAGCAGATCCACTTGCTGCACCACTGTGTTACTTCTCCCATACGGGTCCGGATTCAAGCCCTATTGTAAGGACTTGGACGTAGACATCAATTGAGGCCAGCATTTATCGTGCACTGCTACTTGCTGTTCAAGCGAAAGTGAGCTACGTTCTTAGACTGCTGCAGCCCTTCTGGTGAAGCCTCTCCCACATCACTACTGGATGACGCTCTCTCATGGACTGTGCACTTAACATCTGCAAAACTGAAGTTCTACTAACTGAGCAACATACACAAATGCTGAAGGACTCAGCAGGTCAGGCAGCATTCTTGGTGGGGAATAAATAGATGACACTTCGGGCTGCGACTCTTCATCGAGACTTCCTAACCCCACCGTACAAAAATATTCACGTTGAAGCCCTGGAAATAAGGGCCGCTTTCCACGTCTTGGAAGAAGCCTCTCAGTGTTGGCACCAGTCAGTACTGCAATTTAGCTTTGCTTTAGCTGCCCTATCTTGAAGATCATGATTTTTAGTTCACACAAAGCTCATGGTTTACCAGGCAGAAGCGATCCCTGTCCTTTTCTACACACCAAGAGATTGGTTACAACAGAATGCACTTCAAAACAATGGGGTGGTGCCACATAAGCAATCATCGTAAGATACTCCAAAACCACTGCAACCAGGGTCAGTGCCCTCTCCTAGATCAACAGTCAGATCGGAATTACATACTGAGCAGGCCATGTATTATTTGGCACTCTGCTCCCAGCTGCATTAAGGCAAAATACTGCCATGAGGCAAGAAGAAAATATTTCAGAACTTCCTCAAATCTTCTTTGGAAAAGCTTAACACCTGCATTGTGCATGCTCAACCCACAACTTGCTGAAAACAGAGCAGAAGCACTTGCACCGGCATTCAGAACCTAGAGTCCCTTTGTACGGAACAAGAAGGTCCAGCATGACAGCTGAAGGAGCACCTCTCCTCCCAGTCCACGTTGGCCTCTTCAGCAACCACAGAGCCGCAGGGTCGACCCCAGGAAAGAAGAGAAAAAGAGCATGTTGTACAAAGCTGCAATTTCTCAGATGCAACATTAAAACAAGAATGAAGAGTTCTTTCCAGACTACTTTGAAGTAGTTGCCAAATGAAATATTTATCTCCTCAGCACAGACCAATGGTTAATATAAGGAATGCAGGATAGGAACATTTATTTTTAAATTTGACATTAAATATGCAGCAGGGTAGAAACTGCAGGGAGCCAAGAAAACATTAAATGGCATTTTCAAAAGCAATATAACGTTCCTTAAAGCTGTTAAATTTAAAGATCAAACCTTAACTTTACATTGATCACATTCAATAGGTTTCATCATCATTTGTATAATTTCTAGAAATTCCAATATAAAAGCACTCTGGTCAAGAGGTTCCTTGCTTTTGGGGATGGTCTCATTATGGAAATTAATAAAATGTCACTATCATTCCATACCTTTCGATGAACACAAAGTCAGCTTGGTTTACAATGTTAAGACATCCCCACACACCTGACCACACTTTCACTTTTGAAAGCAGTCAGTGTTGCAATTCAGGAAATGCTCCTGCCAAGTTATGCAAATTCACACTAACAGTGGAAGGACATCAACCAGATAATCTGGTTTAGTGATTGTGGTCAACAGACCGGACCGGAAAACAGAGGAAAACTCCAAGTTAGAAAGAGCCTCAGTTTAAAGTCTCATCCAACAGTGTATATAAACACCCTTAGGTGTTGAACTGCAGCATCAATCTGCAATAATGAAATGGAGCCTCTCTCGTTTACTGGTGATTGTTCTGGCAATAGATCACATTGATCTTGAACACCTACCAGGAGTCCAGCTGGGCGACACACAAAATGCTGGAGGAACTCAGCAGGCCAGTCAGCATCTACGGAAAAAAGTGTCGACGTTTCAGGCCAAAACCCTTCAGCAGGACTGGCGAAAAAATGCTGAGGAGCAGATTTGAAAGGTGTCACTTAGGTTGGGAGAACAAAACCTTATATTCCACTCGGGTAGCCTCCAACCTGATGGTATGAACATCAATTTCTCAAACTTCCAGTAATGCCTCCACCACCACCCCCCACCTTCACCATTTCCCATCCCCTTGTCCTTCTCTCATGTTATCCCTTTGCCCGCCCATCGCCTCCTTCTGGTGCTCCTCCCCCTCCCTCTTTCTTCCATGGCCTTCTGTCTCACCAATCAACTTCCTAGCTCTCTTTGCTTCATCTCTCCCCCTCCAAGTTTTACCTATCGCCTGGGGTTTTTCTCTCTCCTCCCCGCCCCCCCCCCCCCACCTTTCAAATCTAATCCTCAGCTTTTTTTCTCCAGTCCTGACAGTTCGGCCCGAAATGTCAACTGTATTTTTTTTCCATAGATGCTGCCTGGCCTGCTGATTTCCTCCAGCATTTTGTGTGTGTTGCCCAGATTTCCAGCATCTGCAGGTTTTCCCTTGTTTAAGGGTCCAGCTGGGTTGTTCCATTCTTTCTAAGTTATTTATTGGCTGAAGAACTTCACCATGTAAATGACTGAGTAAAAGCTGTCCTGGTAGTTCTTCAATTCAGTCTGGGAAGAAGTTTTAAAGAAAATTGTGTATTGCCCTGGTTCATATTTTTACTGTTATGCTGTATGTGCTTCTTTCAGCAGTTCTGTAAGAGCAGCCTGTTCGGGTTATTGTTGAAGGTAAGGGATGACGAGGAATGTGTGCCATGCAATTAGGATGGTAGAATTAAGGGGAGGTTTCCTTGGTGAGGGACACTAAGGTTGGTCTTGGTTTGGCAGGAGGTGAAGAGAGAAGACACTGGGGAGAACCAGTCATAGAATACCAGCTGGTGGGAGACCCGTTTGCTCACGATGTTCGGAAGGTGGCGTGTGCTTTCACGCTGACCGAGGGCCCCGTGCGAGTGACAGAGAAGCTGAAGATGAGCTCCAACTTGTGCATATTTGAATGGTTAATTAAAATAGGCCCTTTTCTTTTAGTTAAGATTCATAAATCTAATTCCTTTAGTCGTATGCAGTGTACTGTCTGTTATTTCGTGGCACTAATTTATAACAGGGTAACAAATTACACAGCATCCACTCAACCCCGGGTTTGAGGCGGGAGCACTGTCTCAGTCTCACAAGTTTGGCAGGACTGGAGAGTGTTTTCCATAGACTTACGGAGCCAAGGAAACTAGGGGTTTCAATTGTTAAATCTGCTGGCCACAGCATCCCATGAACAGACTCAACTAAGCCTCTATACAGTGCAATCCGGATAAATGGGACGTATCAGGACCAGTACATTTTGGCCCAATTAAGCAGCTGCTCCAATTAGCAGAAGTTTCATGGAAATAGTTAAAAAGGTATAAAAAAGACAAATTACTGTTTAACTAAGTAGTACAACATGTATTTAAATGAAATAAAGAATAAATTAGAACACTACCAATACTGCTGGTAGCTGTCCGTCGTATCCAACGATGACAGGAAACTTGTGCTGAAGTGCATTTAAAATGGAAAAGCCATTGGCCCCGGGCAGTTCCACTCTTTTGACCTCAGAAGTCCAGATACAGTGAAACAAGCAGACACCACAAAAGCAGTCTTCCCTGGCTACAGTGAATGATCATGTGCCTCGTCTTGCCCTTTGTCCTCCAGAGTGTTGCAGAACTGCCTTCCTGGACTTTGGATCTCACCGTAGATCTCAACCATCCAGTCTGCCGGATTTGACTTCGCATGGTAGCACAGGCATGTCCCTATCTCACTGGGGGGGTACAGGACCCACCGGCTACCCTCACCTAGTTTAGGCCGCCTGTCGAAGCGGTGCACTGGGGTGTCACCGCTGTGCTATGCAAGCAGCTACTTGGAGCCACAGCTGAGTGTCTAATAGGGACCAAGGGTAACTTCCAAGATGATTGTCAATACTTTCAATTCCTAACTAAGTATGAAATCCTTTCATTTCCAGTCCCAGCCATTTCTGGCATTCCCAAGCCTAAATGCTCGAAACCACAGTGAGCAAAACGGTCTGAATTATCTTACTGTTTATTCCTCGCCAACTATTAGTGACAAAAATCAACACTTTTTGAGTACTAATACAAGTGACAGACGCTAGTTAGAAGCTCTGCGCCAACAGTCCTGCGCCCCAATTAAACGGCATATTGCCCCAAATGAAGGAAACCCTAGCGATCTTCGTGATTTCTTTTTGTTAAGAGTTGTCCCAAATAAGGAGCTGCCCCGATTAACTGATGGCCCAATTAATCAGAATCCTCTGTATTTTTAAAGCCATGTTGGTGACTGTATCCCTGCATGTTTTGGACAATGCAGATGCAACAGGTATTACAGTACACTGCCACATACCCTTACTCCTGTCCTACAAGTCATTGGGTCATGCATGCCTGTCAATGCAAGTCTGATCTACCTGTATTAAAGCCAGAGATCCTCTGTCTTTCCCATCCAAATACTTTTTCAACGTGGTAGCAGCATCAGCTCTGCCATCTCCTCTAGCAGCTCATTCCAAATGACCAAACCCTCTGTGTGAACAACTAACTCCTCAAGTCACCTTTAACTTTCTCTCCTCCCATCTGAAACCCACGCACTCTCATTTCAGACCCCCCTTCCCTTGGAATGTGAAAAGCTTCAGCAATTTAGGCTTCTATGTCTATCAAAATCTCTAAATTAAAAATGTCATCTTGGTGTTTGAACTTCTCAAAAGGTAACAAACCTTTCCATCTCTGTAACCACCTCTCCCATAAGGTACGAAGACTTTTAATGTGCTTGGATCACAAGTTCCAGAACTTATAAATATAGGTAGCTATTCCTCATTCAAGTACTTAATAAACTTCTCCATTTTTACTCTACTACAGGAGTTTCCAACTTCTTTTATTCCATAGACTTCCACCATTAACTGAGGGGTCTGTGCACCACAGATTGGGAACCCCTGCTCGGCTACATTTCAAACGTTTGTAGCAAATCACCCATAAGGAACTTTGCACATACTTCTACATTACAGGCATAACATCAATAAATGCCATTATTGTTCACACTCCAGACCATCTCCAAGCTTAGCACTCACCTCCAACCGAATTGATCAACAGCCCAGGGAAGAGTAGCTCCACGCCTTTGTATCCAAAGTAGAATGTCATTTGCTGGGGGTAAATAATTGCAGAATTAAGACTCACATTACACCATCCAAAATATCTCATTGTATATATCACAAATACAGCCCTAAGCTTGAGAGATCACATTGAATGTATTGCACAAAGCATTAAACCTCAATGCTTAGGTCAAAGAGCAGAATAAATCAATCATCTGAGGGCTGTCAGCAAAGTGAAACTGAACTAAAGACTATCTGAGAACAAGTCAGAAAGGTGACTAAAGAGGAACAATTAGACCTGGGAACTAACCAGTAACAGGGGAGATAAACACTAGATAAACACTAATGACCCCAGTTAGAATTGAACAGTCCTAAGGTAAATCATGCATTTTGGCAGGAAAAATGGAAGAGCACAGTATATATACAACGAGAAATCAAAGAACTCTGAGATGCAGAGGTATCTGACTGACCACACGTGAAAAGCTAGTCCGTAAGCACAACAACCAGGAAACCTATCAGAATGTTCTTGTGAAGGGAATTTAAGGCAAACATAGGATCGCAACACCGATCCTTGCGGAACATCACTAGCCAACTAGAAAGGCCCCCTTTATTCCCACTCTACCCCCCGTCCACCAGGACAAGCTACTACCTTTGCTGTAATGCCACAGGCTTGTAGCTTGTCAAGCAGCCTCATGTGCAAGGCCTTCTGAAAATCAAATTAAACAATATCCACTGACTCTCCATTCATCCATCCTGGCCGTTAGTTCCTCAAAGAATTCCATCAGATTTGTCAGGCAAGATTTCCCTTTAAGAAAACCATGCTGACTTTAGACTATCGTATTGTGCACCTCCAAGTGCCCTGAAACTTCATCCTTAATGGCCTCCCACATCTTGCCAAACACTGAAGTTAGGATAACATCCTGTAATGTCCTGTCTTTTGCCTCCCTTGTTAAAGAGTAGAGAGACAATTGTAATTTTCCAGTCCTCTGGAATCATTCCATATCCAGTGATCCTAGAAAGATCACTACCAATGCCTCCATCGCTTCTTAAACTAACTTTTTCAGAACCCTGGGGTGCAGTCCATCTGGTCCAGGTGACTCATCTACCTTCAGACCTTTCAGCTTCTCAAACACCTTATTAGGTATAGTGACTGCACTCACTTCTGCCTCTTGACACACTTGAATTTCTGGCATATAGCTAGTGACTTCCACAGTGAAGGCTGACACAAAACACTTATTCAGTTCATCTGCCATTTCCTTGTCCCCCATTACTACCTCTCTGACATCATTTTCTAGCAGTCCGATACCCATTCATGCTTTCTTATTCTCTATATCTGAAAAAACGTCTGGTATCCTCTTTTATATTACTGCCTAGTTAACCTTCATGTTTCCTCTTCTCGTTGTACATTGCTGTGTTCTTTTGGTGACTGTAAATGAACAAAACCAGTGCAGAATGGACTGCCGTCATACAATGCTTTCGACAACTGCATCCTCCATATCTACATTTTCATTGTAATATTCAAGACGACTGTCAATACCTTCAAATTCTTCGCAGTTCCTAACTTGAAATAGTGAAATTATTTTCACTCCCAGCCAGTTCAGACATCTCCAAGCCTGAATGCTTAAAATTGCAGACAACAAAATAGTTCTGAATTGTGTTACTGTTTCATTCTCACCAACTATCAGTGACAAAAATCTCTGCTTTTTGAACACAAGCTCACTGAACTGACTATTTAAAAACTTTGCTCTAAGCACAGTGTAATGTTTAAGGGCTGCACAAATGCACGCGTCTGATGCTAGTTAAAATCTGTTCAGCATCAGTTTCCTGCCCCAATTAAGAGACATAGTGTCCAAAATGTATGAAGGGAATCTCGGCTAGTTTCTCAATTAGTTTTTCTTCAAGAGTTGCCCCAAATAAGCGGCTGCCCCCAATTAATCACCAGCCTTAATTAACCGGAATCAACTGCCCCTACACCTCCTCCCTCACTATCATTCAGGACCCTTAACAGTCCTTCCAGGTGAGACGATATTTGAAGCTATGATGTTGTGACCATTACAGAGACTTGGATGGCTCAGGGGCAGGAATGGTTACTTGGAGTGCCAGGTTTTAGATGTTTCAGAAAGGACAGGGAGGGAGGCAAAAGAGGTGGGGGCGTGGCACTGTTGATCAGAGATAGTGTCACGGCTGCAGAAAAGGAGGAAGTCATGGAGGGATTGTCTACAGAGTCTCTGTGGGTGGAGGTTAGGAACAGGAAAGGGTCAATAACTCTACTGGGTGTTTTTTTATAAGCCACCCAATAGTAACAGGGACATCGAGGAACAGATAGAGAGACAGATTCTGGACAGGTAATAATAACAGGGTTGTTGTGGTGGGAAATTTTAATTTCCCAAATATCAGCTGGCATGCCCCTAGAGCAAAGAGTTTAGATGGGGTGGAGTTTGTTAGGTGTGTTCAGGAAGGTTTCTTGACACAATATGTAGATAAGCCTACAAGAAGAGAAGCTGTACTTGATCTGGTATTGGGAAATGAACTTGGTCAGGTGTCAGACAGTGATCACAATTCCATCTCCTTTACCATAACATTGGAGAGGGATAGGAACAGACAAGTTAAGGAAACATTTAATTGGAGTAAGGAGAAATATGACGCTATCAGGCAGGAACTTGGAAGCATAAGTTGGAAATGGATGTTCTCAGGGAAATGTACCGAAGAAATGTGGCAAATGTTCAGGGGATATTTGCCTGGGGTTCTGCATAGGTACGTTCCAATGAGACAGGGAAAGGATGGTAGGGTACAGGAACCGTGGTGTACAAAGGCTGTTGTAAATCTAGTCAAGAAAAAAAGAGCTTATGAAAGGTTAAAAAAAACTAGGTAATGATAGATATCTGGAAGATTATAAGATCTAGCAGGAATAAGCTAAGAATGACATTAGGAGAGCCAGAAGGGGCCATGACAAGGCCTTGGCGGACAGGATTAAGGAAAACCACAAAGCATTCCTCAAGTATGTGAAGAGCAAGAGGATAGGATGTGAGAGAATAGGACCAATCAAGTGTGACAGTGGAAAAGTGTGTATGGAACCAGAGGAGACAGCAGAGGTACTTAATGAGTACTTTGCTTCAGTATTCACTCTGGAAAAAGATCTTGGTGATTGTAGGGATGACTTACAGTGGACTGAAAAGTTTGAGCATTGCAGATATTAAGGAAGAGGATGTGCTGGAGCTTTTGGAAAGCATCAAGGTGGATAAGTCACCGGGACCAGACGAGATGTACCCCAGGCTACTGTGGGAGGCGAAGGAGGAGATTGCTGAGCCTTTGGTGATGATTTTTGCATCATCAATGGGGACGGGAGAGGTTCCGGAGGATTGGAGAATTGCAGATGTTTTCCGTTATTCAAGAAAGGGAGTAGAGATAGCCCAGGAAATTATAGACCAGCGAGTCTTACTTCAGTGGTTGGTAAGTTGATGGAGAAGATCCTGAGAGGCAGGATTTATGAACAGTCGGAGAGCCATAATATGATTAGGAATGGTCAGCATGGCTTTGTCAAAGGCAGGCCGTGCCTTACTAGCCTGATTGAATTTATTGAGGATGTGACTAAACATATTGATGAAGGTAGAGCAGTAGATGTAGTGTATATGGATTTCAGCAAGGCATTTGATAAGGTACCCCATGCAAGGCTTATTGAGAAAGTAAGGAGGTATGGGATCCAAGAAGATACTGCTTTGTGGATTTAGAACTGGCTTGCCCACACAAGACAAAGAGTGGCTGTTGACGGGTCATATTCTGGTGTGCCTCAGGGATCTGTTCTTGGAACCCTACTCTTCATGATTTTTATAAATGACCTGGATGAGGAAGTGGAGGGATGGGTTTGTAAATTTGCTGATGACACAAAGGCTGGAGGTGTTGTGGATAGTGTGGAGGGCTGTCAGAGGTTACAGCAGGACATTGATAGGATGCAAAACTGGGCTGAGAAGTGGCAGATGGAGTTCAACCCAGATAAGTGTGAGGTGGTTCATTTTGGTAGGTCAAGTATGATGGTAGAATATAGTTTAATGTTAAGACTCTTGGCAGTGTGGAGGATCGGAGGGATCTTGGGGTCCGAGTCCATAGGATACTCAAAGCTGCTGCACAAGTTGACTCTGTGGTTAAGAAAGCATACGGCACATTGGCCTTCATCAACCGTGGGATTGAGTTTAGGAGCCAAGAGGTAATGTTGCAGCTATATAGGACCCTGATCAGACCCCACTTGGGAGTACTGTGCTCAGTTCTGGTCACCTCACTACAGGAAGGATGTGGAAACCATAGAAAGGGTGTAGAGGAGATTTACAAGGATGAAGCCTGGTTTGGGGAGCATGCCTTATGAGAATAGGTTGAGTGAACTTGGCCTTTTCTCTTTAGAGCGACAGAGGATGAGAGGTGATCTGAAAGAGGTGTACAAGATGATGAGAGGCATTGATCATGTGGATAGTCAGAGGCCTTTTCCCAGATTTCCCGCATCTGCAGATTTTCTCTTGTTTGTTTGTTGATTGTATTTAGTTTATTGCCCTAATTACTGGCCTCATTACGCAAATCACCAGGATCCTGGCTCCAGCATGGTTCAGTAAAATGGGACTAATTCAAAGGAATAATGGAGACTTCCAGTGGCTGTAATGGAGTAGGTTGCACGAGCTACGTGCTCTGAAATTATTCGCTTACTTTGCTGTTTAAACCTATCTCGGTGAGAGCACCATGAGCACCATGAGTAGAAAGCTGTCTAAAAAAGAGACTACTTTAGAGACTTTGACTGAAATGTTTCAACAAATGTCAGAGAGACTTGAAAAATTGGATAAACTGGATGACTTGGAATCCAAGTTTGACTTGTTACAGAATTCCTTCGACCTGGTTAAATCTGAACCGAAAACGCTTAATCAGAAACTTGGAAGTATACAGCAGACTGTGAATGACCATGAAATTCGTATTAAACTACACAAAGAATCTCTGCCGGTGTTGCAGAAGGATATCGAAGATTACAAGAAAATTTCTAAGGAACAACTTAAAAAATACGACGCGCTACTGAAGAAACTTAGATTTGGAGACCAGGAACCGAAGGTGCAATATCAGAATTCTTGGGCTTCCTGAAAAACTGGAGGGTAACCAACCTATCGATTTTTGTGCTCAAATGCTAAAAGATTTATTCCCTGATATATTATCGGAACTACCAAAATTTGAGCGCATTCACCGAGTTACCCTGCCTAATTGGGATACCGCCAAACCTCGCTCTATTATCATTCGCTTTTATGACTATCAGATTAAAGAACAGATCCTTCGTGAATCAAGGAAGAAACGTATATTACAATTTTGTGATCAACAGATTCGGATCGTTCAAGATTATCCACCGGAAGTTCTAAGAGCTAGACAGTCTTTTAAAGAGATTGTGTCTGATCTTTTTAAGCTTGGCTGTCGCCTTTCTCTCAGAGATCTGTGTAAACTCAAGGCTACTACTTCTAATAATACGGTTTCTTGGTTTACGAAGCCTGAAGAAGCTAAGAAACTTTTACATAGTCTCCATGCTTAAATTCAACCTTGAATATTTCTCTTTATGCTAAATGTTTTAATTTCAGGTGTTCAATCAAGTAATTGGCACTTTGTTGATTACAAGGTTTCTTGGTTGACAAAGTCTTAATCATTTTGTTTGATTAAGTAATTGGCGCCTTGCTATCTTTCAAACTGTGCAAAATCTGAAGGCAGACTGCATCCATTTTCTCTTTTGCTGTTTTTCGCAGCTCTTTTTAAACAATACGTTATATTCTTTCAGTGTTATGTTGATTTTTACCTTTTAGTAATTTGACTGAAAGTAATTATGTAGGGTGTGGTGTACATGTAGTAATTACTGAGGAATGAAACTATAGGGTGTTTTGCTTTACTTTAAATTCACTCAGATTTTTCCTATCTTTTGATTACCGTAGATTCCGGACTACAGAGCGCACCTGATTAAAAGCCGCTGGCTCTAATTTTAGAAATAAAATCAATTTTTTAATTGTAAAGGCCGCACCGGATTTTAGGCCGCACCGCTACTTTTAAATATACATACGTATCGGTAACACAAATTACGTTGCATATACTTTTTTACTGAACAGCAACTTTTTTACTGAACAGCACGAACAACATTCCAATATCTCCTAGCGACTGGTAAAAATATATATACTGCAGCCTACCAGGAAAAGTTATTGATCGCCTTTAACTTAAAAGCAGCGTTTTCGCTCGGGTCTGACGCACTCGCGTAACGCGATCGGGTCTAATCGGGTCTGACGCGCTTGCGTAACGCGATCGGGTCTAATCGGGTCTGATGCGCTCGGGTCTGACGCGCTCGCGTAACACGATCGGGTCTAATCGGGTCTGATGCGCTTGGGTCTGACGCGCTTGCGTAACTCGATCGGGTCTAATCGGGTCTGATGCGCTCGGGTCTGACGCGCTTGCGTAACGCGATCGGGTCTAATCGGGTCTGATGCGCTCGGGTCTGACGCGCTCGGGTCTTGCTTTTCTTCGAGTATTTTCCATGTTGATGAGGGTGAGTACAAATGACTGATTTACAATAATTTAATTGTGAAAGTGCGCTTGATTTATCGTACAATTTCATTGGACCTCTGTGAACTACTCATCAATTTTATTGGTCTACTGTTACGAGGCAAAATGTTTTTGGCGGCATGAAAAAAAATAATGCATTAGCCGCTCCGTATTAAAGGCCGCAAAGTTCAAAGCTGTTCAAAATGTGGGAAAAAAGTAGCGGCTTATAATCCGGAATCTACGGTATTTATATACCTTTCGGTCTTTTACTGTTTTTCAATAGTATACAATATTCTATATTTCTTGTCGCTGGTTTTTGGTTTTTTCATTATTTTACCATTTTGTCATTTTGTTTTTTTTCTCCCTTGAATGCCTTAAATTAGTCATGTAGCAAGCTATTTAAATGGCTTCCCTTTCTAATTATTTTCTATTTGTTTCTTTACTCCTTTTTTTGCACCCACAAATATGTTGTTTTCCTTATTGATTTTCCTTATTTGATTTTATTGTCTTTCCTTTTTACCGAGACTAATACTTATATTTTCCCATGGTTTTTCTTCCGTAAATAGCAAACTCATTTACTTTGATATTTTGTTTTTGTGTGTGTATGTATGTTTGTATGTATATCTATATCTATATATATATATATATATATATATATATATATATATATAGATATATATTTACAATCGTTTATTCAGCACAGCTACACATATATATTTTCTGGAGCCACCGGAGTTTTGGTTGGGAACGTTAGAATTAGTCTTCAGCCTCCCTTGGTTGATTTCTCTCTTTGGGGGGAGAGAGGGGGGAAATGGGTTCTTCCAGAAAGCCGATGGGATGTTTTTACTGTTTTATTTATTCGCTATCGACATGTCTGTGATTACCTTTTATACATTACTAAAGGATACTTGATGGATTCTTTTATTAATATACTCAGTTTTAATGTGAAAGGTCTAAATAACCCTGTTAAACGAAATAAGATTTTCTCTTATACCCGGAAACTTAAAACTCATATAATCTTTCTTCAAGAAACCTATATTCGTAAAGATGATATTTCATGTTCTTTCAAAGGATGGAAGGGTATACATTTTCACTCACCTTCTCAATCTAGATCAAGAGGCGTCTCTATCCTGTTTGATCAGAATGTATCCTTTATTCAACATAATGTAATTTCTGATACAAATGGCCGCTTTGTTATTGTTTCGGGTAGTCTTAAGAATAAACTAATGGTATTTGCGAATGTATACGCTCCAAATACAGATGACTCCTTGTTCTTTGAACGTCTTTTCTCTTTTCTGCCTGATTTGAATCGATATTCCTTAGTGATGGGTGGAGATTTTAATTTTTGGCTTGACCCTATATTAGACCGCTCTTCAAGTAAAACCCCTGTCACTAATAAATCAGTCCTACTTTTTAAATCTTTTCTATTTCAATGTGGTATTCTCGACGTGTGGTGTTTTTTGCACCCCCAAGAAAAGGAATATTCATATTTCTCTCAGGTTCATCATATGTACTCTCAGATTGATTTTTTTTTTAAAGATAGAAACTTGCTTCCACTGGTACGATCCTGTCATTATAAGGAGATTGCTTTGTCTGATCATGCACCTGTGCTTCTGGCTTTAAGATTACCTGTTTACTCTGTACCAAACAGAAGTTGGCGTTTTAACTTATCATTGTTATCTGATAAAAATTTTCTAAAGTTTTTGGAAAATCATATTACTTTTTTCTTTAAAGAAAATTTTAAAGGAGATACTGCTGGTATTATAGTCTGGGATACTTTTAAAGCATATATTCATGGAGAAATTATCTCTTACTCTACCTATATAAAGAAAAAAGCTGACAAAGAAAGATCTGACCTAGCAGCGATATTAAAAGATCTTGATCGAAAATATGCCCTATCTCTAGATCCAAGTATATATAATAAGTGTATTGAAATCCAATCCAAGTATAATCTTCTGCCGACTTACCCAATTGAACGACAGCTATTGAGAGATAAAACTCAATTTTACATTCACGGGGATAGAACAGGTAGTTTATTAGCCAATCGTTTAAAATCTTCGACAGTTAATTGTCAAATCACAGAAATTTTTAAAGATAATAGTCCTAAGATATCCAACCATTCTGAAATTAACAACGTATTTAAAGACTTTTACCTTAAGTTGTATCAATCTGATTCTTCTTCAGATGATACCTATATGAATGCTTTTTTCAGTAATATCAACATTCCTACATTGTCTGCTGATAGCATAATGCAGTTAGATCAGCCTATTTCCAATGAAGAAGTGGCTGAGGCTATACATGCTTTACATTCTGGTAAGACCCCAGGACCTGATGGCTTTCCTGGGGAGTTTTATAAAACTTTCACTACGTTACTTACACCTTATTTATCCTCTGTTTTATCAGAGTCCTTTAAATCCGGTAAACTCCCTCAATCTTTTACTGAAGCTTTTATTTCTCTTATTCTAAAAAAAAATAAAAACCTAGCTGAATGTTCTTCATACAGACCGATTTCTTTATTAAATGTTGATGCAAAAATTTAATCCAAAATCTTAGCTCGAAGACTTGAAAATATTTTACCATCTATTATATCACATGACCAGGCAGGAATTATTAAAAATCGTTACTCACATTTTAATATACGTCGGTTATTGAATGTGATATATTCGCCATCCAAAAAAATATTAGATGCAGAAAAAGCCTTCAATAGGATTGAGTGGAATTATCTTTTTAAGACCTGAGAAAAGTTTAATCTTGGGCCTAATTTTATTCGTTGGGTTAAATTAATTTACTTGTCTCCTACCGCTCAGGTTATTACTAACTGTCAAATTTCTAAGCCCTTTAAATTACAGCGGGGAACTAGACAAGGTTGCCCTCTTAGTCCTTTACTTTTTGCTTTAGCTATAAAACCCTTAGCAATAGCATTTCGAGAATCTAAGGATATTTCTGGTATACTAAGGAAAGGTATGACTCATAAGATTTCGTTATACGCTGATGATATTTTACTTTTTATCTCTAACACTGAAACTTCTTTACCTTCGGTTCTTTCTTTAATTTCCCAGTTTAGTTTTTTTTCAGGATATAAGCTGAATTTACATAAAAGTGAGCTATTGTAGCGGTGTGCTACACGCAGCGCTGAAATAACGACACGCAGTCGGTGAGCTGCAGTTGCAAAAAGAGGTTTATTCAAACCTCGCGGCCTCACTTTAAAGCCTTCCTGATCCCGCCCTCCCCGGGCGGGAATGCTGTAGGGAGCACGTATTCACAGTCCCGTCCCGCGCGCGGGCTTTTCCCCTTGCTGGTGAAGCAGACTTGGCACCCTGTTTGGGACCGGCTTCAATGCCGGCACGCGCCACTTTGTGAGCCGGTTCGAGTGCGCTGGCAAGTGGGTTGCCACATGACCCCCCCCCCCCCCCCACCGCCCCCAGAACCAGCAATGCCCCCCCCCACAATGTCCTCAGTCTGGGTCAGACTCTGTTTGGGAGGTCTGCCTCTGCGCCGCGGCGCCGGAATCTCGACCGGCTGTGCCAAGTCCACATAGGTCGGTTTGAGTCGGTCCACCATGTAAACCTTCTCTTTCCCCCCAATGTCCAGCACGAATGTGGACCCGTTGTTTCTGATCACCATAAACGGCCCCTCGTAGGGCCGCTGTAGCGGTGCCCGATGTCCGCCCCGTCGTACAAAAACAAACTTACAGTTCTGCAGGTCTTTGGGTACGCAGGTCAGGTTCTGCCCATGCTGCCAAGTGGGTATGGGGGCCAGGTTACCCAGCCTCTCGCGTAGTCTGCCCAGGACTGCCGCGGGTTCTTCCTCTCGCCCCCTTGGGGCTGGTATGAACTCTCCTGGGATGACCAGGGGTGCGCCATACACCAACTCGGCCGACGAAGTGTGCAGATCCTCTTTGGGCACTGTGCGGATTCCGAGCAGGACCCAGGGAAGCTCGTCCACCCAGTTAGGCCCCTTGAGGCGGGCCATGAGAGCCGACTTCAGGTGACGGTGGAAACGCTCCACCAGGCCGTTCGACTGTGGGTGGTAGGCAGTTGTGTGGTGCAGCTGTGTCCCCAAAAGGCTGGCCATAGCTGACCACAGGCTGGAGGTGAACTGGGCGCCTCTGTCGGAGGTAATGTGGGCCGGTACACCAAAGCAAGATACCCAGGTGGCAAAGAATGCCCGGGCGCAAGATTCGGAGGTGGTGTCGGTGAGCGGGACCACCTCTGGCCATCTTGTGAACCGGTCCACGATAGTCAAGAGGTGCCGCGCTCCTCGCGACACTGGCAGGGGGCCCACGATATCCACATGAATGTGGTCGAAACGCCAGTGGGTGGGGTGGAACTGCTGCGGCAGAGCTTTGGTGTGCTGCTGCACCTTGGCTGTTTGGCAGTGCATGCACGTTTTGGCCCATTCACTGACCTGCTTATGGAGTCCGTGCCAAACGAACCTGTTGGCCACCATCTGGACGGTTGTCCTGATGGAGGGGTGCGCTAAGTTGTGAATGGAGTTGAAAACGCGCCGCCGCCAGGCTGCCGGAACGACAGGGTGGGGTTGGCTGGTGGTGACGTCACAGAGTAGGGTCCTCTCACCTGGGCCTACGGGGAGGTCCTGGAGTTGAAAAGCGGAGACTGCAGTCCTGTAGCTAGGGATCTCCTCGTCTGCCTGCTGCGCCTCCGCCAGTGCTTCATAGTCTACCCCCGGGACAGGGCTTGGATGTTAGGGCAGGAGAGTGCGTCCGCCACGACACTGTCCTTTCCCGAGACATGCTGGACATCCGTCGTGTATTCGGAGATGTAGGACAGATGTCGCTGCTGGCGGGACGACCAGGGGTCGGATGCCTTTGTGAACGCAAAGGTAAGCGGTTTGTGGTCCGTGAACGCGGTGAAGGGCCTACCTTCTAAGAAGTACCTGAAATGCCGGATTGCCAGGTATAGGGACAACAGTTCCTGGTCGAAAGCACTGTATTTGAGCTCGGGTGGTCGCAGGTGTTTGCTGAAAAACGCCAGTGGTTGCCAGCGACCCTCGATGAGTTGTTCCAGCACCCCATCGACTGCCGTGTTAGATGCATCCACTGTGAGGGCGGTAGGGACATCCGTTCTGGGGTGCACTAGCATCACGGCGTTTGCTAAGGCTTCTTTGGTTTTAATGAAAGCGGCGGCGGACTCCTCATCCCAGGTAATGTCCTTGCCCTTACCCGACATCAGGGCGAACAGAGGGCGCATGATTCGGGCCGCTGAAGGGAGGAAGCAGTGGTAGAAATTTACCATACCCACGAATTCCTGAAGGCCTTTGATTGTGTTGGGTCGGGTGAAATGGCGGACCGCGTCTACCTTGGCGGGCAGAGGGGTTGCCCCGTCTTTAGTAATCCTGTGGCCCAGGAAGTTGATGGTGTCGAGCCCGAAGTGGCATTTGGCTGGGTTGATTGTCAGGCCGTATTCACTCGAGAGTTGGCGGAGGTGGGACAGATGCTCCTGACGACTGCTGCTGGCTATGAGGATGTCGTCCAAATAGATGAAAGCGAAGTCCAGGTCACGTCCCACCGCGTCCATTAACCGCTGAAACATCTGTGCGGCATTCTTTAGGCCGAACGGCATGCGGAGGAACTCGAAAAGGCCAAAAGGGGTGATGAGTGCCGTTTTGGGGATGTCGCCCGGATGCATCGGGATTTGATTGTATCCCTGGACAAGGTCTACCTTGGAGAAGATCCGTGCGCCGTGCAGGTTTGCTGCAAAGTCCTGAATGTGCGGCACAGGGTAGCGGTCCGGTGTGGTAGCCTCGTTCAGCCTGCGGTAGTCGCCGCATGGTCTCCAGCCCCCTGTTGCTTTGGGCACCATGTGCAGGGGGGAGGCCCATGGGCTGTCGGACCGCCGTATGATCCCTAATTCCTCCATCCTCTTGAACTCCTCCTTCGCCAGTCGGAGCTTGTCCGGGGGAAGCCTTCGAGCACGGGCGTGGAGGGGTGGCCCTTGCGTCGGGATGTGGTGCTGTACGCCGTGTCTGGGCATGGCTGCCGTGAACTGCGGTGCCAGAACCGATGGGAAATCCGCCAGGACTCTGGTGAAGTCGTTGTCGGATAGCGTGATGGAGTCTAGGTGTGGGGCCGGCAACTGGGCTTCACCCAGGGAGAACGTTTGAAAAGTCTCGGCGTAGACCAGTCTCTTCCTTGGCAGGTCGACCAGTAGGCTGTGAGCTCGCAAAAAATCCGCTCCCAGGAGCAGTTGGGCTACGGCGGCCAGTGTGAAGTCCCACGTGAACCGGCTGGAGCCAAACTGTAGCCGCACCGTACGGGTGCCGTAGGTCCTTACTGTGCTGCTGTTCGCGGCCCTCAGGGTGGGACCTGGTGCCCTGTTGTGGGTGTCGTAACTTGTCGGAGGTAAGACGCTGATCTCGGCTCCGGTGTCGATCAAAAAGCGGCGTCCTGACCACTTGTCCCACACATACAGGAGGCTATCCCGATGACCAGCCGCCGTAGCCATCAGTGGCGGCTGGCCCTGGCGTTTCCCGGGAACTTTCAGGGCGGCCTACAGTGGCGGGCTTCTGCGCTCCACCGCTGGTGGTAGAAGCACCATTGTTCGTTGGCCTCCTCACCCCTGCCTCTGGGGTTAGCGGGCTCTGCGGCCGGGCCTGGTCTGGTTTGCTGCCTGGAGTGTGGCCTGGTGATCAGTGCGACGGACGCCCCACTCTCCTTCTTGGCTTTCCACAGCATGTCCGCCCGGGCCGCCACCTTCCAGGGGTCGCTGAAATCCACGTCGGACAGCAGCAGGCGTATGTCCTCAGGCAGCTGCTCCAAGAATGCCTGCTCAAACATGAGGCAGGGTTTGTGACCTCCGGCCAGGGACAACATCTCGTTCATCAAAGCCGATGGCAGTCTGTCCCCCAAACCATCCAGGTGCAGTAAGCGGGCAGCTTGCTCGTGCCGTGAGAGTCCGAAAGTCCTTATGAGCAAGGCTTTGAATTCTGTGTATTTGCCGTCCGCTGGGGGCGACTGTATGAACTCCTCAACCTGGGCGGCTGTTTCCTGGTCGAGGGAGCTCACCACGTAGTAGTAACGTGTGGCATCCGAGATTATCTGCCGAATGTGGAATTGGGCTTCTGCTTGCTGGAACCATAGGTGAGGTCGCAGCGTCCAGAAGCTTGGCAGTTTTAACGAAACTGCATGAACAGATGCAGCGTCGTTCATCTTCGGCCTAAATATCGTTTGGGCCATCAGGGTCACCAATTGTAGCGGTGTGCTACACGCAGCACTGAAATAACGACACGGAGTCGGTGAGCTGCAGTTGCTTAAAACTTCGCTTTAAAGCCTTCCTGATCCCGCCCTCCCTGGGCAGGAATGCTGTAGGGAGCGCGTATTCACAGTCCCATCCCGCGTGCGGGCTTTTCCCCTTGCTGGTGAAGCAGACTTGGCGCCCTCTTTGGGACCGGCTTCAATACCGGCGCGCGCCACTTTGTGAGCCGGTTCGAGTGCGCTGGGAAGTGGGTCACCACATTATTTCCTTTAAATGACCTAATGTCATCAAATGCCAAATTTCCGTTCCAAGTTGTTACAAGTCAATTCACATATCTAGGTGTAACAATTACTAAAAACTTCAAGAATTTATTTAAAGAAAACTTAAACCCCTTATTGAATTATGTGAAAAAGACGCTTTCTAAATGGTCCCCTCTTTCTTTATCCCTAATTGGCCAAATTAATTCGATTAATAATTCTTCCTAAATTTTTTATATCTTTTTCAGGCTTTACCTATTTTTATTCCTAAGACCTACTTTGATTCTTTAGATTCAATTTTAACATCTTATATTTGGAATAATAAACAAGCTCGTTTAAGTAAAGTTTACCTACAAAGAAATAAAGAGATGGGTGGATTAGCCCTACCCAATTTTAGGTTTTACTATTGGGCTGCCAATATAAGGAATATTACTTTTTGGTCCTATTATATTTATCGTAAAGATTGCCCATCATGGGTCTTCCTTAGAAGTTAATTCTGTAAAAAATTCCTCTATTGCCTCTCTTCTTGGATCATACTCTTCTTTTTCAGCAAATAAAACAACAGATAACATAATTGTTAAGCAAAGTTTAAGGAATTGGTCTCAATTTAGAAAATTTTTTGGTTTAGCGAATTTTTCATTATCATCTCCCATTCTCCTTAATTATTTTTTTATCCCTTCCTTGACTGACAAAGTCTTTAAGGATTGAGATGAACTAGATATTAAGTGTTTTTGGGACCTGTTTATCTCAGGATCTCTTGCTTCATTTGACCAACCAATTGTCAACTAAATTTGCACTCCCAAAAACACATTTTTACAGATACCTTCAAATTAGAGATTTCTTACATTTCCAATTAACTACTTTTCCTGTAGGTCCTGATAAAAATTTACTGAACGATATTTTAAATGTAAAACCTTTTGTTAATGGTTCTATTACCGGTATCTAAATTGTCAGATTTCTGATGATAGATGGAATAAAATTCATAAACAGGTTAATAAATCATCTTTCTGTGCTCGTCATTCTCTTCTACAATTTAAAGTGGTTCATAGAGCTTACATTTCTAAACAGAAGCTCTCCAGTTTTTACCCGAATGTTTCTCCACTTTGTAATAAATGCAACTCTACTGATGCCTCTTTAATTCATATGTTTTGGATTTGTCCTACAATTGAAAAGTTTTGGCGGGAAGTATTCCATACCTTCTCACAACTTTTTAGGGTCCAATTTGACCCAAATCCCCTTACTGCCTTGTTTGGTATTATTGCAAATGAAGATACAACTTTAAGTACTCCTAACCTACAGGTTTTAGTTTTTACCTCTCTTTTAGCAAGGAGAGCAATCTTGCTTAAATGGAAGGAGTCTACCCCTCCTACACATCTTCAATGGCTACGTGATATTATGTCTTATTTAAATTTAGAAAAGATCCGCTGCTCAGTCTTAAATTCGAAACAATCTTTTTATGATATCTGGGGACCTTTCCTAAATTACTTTTCCAATTTATAAAGTTTAACAGTGCATAGACTTTTATGTATATTTTTATCTTCTCTTCTTAAGCGAATGTTTTTTTAAAATTCTAATTATCCATTGTCATCCATCAGTTTTTTTCTTTGGTAGTTGGTAGGGGATTGACTTTTTTTTTATAGAAAAAAACTTCTTTTACTATGTATGACCTATCTTTAAATTTTTGATTACAGAGTGGTATACCTTTGATATATGATATCACATATCATATTTATGTGATATGCTATAACATTTTGATCAATTTTATTACAATATATGAATGTACACAATTTATGTTGAGATGTATCTATGTGTTGCACTCTGTAAATCTTTGTTTTTTTCTTCTGAATAAAAATATTGTAAAAAGAAAGAAAAGAAAGGAATAATGGTTGCATGGAGAAGTTGGACCACAAACATGTGAAAATCTGCAGATGCTGGAAATCCAAAGCAACACGCACAAAATGCTGGAGGAACTCAGCAAGCCAGACAGCATCAAAGGAAAAAAGCAAACAGTCGACGTTTCAGGCTGAAACCCATGATCGGTAAAAGACTCTGTAGTCTGCCTGGCCTTCAGCATTTTGTGTGTATTGCTATGGAGAAATTGGGCTGCTTCCATGCTGTCTAACTATAACTGTAAACCCTGTGCAATCTCAATTTTGCTAACTTTTTGTTTAAGTCTAGGGACAGATTTAATGCTGACCACTTGTTGAAAAGATTGGAGGGAAGCCTTACCATCATGCCACCAGAAGCGTGGTCGTGGCCGTGCCCTGGTGCAGGTGTTGAGTTGTGCTCATGGCCACCAGAGGACACATGCATGTGCATGTCGTGATGACCAGCACCGTGATCCATCGAATGGTTCATCCTGAGACTCGAGAAAATGTAGCGGAGAGCCTCCTTGAATACCTGAGAAAGGAAGCACACAATATTACATATCTCCAGTGGAAAATATGCACACCCCAAATACAATTAGAAGTTGAAAGCACAATAAGAAAATGTGGTGGAGTAGGAGGATAAAAAAGGGACAGGTCCGTTATACTGCAAATTAACTGCAAAGTTCAAAGTAAAGTTATCAGTTATTTATAGGGAAATAAAATACAATGGGATTTATGAACAACTATACATTAACAGTGCCGGCTGGTGGCGTAGTGGCATCAGCACTGCACTTTGGGGCGAGAGGTCCTGAGTTCGAATCCGGCCAGCTCCCTTGCACGCTCTCCATCCGTGCTGGGTTAAGTGCCGGTGATCTCTTTAAAAAAAAACTCACCTGGCAGAAGGCAAAGGCAAACTACTGCTATAATTTGCCACGTACATGATTTCCCAATATGTCAGAGTGGCATGGAGGGAAATCCGTCTGCCAAATGCGACCTACTGATGACGACGATACATCAGCAGACAAACTGGTGAGGAAGTTCATATTTCAGCAGGACAATGGCCTAAAACACACTGGCTGAGCAACCAGGGAGTGGTTTCCAAAGAAGCAATTTGATGTCCTTGAGTAGTTCAGAGTCTTGACCCAATCGAATATCTCCGGCAAGAGCTCAAAACCATTGTCTACTGCCACTCCCCAACTAACCTGGTGCAGCTTGAGCAATTTTGCAAGGAGGAATGGGCAAATATTGCTCCATCACGTTGTGCAAAGCTAATAGCGACTTATCCAAAAATACTACAAGAGGTGGTTCAACTAAGTACTGAGTAAAGGGGGATGAATACTTCTGAATTGCTGATTTCTCAGTTTTAAATTTTTAGTTTTAATGCTTTACAATTTTCCCTGTTTATCTTTGGGTTCTACTGTGAAAATAAAACAAGCATGTGATTCACGAATAGAAATTTTCAGTTAAATTGATCAAAACCCCTGGTTGTAGTACTCAATTATATGAACAAAGGGTTGGGGGGTGAATACTTTTACAAGGCACTGTATACGTACTTTGATGATAAATCTGCTTTGAACCTTTGGACCTTGATAATAACAGCAAACAACCCATTTTAAGAATTTCTGACAAATAGGAACATCTCAGCGCCTAATCCAATATTGAGATAAGAATCGAGAGAACAAGATAATCTCTTAATCCAATTCCAACTGAATTTTATGTCTCTGACGTCATTAATTATTAATGATTCAACTATTTGACCAAAAAGACTGGCTTTTGAGCCTAGGAGCTGCACTTGACATTTGCAGCCAAATCAGGTTTCATGAGATTGTGGAGCACAAATTAAGTTTACTGCAATGTGATGATCAGAGCAACTTGTTTACAATAGCAATTGATTTGATTATAAGAGCAGAAATTCAATGCAGACTCAGGCAGGAAATAAATGTCATTTTAGTCACAATCACCAATGTAAAGCAGTATAGGTACACTCACACAATTCAGGTTTAAAAAAATGCTTAAAAATGTAGAAGTGAAAAATTCTATATCAATTTAATGTTTGTAACCAAAGATCTGAAGGGCATTAAGATCTGAGCTTCAGCATTTCACCTTAACATTTTAAAACATTAAACACTACATTAAAAAACTCTGTGGTTCCGGTTTAAGATGGCACTGGTGAAGCTAAGCGGCTACTTGCTGGAGGCCCATGAAACAAAGAAATCAACTAAATACTCTGGTAATCATACTTTTTCTGGTAAACGATCACCAGAAACAATAGCCTTCAACTTCTATTGGAACTGGAGGCAATTTGATGCAGCAGCACTGAGGCGAGGCAAAGCAGTGGGCCCTTCTCAGGAAGCGAGGGAAGTCCTGAGGTACAATCTATTACAGCGCCGGACTGAGTTGGCAAAATCAGGTACAGGCTGAGTCAAGGCGCAGGGCCCAGGCCCCAGAGTGTTTTAAAGCAACACAACCCGATGTCTGGACGATGATTTAAGAGCTGGACTAGATTAAAAAGGTCAGGATGTCAGGGCCAAAGGCGAAGGACAGGACATTTGAACACGCTGCTCTGCAACTCTTCCTTGGCCTTGCGCTGAACTGAGGGTCTGTGGATAGACTCTGTATTGTGGACTTCAGCTCTGAATAGCTGGAGAGGCATAATATGAATAGGAATAGTCAGCACGGCTTTGTCAAAGGCAGGCTGTGCCTTACAAGCCTGATTGAATTTTTTGAGGATGTGACTAAACACATTGATGTAGTGTACAGTATATGGATTTCAGCAAGGCATTTGATAAGGTACCCCATGCAAGGATTATTGAGAAAGTAAGGAGGAATGGGATCCAAGGTTATTTTCTTGCTTTTATTGTTTGCATGATTTGTTTTTTTAAATTTCTGCACATTGGGTATTTAATGGTCTTTTGAGTATGTTCCGTGGCTGCCTGTAAGGAGATGAATCTGAAGTTTGTATAATGTATACACACTTTGATAGAGATTGTTGGACAGATGGGAAGAATCAGTGACAATGCTAAAGGGCCCTGCATATGCAGCACTTCTGGTAAATATTCCTAATGGGTGGAAGAGAAACTCGAATGATCCTCTCAGCAGTCTTCACAATCCTTTGTAGGGACTTGCGGTCAGATACCTTGCAATTCCTACACCAGACAGCGATGCAGCTGATCAGGACTCTCACGATGGTGCTCCTGTAAAAAGTGGTTAAAATTTAGGGGGCCGGGGTGCGGGCGAAGAAGCTGCTGTGCTTTTTTGACCACTGAGGTGGTGTCGAGGGACCATATGAGATCACCATTATGTGCACTCCCAGAAACTTGATGTTCCTAACTGTCTCTATGGAGGTCTGTGTATTCACAGTGGAGTGGTCAGTCTGCAATTTCCAGAAGTCCACATCTCTTTAGTCTTCTCTATACTAAGACTTAAGTTGTTGTATGCCGTTTCATCATTGTTGTTGTTTGAGGCCTACCACAGTTGTGTAATCAATGAACTTGATGATTTGGTTTGAACTGGATCTAACAGTGCAGTCAGCAGTGAGCAGAGCATGCATCCCTAGTGATGGAGCTAGAGATGTTTCTGCCAACAAAGTTTGATCAAGAAGTCCAGGATGCAGTTACAGAGAGAGGTGTTGAGACCCCACAAGAACAGCTTACCCACCAGCTTCTGATGGATGATCATATTAAACCTCAAGAAACAATATCCTGGCCTATGAGGCACCATTTTCCAGGTGGGACAGGACGGAGTGGAGTGTAGAAGCTATGACATCATCAGTGGACAGATCTGAGTGACAAGCAATCAGGAAGGGGTCCAATGTAGCAGGAAGATGGGATTTAATGCAACTCAACCAGTTGCTCTAAGCATTTCATTATCGTTGCAGTCAGAGTCACTGAGGCAGATTACTGCACCCTCTTGGGCACCAGTTCTACTACTCTACCTGTTTCCTATAGCCCTCAACTCTGCTAGACAAAATACTGCCTTGGCCTCAAATATATTTAATAATTAATTTTCCATTGCTCGCTTGGTTAGAGAATTCAAAACACTTTATTGCCTCAGAGAAGAAATTCCTTCCAATTCTGGAAGTACGCTGTAGCAGATATAAATTCTTAGGTGAAGGGAACATTCCCTCTGCAACTACTTTAGTCCCCTCAGAAAATTAGTATGTTCCATCAAAATAACAGTGCAGACCACACTCTCTTTTTACATTCATCCCTCATCCAGGGAATTAAGATAGTGAACCTCGAGTCGGTGAGAGTGAGCGTTGTTCGGCAGACGGACATCGACTTACCCCGCTGAGCCTTCGACCAGCAGCCAAGATGCCCCGCAAGTCGAATGACACTCCAAAGCCTGAAGAACTGAGGAGATCATTGCAAAAACGGCGAAATGTCAAGACAGCTGCTCTGACCAAGAAGGCACCAGCGAAGAAAGCTGCTGGGAAAGCTAAGAAACCAAAGGTCGTTAAAAGCAAAGCAAGCGACTCGAACCAGGAACCCAGCACTGCTCCTGCCCAAAATGGAGAAAACAAAGAGGCTTGAGAAGCAAAGTTGCTGATAGGCAATGTTTCAACAGCGTCTGAAAGGCTTAACAATTTCCTGCAACGTGTACAGTTGAAAGGAATATTTTTATGAGTTTTTATAAAGGCAACTTTTTTTTTTACTTTTGAGTGAGCAAATGTGGGTGCTTGCATTGTTTTATTTTGGAGATTTTGTATACAAATTGCATGTTGAATTGCTTGATACTAAACTCCTTTTTGCTCCCACACAAACCCCTCAATTTTGACGAAGGGTCTCGGCCCGAAACGTCGACAGCGCTTCTCCCTATAGATGCTGCCTGGCCTGCTGTGTTCCACCAGAATTTTGTGTGTGTTGTTGTTCCCCTCAATTCTGACCATTTTCTATCTCTTCCATCAGATGAAGTTATGTTTGCAATGTCTATTCATGTTACTGGCAGTTCCTGACCCCTGTGTGAAATCATTATTTTCAGATTTGGCCATTTAAAATTTAAAAACACTTGTTTTTTTTTATAATTACTGTTTGAAAATGGAAATAGTAGAATCTCTTTCGGCTCAAATGGAATTTTTAATTCCACAGAGTTTTAAATTTGCTACTTAAATAAAGTTGGATATTGTTAAAAAAAAATGATAGTGAACCTCTTCTGGCCTTAATCCAATGAAGATAATCCCCTCCTTAAAATTAGGAAAGAAATGTTCTTAGTATTCCAGATGTCATAGCACACACTGAGTTGCAGCAAGACTTACATACATTTTTTGATATTTTATCACCTTTGGAATATATGGCAACACTCTACCGTTCTTGCCGATTAATTGTTGTACCCAAACTTTGTTTCATATGCAAAAACACCAATACATCTCCTGCCCTTCCTCTCATTTAACCAATATTTTTTCTTTTCTTCCTACCAAAATACTCTGCATTTTCCCACATTATATGCCATCTACCAATTATTGACCAAACACCTAACCTACTTAATATCCCTGTGTCCTCCTCACAACTTGCTGACCCATCTTTGAGTCGGAACCAAAGCTGTCTACAATTCTCAATGCCTTTACCTGTTATGCACATACAGTATAAATAGTGAGGTTGCAACATTGATCTATGTCTGACCCCAACTTACCAAGCTGAACGCGATGCATTAATTCCAAATGCTTTCTGAACGATCCATGAAAATTACTTCAAAATTCTATTTTGTTATTTGTAGTATTTTAAATCTTTACACTAATTGTTGCTGTAAAACAACAAATTTCATGCCATATCTTTAAGTGATAAACTGGCAGCTTCTTCTTCATAAAGTTATTAACTGTGTATTAATGTCATCTCAAAGCCATGAGCTCTGAACTCACTGGTACCAGAGTGTACTAAAGCAACTGTACCTGATGTCTGGACAGTGATTTAAGTGCCAGGCTGAATTGGAAAGGTCAGCTACGGACTGAACTGAGACTACAGGCACCGGGGACCAGGCACCAGAGCGTCCGATGTTTGGACGATTTAGGTGCCAGGTCAGATTGAAAAGGTCAGGGTGTTGGGGCCTGAGGCAATGGACGGGCCAGTTCAGCTCAGCTTGCTGCTCGGCTCTGCACTGAACCATTTCAGAACATAAATAGCTATCTGGGAAAATCAAGCCCAATATTCTTATTCATTTCAACCATAGACCATGCTGCTAACTTACTTCACTCTGGACAAGTCTAAAAGTTGATTCATTCTCCTTGCTAACAGTGTAAGGGTGGGACAGGCCAAAAGCATAGTCTCATCTATTACCTGGGGATGGGATGGCATTAAATACATCCATTTTGGGAACAGGAGTAGGTTAGATGCTTTGGGGCTGAACTGTAGCAGCATTTGTGTATCAAGTTGAAGTGGGTTCATAGAACCTCCATGCTTTTCCCTCCCCTCCGAGCCATGATTAACATTCATTTTTCCTTGCTTAGAGATCAACTTCCTCTTTTCCCACTTTCTGAAAACCTTCTTTCACACCCTTTAATAGAATTTTCTGGCTTCAAGTAACACTGCACTCATCTCACATTATGGTTAACTACTGCAGACCGATCCACTCACTAAAGGAGCGATGGAGGTAAACCATATAGGCAGAGACCAAGGACCACAGCACCTGTGGTGAGGATCACAAAGGCATGGCTAAGTGAAGCAGAGGAGCGCTAACAAGACTGCTCTTTGGACTGGACAACATTCAGGGATTCATCTTGAAATCCAAATGAATATGCCACAGTTGTCACAGACTTCATCAAGACCCGTGTGGATGAGTGTGTGCCTTCGAGAACATACCCAAATTAAAAGCCATGGATGAACCAGGAGATTCGCTACCTGTTGAGGGCTAGATCTATGGCATTCAAAGCAGGTGATCTGGAACCATACAAGTCCAGGTATGACCAATGCATGGCTATTTTAAGAGTGAATAAAACAGTTCTGATTGAAGTTAGAGTTGGAACGGAACACAAGTCAGCTCTAGCAGGACTTGCTAGCCATGACTTCCTACAAGGCAAAATCTGACATTATGAATGGCTGGGATGCTTTACTCCTAGATCAACCCAATACCTTTTATGTATGCTTTAAAAGGGAGAATAAAACTACACCCATGTGAATTCCTGCAGCATCTGGTGACTCTGATCTCTGTCTCAGAGACTGACGTCAGAATATCTTTCAAGAGGGTGACCCTTTGCAATGGTGTACCTGGTCGGGCACTGAAAACCTGTGCCAACCATCTGACGGGAGTGTTCAAGGACATCTTCAATCTCATTACTGCAGAGGTTCCCATCTCCTTCAAAAGGACACAAATCATACCAGTGCCCAGGAAGAGCAGGGTGAGCTGCCTCAATAACTATTGAACAGTTACACTTCACAGCTACTGTAATGATGTGCCTTGAGAGATTGGTCATGGCCAGAATCAACCTGCCTAAGCAAGCACCAGGACCTACAGCAACTTGCCTACTGACGCTCTAGATCTACAACAGTTGCAATTCGACTGTCTCTCTACTTGGTCTTACCACATAGGCAACAGAAATACCCACATCAGGGTGCAGTTTATTAATTACCGCTCAGCATCCAAAAACATCATAATCTCAGTACTAACTAAACCCTGGGCCGCTGTACCTTCTTCTGCAACAGCACCCTTCACTTGGGAGACCATAGTCAGTCTGGATCGGAAATAACATTTCCCCCATGATGATCATCAACACTGGCGCCAAAGACTCTTGCAAGTTTCTTCAGATGTACTGTAGAAAGCATTCTAATTGGTTGCATTACCGTCTGGTATGGAGGAGCCGCTGCACAGGATCAGAAAAGGCTGCAGAAGGTGGCAAACCCAGCCAGCTCCATCATGGGCACTGGCCTCCTGAGAAGAGGAGGCTTTAAGAAGATGCCTCAAAAAGGCAGCATCCACCATTAAGGATCCCATCACCCGGGACATGTCGTCTTTTCGCTGCTGCCATCAGATTTCTGAATGGACAATGAACTGACCCATGAACACTTTGCCCACTTTTTGTACGGCTTAGTTAATTTAATATCCAGTGGATTCCAGTTCATTGGGGCAGCTGCTTATTTGGGACAACTCTTAAAGGAATAAAAATTGAAAAAAATTAGCCAGAATTCCCTTTGTTTATTTGGGACACTTAGCCACTTAATCGGGGAAGGAGACTGTTGCTGAACAGTTTCTAACCAGCATCAGTCTCGTGCACATCTTGTGGCTGTTAGACACTACACTGCGCTTAGAGCAAACAGTATTTAAATCACATCAGTTGTATGTGTTTGTGTTCAAAAAGCAGTGATCTTTGTCATCAATAGTTAGCAAGAAACAAGCATTAAGACAATTCAGAACTGTTTTGCTCACTGTGGTTTTAATCATTCAGACTTGGAAATGCCAGAAATGGTTGAGAGTGAAAATGAAACAATTTCACTAATTCAACAGTTAGGAACTACAAAGAATTTGAAAGTATCGACAATCATCTTGAATGCTACCACTGGTCCCCACCAGACACTTAGCTCTCACCTGTAGCTTCAAGTAGCTATTTGCATGCGACAGTGGCCACACCCCAGTACACCACTTCGACAGGTGGGCTAGACTTGGTGAGGGGAGCCAGCAGGTCTCGTACCCCAGTGAAATAGGGACGCCTGTCCTAGCAGGCTAAGTCAGCTCCAGCAGACTGGGCAGAGGAGATCTACAGTGAGATCCAATGACCAGGAAGGCAGTTCTGCAATGCTACATGGAGAGCAATGGGCATGACAAGGCACAGTGTCATGGTCATCCACTGCAACCAGGGAGGACCTCAGATGTGAATACTCTTTGTCCAAGATAATTATTAAACAAACTCTTCAAAGAGCGATGCCTCAAAAAGGCAGCATCCATCATTAAGGACACCCATCACCCACGACATGCCCTCTTCTCATTGCTACACACTCAACAATTCAGGAACAGCTTCTTCCCCTCTGCCATCCGATTTGTGAATGGACATTGAACCCATACACACGTACATATACACACACACACACACACGTGCTGGCATGTACATACAATAAATTGTAATAAAAAAGAAATTGTTCAAAATCTCCCCCATTTCTTTTAGCTTCACATATAGCTGTCCACTCTGATTCTCTAAGGGACCAATTTTATCCCTCACTATCCTTTTGCTACTAATATAACTGTAGAAACCCTTTGGATTTATTTTCACCTTACTTGCCAAAGCAAACTCGTATCTTCTTTCAGCTTTTCTAATTTCTTTCTTAAGATTCTTTTTACATTCTTTATATTCCTCGAGCACCTCATTTACTCCATGCTGCCTATATTTATTGTAGATATCTCTCTTCTTCCAAACCATGTTTCCAATATCCCTTGAAAACCATGGCTCTCTCAAACTTTCCTTTCAACCTAACAGGAACATAAAGATTCTGTACTCTCAAAATTTCACCGTTAAATGACTTCCATTTCTCTATTACATCTTTCCCATAAAACAAATTGTCTCAATCCACTCCTTCTAAATCCTTTTGCATCTCCTCAAAGTTAGTCTTTCTCCAATCAAAAATCTCCACCCTGCGTCCAGTCCTATCCTTCTCCATTATTCTTCTTCTTACAGCAATTCAGTTTTTATTATGCATTGCAATTTACTGCTGCTATATAACAAATTTCGCAACATATGCCAGTGATATTAAAACTGATTTTGATTTTGCAAGTAGCACTTCCTCAATTTTTATCCAAAATGAATACGTGTCATTTTTAAATTTATACAACTTGTATACTCCCATCAACCGATACGCTTGCCCCAATTTTCATTTTCTGTTATTAAAATTAATACTCCATATCTCCTGGTTTACACTGAAAATTCTTCAGTGTAATTGACTGTGCAACTAACTTTATGGTACAGCTGAATGCTACAGAGTCTCTATAAAATGCTCCAATCCCGTTTACATTGTAAATCAGAAACCCACTCCAGAGAGCACGAGCCTTCTTAATCTGTGTAGCTTATTATACAGCGGTGCAGTATAAGCACCCTAACACGTCTGCACCAGCAACCACAGCATTCCCATGTTATGCTTCTCCATCAACTTCCCTGTTACCTACTCTCTCTCAACCACTTTCATTGTGTTGGGAATTCAGTGGCATTCAAACGCCTCTCAAGATCTGGTAAACAAATAGCGAAAACTTCTCCGAAGAAAAACAACGCTCCGGCTAAATCCTGGGAACATTTCGACCACGACTGCTCAAAGCTGAGAGGGTATTGAGGAACCTTGAGCCCATGCATCGGATGGTATAGAGAGGTGGAAGGAGTGAGCCACTTCAAACTATCCATCTACTCACCCTGTCAGCGGCTTCCTGCTGCATCCAGGGGAATTGGCAATTCCCACCTTAGCATCATCAGCCATCTCAGAACCCACAAAATGGGGATGAAAGCAAGTCACATTTGATCTTGAGAGACTGCCTGAGAAAATGATAAACGCTCAGCTGAACTTCAAGTATTGAGCACAAGATTTAGAAATAGCAAGATTTAGAAATAGCTTAATGCTATAGATATTGAGGCAAAACATCTCCTGGACAAGCACTTAGAACATTTAAAAATCTACAGCACATTACAGGCCCTTTGGTCCACAGTGCCGTGCCGACCATCTAGAAGCTGCCTAGAATTTTCTAGCTTGTAGAAGAATTTATTTATTTATTTATTTATTTATTTATTTATTGCAAAGAGCTGCGGATAATGTAAATTAAATATAAAACTGTTGGAAATACTCAACATGTCAGGCAGGAGGAGTTGAGTGCAAGGCAGAGTCAATGCTTCAGGTTAATTACCTGCCAGTTATCAGTTCCAAACAAGGCTACATTATTGCACTTTGTCCTACATTCTACGAAGGTATGAGTAATCTCCCACAGAGTAAATAAAAGGTATAAGCAGTAAGGATTAGCAAGTTTACTGAAAAGCTGAAAATCATCCAGCATGGCAAAGAAGAAATGCATACACAATCATAGAACTGCACAAATTAAGGGTTGGGATTTCAGAAAATTATTATTGATAGACAGGCTCAAAACAGATTTACCTCACAACACTGATAAAAATTATCTTTCCCAAAGAGCAACAAGGTTAACGCATCCCGCTCTCTCTCTGAGGCCAACGTTCAAATGTTGATCCAAACAGCAATCACAAAAAAAAAATCACCACACTTTTGATTGCACCTTTCTCACTCTCCACAGACTTCATCTCGAACCTCAGGTTCACTGCGGACCAACCTCAACCAACGTTTATTTTAAACTGTGCTTACCTCGGTGTTATTATTCATGGTTGCCTTTTCCCGTGTTCCACAGAATGTCAGTATGCTAGAGGATATCTACACTCAGTCATCTGTTGACATGCTAATAAAGGTGCTGGTTAATGTTTACTGAAAGCAGCCAGTCGGAATCAGCCAACATCAATAACTCATTAATGTTTTTAGAATGCAATTTATGATGCAGCAGAAGCACATCAGGTTTATATGAAATAAGAACAGAATGCTGTGAAAGCATTTACTTTTTATTTCCAGCACTTGCAATTTTATTGAATTACAGGCTAATATGAATGTTATTTTGAGCAGAATAGTACATGGAAGATTCTATATTTGATTCTATCTTTGCTTTCCAAATTACCGTAGATTCCGGATTTTAAGCCGCTACTTTTTCCCCACATTTTGAACAGCTTTGAACTTTGCGGCCTTTAATACGGAGCGGCTAATACATGATTTTTTTCATGCCGCCTCGTAAACATTTTGCCTCGTAACAGTAGACCAATAAAATTGATGAGTAGTTCACAGAGGTCCAATGAAATTGTACGATAAATCAAGCGCACTTTCACAATTAAATTATTGTAAATCAGTCATTTGTACTCACCCTCATCAACATGGAAAACACTCGAAGAAAAGCATTGTGCTGCCTTTATGGCAGTTATTTAGTTTATAATATTTTCGCTTAGTAATTCATTTGTTAGTTAAAGTTAGAACTGTTTTAACTATATTTGTTTTCTGTACTACATCGCGGGATGCTATGACGTCACACCCGGTTTCGCCGCGTCTTGTGGGATACCAGTTTGCGATAAACGGGAAGGAGGGGGGCGAGCGGCGGAGCGAAAACGCTGCTTTTAAGTTAAAGGCGATCAATAACTTTTCCTGGTAGGCTGCAGTATATATATTTTTTACCAGTCGTTAGGAGATATTGGAATGTTGTTCAGTAAAGAAGTATACGCAACATGTATTTAAAAGTAGCCGCGTTACAGGCACGGTTCGAAAAAAAGCATTTGCAATATGTATTTGTTTATGTTACCATATGGATTTAATTAAAAGTTAAAAAATCCTCACGTGTAATATCTTTCTGTGTAAATATCTCATATTACAACGTGGGACACCTGCGGCCGAAAATCCGGTGCGGCCTAAAATCCGGTGCGGCCTGTACAAGTAAAAAATTGATTTTATTTCTAAAATTAGAGCCAGCGGCTTTTAATCAGGTGCGCTCCGTAGTCCGGAATCTACGGTACAAGCTTTCCAACTCTGGACGGACAGAATTTGAATAATTTCATCAAATTAGCTCCCCCCCCCCCAACTACCTGACCTGTCATTAAGTTAAATTTGAGCGTTAGACAAGTTCTTCTGTTTATGTTTTAATCCTCTGTGTATGACTGAATTTCAGTTGCCAAGTAGACATTTTATCTGATTTTTAAAAGAAATATGGTTTGAACTAAATCCACCTGGGACGTCACATTCCTACATCGTTCTCAAGTTACGAACCTGGTTCTAATGCATCATAAAAGTATGACGGTCTTCTTTCTGCTGACAATAGATGGATGGGTAGGTCAAGCCAGATCATAGATCAAATAAAGATCACGGCTGCAAAAATGCTCCTGAATTCCAGACCACTCTCACTCCCAATTGTACCTTTCCTTCACCTATCAAATAAAATTACACAGCCAGCCATTAACAAAAAATTGCAAAGGTCTCTTAAAAATCAAGACATTCTCTATACAATGAACCTAAAAAGCTCATTACTGTAAGGCTGAAGGGTCTCGGCCTGAAACGTCAACTGTATGCCTTTCCATCGATGCTGCCTGACCTACTGAGTCCCTCCCGCATTTTGTATGTGTTACTGTAATGCAATTCACTATACTAATAAATATATACGAGGTGATGAATATTTGACTTGGTTATACTCATTCAGTATTTCAACTTGTATGTTTTCCATTTAAAAAGCATGTGAAATTCAGATAAAACTAAGCCACACATCAGATCTGAGCAAAGATTTCGGTAAGTATACAAAATCAACTTTTGATAGACACTTAAATCAGTATTAATGATATCAGGGAGGACTGCCGTTAAACTATCCTCAAAAGTTATATCAATCAGGCAACACTTAATGGAATTTTATTAATGTAGTTCTTCCTTCATTGTCAAATAAACCTTTCCCGATTTCATTTCTAGAGAATTAATGGGTGTTTCTTCTGGCTTTCAGATCTGGAGTTCCAAATGATCTTGGCATTATTCCCCTTTTATTTCGAACAAACAGTGCCTTTGGAACATCAGTTAAAAATACACACACACACATGTTCCACACATTCATCACGATGATATCCAGCTATGCATCCCACTCTTAAACTTTTACTTTCTCTGATGTCATGCTGCTAGTTCAATATCTCATGAGGTGAAACAGTATTGGTAAAAAGACCAAGCAACTGCCTTCAGTCCTCACCACACTCTGTCCTTTAAGTTACTGAATCCATCTCGGGTCTGCAGTCATGAGCAGAGGCAGAACTAGACCAGTTGCAACTTCGGAATCCTATCAGCTATGGTCAAATCAAGTTTATTGTCATCTTATGTACGTGTATACTGTCAAACGAAATAATGTTTCTCCAGTCCAGGATGTAAAGCACAGTCGTACACATAATACACAATAACTTAGGAAAGGATTAAATCTGTAAATGAATTTTAGATAAATTAACACAGTAAAGTGCAGAAATTAAATATTGTAGGGTATAGAAAAAATTAACTGATAACACTTTAAATGTGATGCAGCGGGGAGATCAGAAGTATAATGGCCTCAGGACAGAAGCTGTTTCCCAAACTGACTGTTCTTGTTCTTATGCATCGGAACGTCCAGCCTGAGAGCAAAAGTCAAACAGGATGCTGGATAAACGGGTAGGATACTTGATAATACTAAGGGCTCTGCCTATGCAGCCACTCCTGAAAAACGTCCCTAATGGATGGTGGGAAGACTCCTATGATCCTCTCAGCTGTTCTCACAGTCCTTTGTAGGGTCTCTCAGTGCAATACCCTGCTGCAACCATAAAGATGAAGATGCAGCTTATCAGGATGCTCTCAATGGTGTTGTGTGTTCAGGCCATACAATTGCTGTATTACCAAAACCATTATATATCCACCTCTAACAATATCCATCACATGTGCCATTACTTCCCAAGCTAGCTATACCCTAATTTTAGCATGCTTAACATTATTTTCAATCATCTGTATGTTCTCTCCTATGCCTGACTCAGCAAGACTTGTTGTTTAAAGTTGCAGCTATTCTGCAAACCAAACCTCCTGTGCAATCCTGGTTTAAGTTTTTCCTTTATACAATAACATCCCTTGCATTCAGTCATCTACTTCCTGAGTGCTGGAATTTCTTCCTGAAAACAGACTTGAGATCACATTTATTTACAATGCTCCTTGAAACTTGTCTTGAACCAAAATTTTGTTCACCAATCCTATTTTCTATGGCTTTGCATCAAATTTTGTTTATTAAAAAAAAGGTTCAAAGGAAGTTCATGAAATTATTCCAAGATTGAAAGGCTTATCACACAAGGAGTGTTTGTTGACTCTGGGCCTCTACTCATTGGAATTAGGAAGAATGAACAGTGACCTCATTGAAACATATTGAATGTTAAAAGGCTTCGACAGATTGGATGTGGAGAGAATGCTTCCTATGGTGGGTGGAGTTTAAGACCAGAGAGGACAGCCTTAGAATCAAGGAATGTCCATTTAGAATGGAGAGGAGGAGGAATTTCTTTCACCAGAGAGCGGTGAATATGTAGAATTCATTGCTGCAGGTGGCTGTGAAAGCCAAGTTACTAGATATATTCTTGATACGTCAGGGCATGAAGGGATACAGGGAGAAGGCAGGAGATTGGGGCTAAGAGGTAAAATGGATCAGCCATGATGAAATGACAGAGAAGACTCAATGGGCCAAATGGCCTAATTCTGCTCCTATATCTTATGGTCTGCTTGTAAATTGTTTTGCGACGTATTATGTTACAAGATGGAAGTCATTAACAGCAAAAGTCAAAATTTACAATTACCTTCATCAAACATTGCGAATTCACTTTATAAACAGATCTTCAAGACAGGTATAAAAGGAAGTTTAAATGAAAAATAGGTGCTCAATTTGAAAAATCTCAGCCTTCTCAGTAAGAATACAGTGCAATACAAAAGGAAGCCTATATTCACCACAAATAAAATATGTGTATGTGCCAGGTTTCTTGACAAGCAGAAGTGCAGTGACACAACTACAAAGTTGCGTATATCATATCACGTAAAAAACATGTACATTTCTCAGAATAGCATTCTAATGTAGACAGAAGCCCAAGATGAATTAAGTTCAGTAAGTCTGCTAACATTTTCTGTAGTTCTTTCTGAGACGGTCCCTTGGGATTGATGATGACTTACTTCCACTGCAGTTCTGTGGGTTTTGTGTTGGCTAATGAGTTTCATGTGAGAAACACAGAACCTTCCACAGGTTAGGCAGAAGATGCTTATTATGGCAAACAGGTGGGTACCTCGGACCACTTTTACTCTGGGCATCTGCATACAACTAGTCCATGGATTTGAGCTCCCTAATGCTAACGTGAATGCGCCTTCTCCAGTTGAGTGTGGTCGTTGGATTAGGGGTTCTTAGGAGTTCAGTTTCAGTCTCCAAGATTCTTATTTAAGCAACCCCGCAAAGACAAATGTAGACACACACCTGCTCTTTAAAATGGAAGTAATTTCAGTCCTCAGGTGAAAATGCACAACATTTGTCTTTGCAAGCTGCGTTAACTATCTCATAAGCTACCGGTACATGCATCTCTTTAATGGACAATCCCACAGTAAGGTAGAACATCTGTCACACAGGTGAAGTGACTATGCTCAATCCTGACTTTTGGTGCAGTCTGCCTGGACTGTGCATGCACTCCCTGTGGTACACAGGTATCAACCACGTGAACACAATAACTCCTAATGACATCTGACCCTCAAAAGTCTGCCCTGCCATTCAATCGGGCTCCAACTGCTCTTCAGTACAGCCCCACAGCCCTCAAATCCCCGATCTTCCCATCAATTTATTTACCTCCACTGGTTTCCATTCATATCCCAAGGAGTTCAAATTGAAAGACCACTCTAAATTGCTCAAAAATGTAAGTGAGCGATATAATCTGAATAGGGAGAATAGAGTTCAGCATAGGATTTGCATGAGTGGGCTTTTGATGGTTGGCATAGTGAGCTGAAGAGGCTGATTCCTTGCAATATGACTCCAGGAGTTTAAATTGTCTTATTTAGAGTTAATCTACCAATGAGACAGAAATAGTTCTGAAATACACAAATCTCACATGAAGCACACTAACAAAATAAAGCACATAAAACAAACATTCGTCAGACTAACTCGAGAAGATAAAATAATGGACATTTCTGGATGGGACATGCTTAATGGAATAAGGTATTGGAAATACTCAGTTCAATCTGCACTTGTGGATATCCAGTTGATTACTCTTCATGTGAACAAGTTAGAGGTAAGATAGCTATTAACCTGGAGAGAGGAGAAAGTTAAAGAAAGCTAAAAGATCTGTGATAGGATGGAGACCAAGAAAGACTGAATTACATAGACAGTCACAGCTAGAGAGCCTGCAAAGTTGACAGGCCCTGGGAATGAAAAGACAAATAAAATCTAAAATTACCCAGAAGAGAGGAACAAGAGCACTGGAAATATAATATGCACAGCTCTAAAGGTTTACCATTCAAAATTATTGAATTCAATATCAAATGCGGATACCTCCTGTAAAATTTCCTTTCAGCCAAACTGCGCCAATAGATCACCAATGTAAATGACAGATTGATGGATAACAGGTTATTACAAAAAAATAGTGGCTGATGAAGAAATAAACATTTTGTAAAGGTAATGCGTGCTGCTGAAGCACTCAAGGGTTATTTCAAATCGCAAATAGCAAAAAAGTACCTAGTTTAACTTTAAATGTGTAATGAGTAGGTTGGGTAGTTTTAACTTGGGCAGAGAAGCATATGAATAGTCTACATCTAAAAAAATGACGGCGGTGGTGTGTAGGAGTCTTAAAAACAAACGCCCATCACCTCCACATACAAATACTCCCCCACATCCAATACTCCTTAAATAAAGGACGATCATTAGACGAAAGGCCATGACAATACTACCACTGTCCACAAAAACCGGTCTCAGTTTGAATCACTACCCTCAAGACACACAGAAAGTTTAAACATACGAATTAATTCAGAGGCTCTCAAACCCTTGCAAAGCAAACAAACTGATTTATCAAATGGGATTTTGAAAGCAGCAGAAACACAGAGGTGACTATTTTTAATTATGTTGAAACCTCAAGGCACTTCACCATGGCCACAGCATTGCTAAATGTTACACATCACACAAAGCAGCTTTCTGAGTTGATGCTTTTAATGGCTCAACCTAGAACTTCCACCCATCAGAAATTAGACTGCAATGGAACATTCCAGTAACTTTTCACATCAGGACTGAAATACCATTCTTCAGCCTCAGCACATAGGCTCATAGTACCCCACTGGCAAGCCAGACAAGTGAGGCAGTGTGATGTCTGGGCAGAAAGCAGATAAGCAAACAGGTCCTTTTTGGAAAACAGGCACAATGGGGATGATGGCAACACACACAAAATGCTCGAGGAAGCAAGCAGGTCAGGCAGCATCTATGGCAATGAATAAACAGTCGACATTTCAGGCCGTGACCCTTCTTCAGGACTAAAATGGAACGGGGAAGACGCTAGAATAAAGAGGTGAGGGGGGGAGGGGCTAGCTGGAAGGTGATAGGTGAAGCCAGGTGGGTGGGAAAGGTAAAGGGATAGAGAAGAAGAAATCTGATGGGAGAGGAGAGTGGGAAAGGGACCCGGGTGAAGTGACAGTCAGGTGAGAAGAGATAAAAGGCTCGAGAGATTAATAGAAGATGAGTGGAGGGTTAGGAAAAAAATTACCATAAGAAATTGATATTCATGACATCAGGTTGGAGGCTACCCAGAGAATATAAAGTGTTGCTCCTCCACCCTGAGGGCCAATTAGGGAATGATACTGACTTTTTCTAAATATATCCCTCACCATCCCGGACGTATCCTCGTCTTGCTACCACCATCAGAGAGGAGTTACAGAAGCCTGAAGACCCACATTCAATGATTAAAGAACACCTTCTTGCCCCTTTGTCATCAGATTTCTGAACATTCCATGAACACTACCTAGTTATTCCCCTTTTGCAACATATTAATTTTTTAAGGTCTTGCACTGTATTGCTGCTGCAAAACAACAAATGTCAAGACATATCAATAATAAACCTGCTGCTGAATGCCGGACACTTCATGAACACAGATCATGAAGAGAACAGAACTTCTCCAGGTGCAGTTTAAGTGCAAAGTTGGGCATCTGCAAAGAGAAAATCAGTGGGGGAAAAATATATGTAAAAGAATAGGGGTTAAGCAGAAGAAATACAGACCAGAGGTTCTGATCAAGGGTCTCAGTTGACTGTATGTTCCCCTCCATGGATACTGACTAATTTGCTGAGTAACTCCACCATTTTGTGCCAGAAACAGATTAAGTTAAGGAGAACAGGGAGGTTATAAATATGGCAGAATATAGTATTAATGGTAAGACTCTGGGCAGTGTGGAGGATCAGAGGGATCTTGGGGTCCGAGTCCACAGGACGCTCAAAGCAGCTGTGATGGTCGACTCTGTGGTAAAGAAGGCATATGGTGTATTGGCCTTCATCAATCGTGGAATTGAATTTAGGAGCCGAGAGGTAATGTTGCAGCTATATAGGACCATGGTCAGACCCCACTTGGAGTACTGCACTCAGTTCTGGTCACCTCACTACAAGAAGGATGTGCAAACCATAGAAAGGGCACAGAGGAGATTTACAAGGATGTTGCTGGGATTGGGGAGCTTGCTTTATGAGAATAGGTTGAGTGAACTCGGCTTTTTCTCCTTGGAGCAAAGGAGGATGAGAGGTGACCTGATAAAGGTGTTCAAGATGATGAGAGGTATTGATCATGTGGATAGTCAGAGGCTTTTTCCCAGGGCTGAAATGGTTGCCACAAGAGGACACAGGTTTAAGGTGCTGGGGAGTAGGTACAGAGGAGATGTCAAGGGTAAGTTTTTTTTACTCAGAGAGTGGTGAGTGTGTGGAATGGGCTGCCGGCAACGGTGGTGGAGGTGGATACGATAGGTTCTTTTAAGAGGCTTTTAGATAGGTACATGGAGCTTAGTAAAATAGAGGGCTATAGGAAAGCCTAGTAATTTCTAAGGTCGGGACATGTTCAGTACAACTTTGTGGGCTGAAGGGCCTGTATTGTGCTGTAGGTTTTCTATGTTTCTATGCTTCCATGGTTGCGGGATTCTGCAATAGAGAATAGTGAAAGCATTCTTCAATTGTTTAACACTTGGGTTTTCCCACTGAGTAACATGAGCAGACCTGAGCCAATTCTAGGAATATTAGATACAGAAAGATTCAAGACAAAAGTGAATGGAATAAGACAGAGCGATGAAGTAGAAAGGTGGTGACAGAAAATAAGGGCTTTAAGAGATGCTGAAGTTAATCTAAATGTTTACAAAAATATATTTGGCTTTGACAGGATTATCCAAGTTATCTACTACAATATCCAAGAGTAAATCATTTGTGAAGCTTTTGATAAAGCGCACAAGATGTTGGGAAAGAATAGAAGATTACATTCATTTGAAAGACTACAGAATCAGTAAAGAGCAGGTTTCATACGTCTTAAACCCAACCATACCCTATTAATTGTATATTTCCTCTATCGCATGCTAGGTTTAAAATTACCAGAATAAAACTATATTAATTTAATGCACATATGACTGTCTACAGTTTGCACCACTCACTCACCCAACAAAGCCATACTTTCTTTTAATAAATGTTCTCCTAAATTAATCAATTAAAAAGGCCCTTGAGACTTCACTTTAAACTGCTACTGTATCTGAAATAAAAGTCAGCACTAACTCATTAGCAAAGCTGCAAAAGCTCTGTTCACTTCTGAATACACTGAGCCTCGAAGTGGGAAATTAATGGGTAGCTTTCTTTTCACAACTGTGCTGTTGTTGCATCAATTTTACATGCTCACCAATAAAGTCAGTGAGCGTGAATAGATGTTGAGTCAGAACAGGAAGGATCTTGAAAAGTGAGATCAAAGAGGTTACATCAGGGGTCAAAAAAGGAGGATCTATATTCCTTCTATCAAGGTGCTTGGGCAATGCTGGACTAAAACTGAAGAAACAGATTTGGATAGGTACAGGATACGAGAGAGATAGGGCCTGGGTGTGGGTAGATGGAACTAGGCCAGAATGAACTAATATCAAAGAGGTTACATCAGGGGTCAAAAAAGGAGGATCTATATTCCTTCTATCAAGGTGCTTGGGCAATGCTGGACTAAAACTGAAGAAACAGATTTGGATAGGTACAAGATACGAGAGAGATAGGGCCTGGGTGTGGGTAGATGGAACTAGGCCAGAATGAACTAATGAGTGAACTTCTGTGCTGTAGTATTTAAGCTAGATTGAGGAGCTAGATTTAAGCTGGAGGAGCAAAATGGTGTAATTACTGAAATGACTGTGGGCCTGAGAATGGAAATGGGCAGAAACAATACAAGCAGGGAGTTCAGGGGAGTGAATGAAGCCTGGTACAAGATAGGATAATGACCTCATTTTTTTTTTGATAAACTTATTTTTGAAAATAAAAAGAATGGGCATTTACCTGGTTAATTTCTTAAATGGATTTATGAATATAGCTTTTATTTGTGTTTGCTTTATTCCCCCACAAACCACCATACTTCCAACATTAAAATTACTCATTTGAAAATCTAATCAAATTTCAATAAAATCTTTTCCTTGTAGTTCAATGTCATTTCCCCTTCAATAGCTATAAATCAGAACTTACTTAATTTGCCTCAAATCCTTCAGTGGTCTGTTGACTCAAGTGATATAACGGTGCTAGTTTTATAGAGCTTTGACAGTACTGATGTATTTTTGTACAACACACATTTCTCGTTCCTCTACCTTTCTCTGCATCAACCTTACACTTAACATTTTCTTTAATGAAAGATTTGAACTTTATGCAGCCCAGTGTAGGTCTGTAGTCTAGTGTAGCTTTATCTGACGAAGTCCTAGTCCTGACGAAGGGTCTCGGCCCGAAACGTCGACAGCGCTTCTCCCTATAGATGCTGCCTGGCCTGCTGTGTTCTACCAGCATTTTGTGTGTGTTGTTGTTTGAATTTCCAGCATCTGCAGATTTCCTCGTGTTAGCTTTCTCTGTGTTGTTTTTTTGTATTACGTAGTTCGGTCTAGTTTTTTGTACTGTGTCATGTAACACCATGATCCTGAAAAACGTCTCATTTTCACTATGCACTGTACTAGCAGTTATGGTCGAAATGACAATAAAAGTTGACTTGACTTGAAATGATTTAGAGTTTTGCTATAACAAACACCGACAGATCTGCTACTTACAGTATTTCCTGTTTCATGTTGGACTTCCAGAACATGCAGTTTCTTTGTTTTGTTCTACATTCTATCACCTGGATGACTGAAAAACTCACTAACTGGAAAGCTAATGGAATATGCTGTCTCACACAATGAAGCACTGATGAAAATGCACAAAGGAAATTGAATTAAATCTAAATTCCCACTAAGATGCAAGTTTTGGGGTTTTCAGCTTCTATAACTTTTCCATTTTGACACTATCAGCTAGCTGTCAAATACTATTCCACTTTACTGCAATTCCAAGTGGGTTGAAAGTTTATAAAATAAACAGTTTCTCCTGCTCTCCATTTTAACCAGACAAGATAACTGTATCCGAAGCAGGGAGCGTTCCACCGCTGCTTTTCATTGACTAAATCAGGTGATATCTTTGTTCCCCGATATTCTTCTGGTTGAAAGGTTCAAAGGGACAACTCAGGCAGTGTAGCACTTGACTGTGCAATTACATTGGTAGCATGGTTTCCAGGGCTGGTTTTTAATTCTTCAATGTATTATTAAGAGAGCACCCCATGAGAATTGCTCATTTAAAAACATACAAGAGATAGTTATTGGAAAGACCATGGTGCTCTTTAAGATTTCCCAGAGATACTACTGCAGATCTTGCAGTACATGAGGTGTCTGTAATACGATGGACTCTAGTTAATTGGGCTATTTGTTAATCAGGGCAGCCCCTTACTTGGACAACACTTAAAGAACAAAAACTAATCTAGAAAATGACCAGAATTCCCTTTGTTTATTTGGATACTGTGCCACTTAATTGAAACAGGAGGCTGCTGCCAAACAGTTTCTAACTAGCGTCAATCGCACTTGTGTGGCCATTTGTCACTGGACCACGCTGAAAGCAAACATTTTTTTTAAATAGTGTCAGCTTCATGTGCTGGTGTTCAAAAAGCAGTGATTTTTTATAGTTGGCGAGAAATAAGCAGCAAGACAATCCAGAACTTTTTGCTCACTGCGGTTTCAAGCATTCAGGCTTGGAGATGCCAGAAACAGCAAGGAGTAAAAATTGAATCATTTCATTTCTTCATCAAGTTAGGAACTGCGAAGAGTTTGAAGGTGTTGACAATCATCTTGAATGTTACAGTGAAAAGGAAGATTTTGATGATGCAACCCTTGAAAGGGTTGTATGAAGGCAGTCCATTACCTACACTACGTGTCTGCGCTGATTTTATTTACAGCAGAAGAACAGAGCAACTACACTGGATTAATTCCTTCATTGGTAACTATTAGCACCTCATACAGTTTTATAGTATTGTAGTAGTATTGGTAGTGTTCTAATTTGTTCTGTTTTTCCATTTAAAGACATAACTTCTTAAATGGCAGTTTGTCCACTGCACATATCCAATCAAGTATTTCCTAACTTATTCCTGTCAGGATATATGGTCCTTAGACTGGTCTTTCCCTATTAGAGATATACCCTCAGTTCTATCCATAGTTTTAACTTGCAGCAGCAATGAGGAAAACAAACTTGCTTTTTTCCTCAAGAGCTTTTCACATGAAAGATCAATTCTGTTTCTACTTTCAGAGATGCTACTTGACTTGCAGAATGACTTCCAGTCATTTTCTTTCTGACATATCACATGAATTTTGTTTTGCGGCAGCAGTGTAGTGCAAGGACTCAAAAACATGCTTTACAAAAAACAAGTAGGAAGTGCAAAAGAAAGGAAAAATGACATAAAATTCATGGGCTCACGGACTGTTCAGAAAACTGATAGCAGACAGGAAGAAGTTGCTCTGAACTCGAGCTCCTATACCTCCTATATCTGACAGTGGTAACATGAAGAGAGCATGTTTCTGATGGTGATGGATGCCTGCCACCTTCTTGGAATGCTACCTCCTGAAGACGCTCTTGATGGTGGGGAAGGTCTTACCCATGATGGAGCGGCTGAGTCTACAACCCTCTGCAGCCTCTTGTGATTCTATGCAATGGAGCCTCCATACCAGATGCGACCGGTCAGAACACTCTCCACTGTACATTAGTAGAGACTTGCTAGAGTCTTAGTTACACACTAAATCTCCTTCAACTCCTAATGTAGAGCTGCTGGTGAAATGTGTTGGGCCCAGAATAGATGCCCTAAAGATGTTGACACCCAGAAACTTGAAGCTGCTCACCCTTTCCACCACTGACCCCTGAAATGTTCCCTCTTATTTATTTTTAATACAGCTGCGCAGACGAGTCATTGCTCTGAGCAAGAATATATATTTTTTTAAAACACAGCCTGAAAACTGTGCGACACTTTAAATGCCTTTTTTGGTAATATTCATACTATGAATATTTATAAAGGAAAATTTTAAATAACACACTTTTGATTACTTACCAAAAAAAAAGTCAGAATTTAGAAATTTTTCACATTACAAGCACAAACCACAACTCACAACCAAGTAAACTTCGTCAGGAAGTCAAAACAACTGACAGATATGATGGCAAAAGTAAAATGTCTTGATTAGACGGAGTCAGTGTTCAGTGGGCTGGCAGTTCATTAACAATGAGCTACTTACTGACTTCCAATCTGTGTTTACTGTTACAATCTGCAACACTGTTGTAATTTGAAACCCTGACAATGTAAATACATTGAAACACTAATAGGTTTCATAGATTGTTGTACGCTTATTATTTAGAAAATTTATGGATTATATTTATATAATTACAGGATATTTCACAACATCGGCATAAGAAGTTTCAGCTACTCGACAAACAAAGGCTACATGCATGGGAGTATTTAGTTTACTGTGTGACCACACACCAGTCCAGCTTGGCGTGAACAGTGATGAGGACTGGTATATTCACCCAACTTTCCTGTACTGAAATTCACAATCAGTCCTCTGGCTTTGCTAAGGTTGTGTGTGACAATGCTATTGCAACACCACTCAACTAGCCAGTCTATCATGCTCCAGTAAACCACCTTATTCCCATCTGAGATTCTACACTTTAAATCTACCCGATGACTTGACTATATCGTGGCAATGAATTCCACTGATTCACCACCCTCTGGCTAAAGAAATTCATCCTTGTCTGTTTTAAAGGAATGTCCTTTATTTATTAATATTTCTTTCTTTTGTATTTGCGTAACTTGCTGTTTTTGGAAAACTGGTTGAATGCCCAAGTTGGTGCAGTCTTTCACTGATTCTATATTGATTATTTTATTATGGATTTATTGAGTATGCCCACAAGAAAATGAATCTTAGGTTTGTATACAGTGACATACATGTACTTTGATAATAAATTTACTTTGAACTTTTGAATTTTGTATTCTGAGGTTATGCCCTTTGGTCCTAGAATCTCCCACAATTGGAAACATCCCCTCTACGTCCACTATCTGGTTCTTTCAATATTCAGTAGGTTTCAATAAAATTTGCCCTCATTCTTGTAAACTAATGAATACAGGCCAAAAGCCATCAAATGCTGAAGTATTAACCCTTTTACTCCTGGGATCATTCTTGTGACCCTCTCCAATGCCAGCAAATTCTTTCTCAGATATGGGGCTCAATACTGTTCACAATTCTCTAAATGCAGTCTAACTAATGCTTTAGGAAGCCTCTCCATTATATCCTTGCTCTTATATTCTAGTCTTCAGAATGAACACTAACATTGCATTTGCTTTCTTTACTACTGCTCAACCTCCAAGTTAACCTTTAAGAAATCCTGAAATCCTGCTCTAGGACTCCAAAATCCCTTTGCACCTCCAGTTTCTAAATCTGCTCCCTGTTCAGAAAATAGTCTACAGTCTTTACTCCTTCAGCCAAAGTGTATGACCTTATACCTGCAATGAAGTATTTCATCTGCCATTTCTTTCACCCATTCTCCCAATCTGCCCAAGTCCTTCTGCAGACTCCCTGGCTTTCCAACTATCTTAGTATCCTCTGCAAACCTGGCCATAGAGTCATGAATTCCATTATCCAGATCATTAACATATAGCATGAAAAGTAGCAGACAACTAGTCACTGGCTGCTGACCAGAAAATAGCCCCTTTATTCCCACTCTGTGCATTCTGCCAGCCAATCAAACTTCTATCGTTCCTAAAATACCATGGGCTCTTACCTTGTTAAGCAGCCTCAAGTGCAGCATCATGTCAAAGAAAACAGCATCCATTGACTCTCCTTTGTCTACCCTGCCTGTCATTTCCTCAGGGAATTCCAACATGTAGGTCCTCTAAAATTTCCCCTCAAGGAAATCATGCTGACTTCAGCCTATTATATCATGTATCAAGTTACCCCAAAAGCTCATTCTTAATAATGGATTCTAGCATCTTAGCAACCATTGAAGTCTGGCAAACTGGTCTATAATTTCCTGTCTTTTACTTCCCTCCATTCTTAAAGAGTAACAATTTACAATTTTCCAGCCCTTTGGAAACATTCCAGAATCTCATGATTCTGGAATTATTTCCTGCAAACACTTTAATGTTTCCGACTGTTTTTTCTACGATATGAACAATCAGCGGTTCAGGCAGTATCCCTGCTATGACCTCTACCTTTCATTTTTTTGACCTGCTGAATATGGCCTTTCTTTTCACTTCTGTTATTCAGCATCAGCAGGTTATTTTTGCTTTATAATAAAGGCACAGCAGCCACAAAAAACTGCCCAGTTTACCTCAGCACTCAAAATCAGAGGTAGATATTTTCCAATCACAATCAAACAGTTGGTGATTCAGCTATTGTGTTTAATAAGATTTAAGTACATAAGACTACAAACACGAAAAAGGGTCTCAGCCCAAAATGTCAACTGTTTACACTTCTCCACAGACACTGCCTGGCCTGCCGAGTTCCTCCAGCAATTTGTGTGTGTTACATTATACAGCTTTTGAACAACCAAATCCAGCAATCTCAGATCCAGTATGAAGCGTTATTTCCACATTGAAAAGTACATTCAGAAACACTGCAAAGGCCTGACACTAATTTTTACCCACTAGTTCTTGTCTCTATAATTGGTGCAAAAGGTTACCCTCGATACCTCCAAATCTGCAATAACATCACCTAATCTTTTAAAAATTCCACGGAGTACACTCATAGGTCCTACAGTTTCTTTTTGAAGTGGGACCCTTCCTGTTGAGACATTATTCTGGTTAGTCTAAGCAGTTCTGTTTCCAAGATCTGTACATAGATGGTGACATAATGTCCAAATTATTCACTGATGGGACTGACACAACATCTACTACCATGAGGATGAAATACAAAGTGCAGGATGCATTAGCATTTCAGTTTATCTTCTGTACCTGTCCATAGTATTTTAATGAACTCTATATAGATCCTTGTCCTTTTGGACTCCACTGTTGCTGGCTTTAAACTACACCACAGTAACATCTACATGAAACGATGTGATAGGAAAGAGCATCCATTATCAAAAGATCCACACCACCCGAGCCATGCTCTTTTCTCATTGCTGCCATCGGGTAGAGTGCCTCAGGTCTCACATCACCAGGTTCAGGAACAGTTACTGCCCCTCAACCATCAAGTTCTCAAACAAAAGGGGATAACTACACTCATTCTACTTCAGGTTTTCCCACATGTAAATGTCTGACTTTGAGGACTCTTTATCTTGTTGTTTCATGCTCATTATTTATTATTGCACAGTTTGTTAGTCATTGATCCTGTTTACAGTTACTGTTCTATAGACTTGCTAAGTATGCCTGCAGAAAACAAATCTGTTGTATGTGGTGACATTTATGTACTCTGATAATAAATTTTACTTTGAACTTATTCATTTTGTTTACGTACACAATTGATGACTAGATATTTCTCTAAATTTAACTAATTTCCTAAGCCCATTTCTAATTTTACACTTCCAACTCTTGCTTATGGCAAAAGTTATCTTATGCTTTTAAACTTGAATTACGTGGCTTTCTCTTCCATGATATTGGATCATTAAAAACATGGTGAATCATTAATGTTCAAAGTAAAATTTATTATCGGAGTACATACATGTCACTATGTACAACCGAGTTTCTTTTTTCTTCAGGCACACTTAACAAATCAAAAGAACAGTAACTGTAAACAGGATCAATGAACAAACTGTGCAGATGTAAATATAAATAAATAGCAATAAATAATGAGAGCATGAAATAACAAGATAGAGTCCTTAAAGTGAGATAATTGGCTGTGGGAACACCAGAAATGTAGCTATCCTCTTTTGTCCAAGAGCCTGATGGTTGAGGGGTAGTAACTGTTCTTGAACCTGGTGGTGCGAGTCCCGAGGCACCTGTACCTTCTATCTGATGGCAGCACCGGGAAGAGAGCATGGCCTGGATGGTAAGGATCTTTGATAAAGCATGCTTCTTTTCTTCAGCAATGTTTCATGTAGATGTGCTCAATGGTTGGGAGGCCTTTACCTATGAAGTACTGGGCCAAATCCACTATCTTGTGTAGGATTTTCCAGTCAAAGGCATGGTGTTCCTGTACTAGGCCATAATGCAGCCAGTCAGCACACTTTCCACCACATTTCTATCAAAGTTTGCCAAGGTTTTGGATGACATGCCGAATCTCTGCAGGCTCTTCAGGAAGTAGAGGCCCTGATGTACTTTCTTTGCAATTACATTTATGCGTCCAGGACAGGTCCTCTGAGACAGTGGCACCTAGGAATTTAAAGTTATTGACCCTCTCCACCTCTGATCCTCCAGTGATTACTGACTCTTGAGCCTCTAGTTTCCCTCTCCTAAAGTCTACTATTAGTTCCTTGGTCTTATTGACAATGAGTGAGAAGTTGTTATTATTACACCACTCAGCCAGTTTTTCAATCCCCCTCCTGTATGCTGATTCATCACCACCTTTGATACAGCCCACAACAGTGGTGTCATTAGCAAACGTGTGTGGTGTTGGAGCTGTACTTAGCCACACAGTCACAGCTGTAAAGCGAGTAAAGCAGGGGGCTAAGTACACATCCCTGCATTGTTCCTGTGCTGATGGCTATTGTGGAGGAACACACAAAATACTGGAGGCCAGGCATCATCTATGGAAAAGAGTAGTTGACGTTTTAGGTCAAGACCATTTTTGCCAATCGAAACTGACTGGGGTCTGCAAGTGAGGAAATCACTTGCAGTGAGAGAGTTTAACATCGGTAGCTGAGCGAAGGGCGCTGAGTAGGCTACGGTCAATTATGGAAAACCCTGAACATCCTCTACATAGCACCATCCAGAGACAGAGAAGCAGTTTCAGCGACAGGTTACTATCGATGCAATGCTCCTCAGACAGGATGAAGAGGTCAATACTCCCCAATGCCATTAGGCTTTACAATTCTACCGCCAGGACTTAAGAACTTTTTAAAAGCTATTATTAATGCTTTTTGAGATAGTGATTTAGATGTATATCATATTTTTTACTGAGTTAAGTATTGTATGTAATTAGTTTTGCTACAACAAGTGTATGGGACATTGGAAAAAAAGTTGAATTTCCCCATGGGGATGAATAAAGTATCTATCTATCTATCTATCTATCTATCAGGTATCCAATTGCACAAGGGGTATTGAGGCCCAGGTCTTGGAGTTTACTGATCAGGTCTGAGTGGATGATGGTATTAAATGCTGAGCTGTAATCAATAAAGAACATCCTAATATATGCATCTTTGCTGTCCAGATGTTCCAGGGCTGTGTGAAGAGCCAATGAAATAGCAACAGGACTACAGCAGATGCCTCGGTTGGTAAATTGGAAAAATTCAAGTTGTCAGTCAGACAGGAGCTGATATGTTTCAACACCAGCCTCTCAAAACACTTCATCACTGTGGATGCAAGTACAACTGGGCAATAGTCATTGAAGCAGGTTACCATACTCTTCTTGGACACCAACCGGTAAGACTGAAGCTGCTTGAAGCAGGTGGGTACAACACACTGCCGGAGCGAGAGGTTGAAGATATCCATGAGTACACTAGCCAGTTGGGTAGCACAGGTCTTCAGTACTTGGCCAGGGACTCCGTCTGGACTGGATGCTTTCCTTGAAGGCAGCCTGCACATCGTCCTCAGATACTGAGACCAAAGGATCATTGGGAGACAATTTTAAAACCTGCTGATTTTCCCTACTGCCTCAGGGAACCTAATAAACATCTCTATGAAGTCAGTATTTGCAGGAGTACAAACTTAATTTGTGTTATCTCTGATTACAACTTAAACCTTAATAGGTCAGTACTCGTATACTCATTTCCACGTAATGGCACATGGAAACTAAGTAAATGCATTGAACTATATGATTCAAAAGAGTAGATCTGAAAGTTCTCATCAAAATATTAATGAATACTAACACCATTACTAGAACTAACATTTTATTTTCCAGTTAAGTACAAATTAAATTGTCAATTCTTCCTCTAATTTTCACAAGAGCCACAACACACACTTGCTCATAAAATATTCATACAAGATAGGTGCTTAATACGTGCTTTAAAAAATAACATGTTATTGGCACACTGAAATGCTTTTGTTTGAATTTGAAAGCAGTGCTCAATAGCTAGATTTAATTCCGTGAGCAAGCATTCAGTAAACAAAGAATAAAATATAAAGCAGTAAAGTAAAGGCGTTTTACTTACACTGTATCTTGGGAGACCATATAGTCTATTAACATGAACACCTATCACATTAATTACGCACTGAATGCTGCAATCACAAGATTAGCTAGAGTGTAATTTATCCTACACCAATGATAGAACTTCGTCATCAGGACAATATGTTTGGAAAGTACAGGTGAGCTATTAGCTTCAATTGCTCAATGCAGTTACATCTGCAACAGCCATTCATTGTTATTCCCTTACTTATAGTTACGGAACACAAAAGTCCTCCTTGATACGGTATATACTGCATGCAGAGATCAAACCAACGATTAAACACAACCTAAGAAAATGTCGCAAGCTTGAACCAGACAAATTCCCTGAATATGACTGAATACTCCCCGATGAGTGTTCCATTTGTGAACAAAGGCCAGTTGTATATATTTGCCCCATGATTGATGGGATGAACATTGGCCAGCCTGGTTCACTGGAACATCTGGCAACAACTCAGAAGCTCAGGCAACCCCAAAAATGTACCAGCCAACTAAACCACCGCAAGCGGCATTCAACCAAGTGTGCAGCTCAGTCAAACTACCATTAGTAGGAACACAAAACTAAATGTCCCAGCACACAACTGATGAATCCAGTTTTTCCAGTACAAACTAAATTAGGCTTGACTATGGGTACTATTTACAGACGTTCTCATAAAATATCTCTAGCCTGAAACTCGGAAGAAAGATGGGATGAACACACATGTTCAGGAAATGGAGCAGATGTGGGTGAGGGACACCATCAATGGTGGAGGAAGGATCCCCTTATTCTCACCTACCACCCCATAAGCCTCACATCCAACAGATTGTTCTCTGCAACTTCCACCATTCTGAACGGGACCCTAGCACCAAACACATCTTTACCTCCCCCACACTCACCGCTTTCCACAAGGATTATTCCCTCCACGATTCCCTTGTCCGTTCGTCCCTCCCCACTCATCTCCCTCCTGGAACTTGTCCCTGCAAGTAGAAGAGCTACACCTGTCCATTCACCTCCATTCAGGACCCCAAACAGTCCTTCCAGGTGAGGCAACACTTCACCTGTGAATTTGCTGGGGTAATCTATTGTATCCAATGCTGATGATGTGGCCTGCTCTACATTGGTGAGGCCCGATGTAGATTGGGAGACCGCTCTGTTGAGCACCTCTGCTCCATACGCAAAAAGCAGAATTTCCTGGTGGCCAACCATTTTAATTCCAATCATCATTCCCGTTCTGGTTGTCAGTTCACGGCCTCTTGCCACGAGGCCACTCTCAGGTGAGCAGTAACACCTCCTATTCTGACTAGGAACCCTCCAACTTGATGCCATGAACATTGATTTTTCCAAATTCCAGTAAAGTTTTCCTTCTTCATTTCCCCACTCTGGCTCTTACCTCTTCTCCTCACCTGCCTCTGATGCTCCTCCTCCTTTCCTTTCTCCCATGATCCACTCTCCTCTATCAGAATCCTCCTTCTCCAGTCATTTGCCTTTTCCACATGACCTCCCAGTTTCCACTTCAGCCCCCTGCCCCACCCACCTGGCTTCACCTCTCACCTTCCGGCTTGTCTTCCTTCTCCTCACCCCCCCCCCTTTTATTCTGACAACTTCCCCCTTCCTTCTCAGTCCGAAATGTCAATTGTTTATTCATTTCCATGCATGCTGCCTGACCTACAAAGTGAAGAAAGTAACATTAGTGGACCTTGGCCAAGAAACAAAACATTTGTTCAGAAGTAAGGAGGAAACAAATGTCATGTATAGCCAACAGTATTGAGCGAGTCCTTTGAGGGCTGTAGGGAATGTAACAGAGTTTAGAAACTGGTAACTCAGGATAGAATAGGTCCCTTCCTATGTGTAATGCCAGGAGATAGCAGTGGGATCCTAAATGAATACGTCTTATTAATAATCACCAGGGGTATGAAGGATAGAGGTCAGGGAAGGAGGGGTTCATTAATATCTAAAATATTTCTGTGTCAGGAAGAAGTGATAAAATTTTGGCACATTTAGATAGACAAAATCGCCAGGGCCTGACAGGATCTTTCCCAGAAGCAATGAAAAGCTGGGGAGGGGATCAGTGGGGCCCTAATGGAGATTTTTGCATCTTCCTCAGCCACAGACAAGGTGCAAGAAGACTGGAAGATAGTTACTACAGCTCCCTTATTTAGAAGGTGCTGCAGGGATAAACCAGAGAGGAGTAGTCAAATGAGTGAAAATAATTCTAAGGGACACTTTAAAGAGCAGGGACTGATGAAATTTGATCAAGGCAGGTATGTGGATCTTGACAAAGTCCTATATAGTAGACTGGACCAGGAGGATAAGGCACATGGGATCCAGGGTGTCTTGGCAAACTACAAACGTCGTAGTTCAGAAGCTAACGGTGATTTGAAGCAGGGGGCAGTGGTCCAGGATGTTTTTCTGACTAGAAGTTCGTAACCAGTATTTTACCCCAGGGATTGGTACTGCGACCACTGTTGTTTTAATGTACAGTCGGCCCTCCTTATCCGCGGATTTCACATGCGCTGATTCAACCAACCGTGGATCAGGAAAACCCGAAAGTTCTCTCTCCAGCACTCGTTGTTTGAGCATGTACAGACTATTTTTTCTTGTCATTTTTCCTAAACAATACAGTATAACAACTATTTACATAACATTTGCATTGTATTAGGTATTATAAGCAATCTAGAGATGATTTTAAAGTACAGGCAGTCCCCAGGTTATGAACGAGTTCCGTTCCTGAGTCCGTCTTTAAGTCAGAACAGGTACATCCGGTATTATGTAGCCTCAGTTAGTAAAACGTTTGTCTTAGTATATAGTATATATTTTACCTTTCTATGCATATAAAACACTTAAGAAACATAAGTATTTCAATAACTAAACCACTGCCTTGCTTAGTAATAATTGTAGCTTTCATCGGGGCAGGGCCTTTGAAATGCTCCATTAAAATTGTTCCAATCGTTGACTGACTGTAGTCTAACGCTTTTCCAATGACCGACGGCGTCTCACCTCTTTTCGATCGCTTTATTACTTCCACTTTATTTTCAATCATGATCATGATTATTTTCGTGAACAGAAACACTGCGGATTCAGTGCTCCACTGCCGGGTCCTAATGTCCACCGCACTGAGACAGGTTAAATAAGGTCTGGGGTTCCGCTGGGTCCTAAAGACCACCGCATTGAGACAGGTTAAATAAGGGACTTGTGCATCCACGTTTTTTGGTATCCGCGGGGGGTCCTGGAACCAATCCCCCGCGGATAAGGAGGGCCGACTGTATGTAAAGTATATAGGTGGGTTGATGAATAACTTTGCCAAAAACACAAAAATGGGTTAAGTAGAAGATAATATAGAAGATCATGAAAAGATAGGAGGGACTAGAACAACTAAAAAAATATTAAGCAGATGAAACTAAATCCCAACAGGTGTGTAGTAATAGATTTTGGGACATTAAATACTTAATATAAAATTCCCAAGAGTTCCACAACCTTGTCATTGTGTTTGGAGGCTCTTGTGCCTCAATGACCCGGAGAGCTATGTTGGCTTAGAGTCAAGGCTTTATGCTTTGGCTCTTGGTGGGGTCACCCACACCAATTAGGTCAAAGGGTGGAGCCAAACTTAGAATGGTCCACCAGTCCTCCAGGTTCAGGGATTCAGCTCAGGGCTAACGACCCTGACTGGTCAAACAAAACTGTTACAGAGACAGCAATAAAGTATCCTTCTACATCTGTGTACCCCCGAATCACTATCCGGGACTGACAGTAAACCAAGGGGAAGTGACTGACATGATGAAAGAAGCTGTGAACACCACCGGAGATGGAGGACCTATATTGCTGCCCATAACGCCAGCAGCATAACGGGCAAAAGAAGATGTATATTAAATCGCAGGTTCCTCAAGCCTATTGAAGGTACTCTGGGGTGCAAGCTCAGATCTCCCTGAAAATGGCAATACAGGTGGATAGGATAGTGAAGGCAGCATTTGACATGCCTGCCTTCGTAGGCCAAAAGATTGAGTGTAAGAGTTGGGACGTCACAAAGGTGGAGCTGTGGATGTAGTCCACATTGATTTTAGTAAGGCATTGACAAGATCTAAATGGTGAGGCTCATTCAGAAGACCAAGATGCATGGAATCCACAGCGAAATTACCCTTTGGATTCGTAATTGTCCTGCACATAAAACACTGAGGGTAGTAGCTGATGGGGCTCATTCTGGCTGGACGTCTGTGACTAGTGTTACGTAACCCCGTAACCAGGTAACTTACCAGCAAAGATAGCGGGATCAGCTGAGTCGGATGCTACTATTTTCAAACGTTTTATTCAAAAAAAAGGGCACAAACATATGGTTAATACAAAACATTCAGATCATATACATCATCAAAACTCAATCCAAAACACCGGTGTAACAATAATCAATCAGAAATAAGCTCTATAGTTGTCTAGGGGTAATACTGAGTCCAATTGAAATATAAAGAGTCACTCAGAAGTTTTCAGGCTTTTCCCTTTTGGGAACCGCTGGGGTTTTCACGTTGGAGAGAGAGAGATGGTTTAGAAAGGATAAACACTTGCCCGTTGTCTTTACAGAGCAAATCCTTGGAATCAGGGGAGCAGGCTTCCCCGTTGTTAGTTAAAAGCAGTCTTCCGTTGGTTCTGGCCAGATTCAAAATTTGGAATCTAACGCACGTGGCTTCCTTCAAAATGGCTTCCCGATCCCACGGGAATCGGTATCGTGCTTCCTTGGTGTCTCCTTGGTGCGTCTGAGGGTTGTCCCCCCCTCAGACCCTCCTTTATACTTCTTCACGGGATCGCAGGTGTCAATCAGGTTGCAGGTGATGCGATCTCTCTCTCAACCAGCCCACTTTGCCCGAGGGCTTTTCACGTGGTCTTCATGAGACAATAGTCAATATCGCCTTTATTCTGCTTCTCAGGAGAACGTGGCCTTCCGCACGTCTCTCTCTCTCTTGGGTCAGTTGACCCCCCCCCCCCCTTGACTAGGGCTCTTGCGATTCTCACAAAGGAGGGGGCCGAGGGCACAACACTAGTGGTGTTCCACAGGGATGCATACAGGCCCTTCTGCAGTTTGTGATATACAGTGTATTCCAGTTAATTGGGACACGTCAGTACCAGCACATTTTGGCCCAATCAAATAGTTGCCCCTATTAGCTGAAGTTTCATAGAAATAGTTAAAAATGTATTAAAAAAATGACACGCTACCATTAAACTGAGTAACAAATTATGTATTTAAATGAAAACAGAACAAATTAGAACACTATCAATACTACTATAGTTCTATACAATTGTGTAGTAGTTCCCAATAGATATTGATGGAGGAATTAATCCAGTGTATGCTGCCGTGTTCTTTTTATTGACTGAAATGAACAAAATTAGCTCAAACACCTAGTGTAGATAATGGACTGCCGTCATACAATGGTTTTGACAATTGCATCCTCTGAATCTTCCTTTCATTGTAATATTCAAAATGACTGTCAATACCTTCAAATTCTTTTAGTTCATAACTTGTTGAAATAGTGAAAGCATTTCATTTTCACTCCCAGCCATCTCTAGCATCTCCAAGCCTTAATGCTTGAAACCGCATTGAGCAAAGCAATTCTAAATTGTCTGACTGCTTATTTCTCACCATTTATCGGTGACAAAAATCACTGATTTTTGAACACAAACAACTGCAACTGAATCGTTCACTCCAAGCACTGTGCAGTGTCTAACAGCCGTACAAGTACACATGACTGATGCTAGTTAGAAACTATCTGGCAACAATATCCTGCCCCAATTAAAGGGGCATTGTGTCCCAGATAAATGAAGGGAATCCCAGCTATCTGCTCAATTATTATTTATTCTTTAAGAGTTGGCTCAAATAAGCACTTCTCCAATTAACAGACATATAAAGTACCTGGATGAAAACATAAGATGGTTGGGTTAGTAAGTTTGCAGACAGAATGGTGATTGGTAGTGTCGTGGATGGCAGAGAAGACTGGCATAGAACATATGCCTGCTGGAGTTCAGACTAGTCAAATGCGAAGTGTTACACTTTAGGAAATCAAATGAAGAGACAGTACACTGAATGGCAAGACCCCCCCAAGTGTGTTGATGTGCAAATGCACCTTGGGGTCCAAGTCCATAGCTCCTTGAAAGTGGCTACACGGGTTGATAGGGTGGTTAAGAAGGCTTATGGCATGCTTGCCTTCATCAATTGGAATTGAGCTAGAGTCAGGAAGTTACGTTGTAGCTAGCCTGCAACTGCAGTGTTCCATTCAATTTTGGTTGCACCATTGTAAGAAGGATGTTGAGGCTTTGGAGAGGGTGCAGAAGAGGTTTACCACGATGCCGCCTGGATTAGAGGGCATGTTCTACAAGGAGAGGTTGGACCTACTTGGGCTGTCTTCTCTGGAACAGCAGAGATCTGATGGAGGTTTGTAGGTATATTGGGGCATAGCTAAACAGCCTGCATCTTTTTCCCCCAGGGTTCAAATGTCAATACCAGAGGGCATGCACTTAAGTTGAGACAGGGCAAGTTCAAAGAATGAGTATTTTGGGGAGGGAGACACACACACACACCTCATTCCATTCAAAGAATGAGTTTTTTGGGGAGGGAGACACACACACACCTCATTCCATTCAGCCAGCATCATTACTACCTCACCTTTAAAATTGGAAAGCAGGAATTGATTAAGGATAGGCTTGGTTGTCTAACTCCCAGTTTCCTTGCTCACAATTGAAAAATGCAACTGTGAAGTGGGCATCTAATGTTTCCCATCATGCAAAAAAGTTGTCATAGATGCAGTCCCAGTCTCAGAATACTACCACTTTTCTGCTGTTGCAGATTTAGTTCCAGTTAGAGTATGCTGAACAAGTTGTAGCAAATTCCATTTGTCCGGTACTCTAGTCCTTGGGATACTAACCCAAATCTGATTTCAAAAATCTCGTGCATTTTGCTGCTCAACACTCTAGCGATACCATCTGTATAAAATTTGCACATTCTTCTTGAGATTGCATGGGGTTCTGCTGGGAGCTCCAGTTTCCTCCCACATCTCAAAGAAGTGCTAGTATTTTGGTCACTGTAACCAAACACTTAAAATATGCAGACAAAGTTTTCAAGGGGAAGTTTATGGCGAAGTCATAGAGCACTACAGCACAGAAACAGGCCCTTTGGCCCATCTAGACCATGCTGAACTATTTATTTGCTTAATCTCATCGATCTGCATGCAGACCATAGCCCTCCATATCCCTTTCATTCAAATTTCTCTTGAAGTGTTGAAATCGATCCTGGGTCCACCATTTTACACTCTTGCCACCCTCTGAGTGAAGATGAGCTCCCTCAAGCTCCCCTTAATAACTTCACCTTTCACCCTTAACCTCTAGTTTAACCCAACTATCACTGGGCAATACTGGAGAAACCCAGCAGTCATAGAGGGCAAGTTGCACAACTGTAAGTGGAAGTTTGAAATTACTCATTTAGAAACCTGCCTGGATGCAATAGCCTGCAAGACACAATCAACTGCCAAATGGTGAAAATTTACCTGAACACGTAGAACCATTTTGAATGATGCTTTCTATCATTATTAACATTTTTCATGAAAACACGCAGACTCAAAGTCAAAATAAAATCTATTATCAAAGTATAGTATATGCTACCATATACTACCTTGAGATTCATTTTCCAGCAGGAAAATAAAGAAATACAAAATAAATTATGGAAAACTATACATAAAGTTTTTTTTTCCCTTTTCATATGGGGGAGGGGGATTGATGCCTTTTCTTTCAACAACTTCCGTGGTCCTTCTGTATTTCATATCTATCTGGAGGACAAATATCAGAGTAGTATTATAAAGGCATACTTTGACAATAAAATGAACCTTTGACTTTTTGAAGATTGACAAATAACCAATACGTAAAAGGCAAAGTGTATAAATAAAAAAAGTAAACTATGCTGAGAACACGAGTGGCAGAGTCCTTGAAAGCTGGTCAAAAGGATTCATCACACTTTTTACCAAGTGATGTTAGCACACTACATGAACATGACCTTATTTTTCTTAGCCAGTGTTCACTTCCTGAAAACTAATACCCCGTCGCTCTGTCATGCAACAGCATTCATGTGGAAGAAATAATGAATGGAGTGAGACAGAACTGAGCAATAAATGACAAGCATAAAGAAAATCACCAATAAATGAACATACAAATTAGGAGCAGGATTCAATCACATGATCAAGCTTGATTATAACATCAGTTCCACATTTCTGATTGTCCCGTGACTTTTCAATCCTCTGTGCATTAAGAATCAGCCTTAAAAAATAAACACTAAGGAAGAGTTCCAAAGTTTCACAACAAGGAAAAAATTTGCCTCGTCTTAAAAGGGAAGTTATTTATTTTCTAAATCAGCACACCCCTAGTCCAGATCACACCACAAGAGAAACATCCTCTCTTATGTCCACCAATCTTTTCTACCATTTCAAAATTGTGGCATATCTTCAAGTTCTTTCTTGAGAAGAGATTAAAGATTGGTGACGAATCGGCACGTAGGAGGGAGATTGCAAATCAGGTTGAGTGGTGTCACAAATAAAAACTTCCATTCAACATCAGTAAAACCAAAGAGAAAATACTACAGGAACAAGAAACCAGAGGTACATGAGCCAATCTTCATTATGGGATCAGTAACCTTAAATTCCCTGGGGGGGTTATCATTTCAGAGGATCTGTCCTGGGTCCAATACACAAGTGCCATCACAAAGGAAGCATGGCAGCATGTCTACTGTCTTAGAAGTTGCGCAGATTTGACATGTCATCTAAAAAATTTGACAGGTATCTAAGGATGCCTAGTGGAGAATATCCTGGAATGGAAACACCAATATCCATGAACAGAAACTCACACAAAGAGTGGCGGATACAGCCCAAGCCATCACAGGAAAAGCCCTCCCGCTCACTGAGCACATCCACAAGGAAGCAACAGCCATTATCATCAAGGACCCCCACCATCCAGGGCATGTTCCTTTTTCACTGCTGCCATCGGGGAGGAGGTTTAGGAGCCTTGGGTACCACATCACCAGGTTCAGCAACAGTTATCGCTCTTGAACCAGCGTAGATACTTTCACTCACCTTGACAATGACCTGACTCGACAACCTATGGATTCACTTTCAAGGACTCTACAACTCTTATCTCAGCATTATTTATTTGCACAGTTTGTCTTACACTTTGGTTGTTTGTCAGTCTTTGTGTGTAGTTTTTCATTGATGCTATGGTAGTTCTCTATTCTACTGAGAATGCCTGCAAAAACAAGTTTCACAACATATGCCAGTGATATTAAAACCTGATTCTGGCATATAGCGATATACATGTACAATAATAAATTTACTTCGAACCCACCCAAAAATTGGGCCGTTGTGGCACTATCCAATTCCGGAGACTATGCAGACTCACATTTGAAAGCAATGCTGTGGAAGTGTTACACAGACAAAAGTGTTGCCTTTTGTTTTGAATGCCAAAGACAAAATACTATGCACATTTATAAAAGATCCTACATGATCATCGGCAGAGACAGAATTCCCATGCTCACTGCTCAACATCCTTCAACTAATCGACACTTTGCAAAATTGGTCTTTGGCAGATTGCTGTTGAAAGAACAACACACAAAATGCTGGAAGAGCTCAGCTCAGCAGGTAGTTACTATGGAGGGAAATGAACAGTAGATGTTTTGTGTTGAGACCCTTCATCTGAACAGGTCAGTCCTGACGACGGGTCTCAGACCAAAACATCGCCTGTTCATTTCCCTCCACAGACGCCGCCTGACCTGATGAGTTCCTCCTGCAGTTTAGTTTTTGTTTCCGCTGATTTCAGCAAGACTTAAGAGACAACAGAAGCCACATGCCAACTGACGTTATAGTTCCACCATTATAAGTGAGTAAAGTAACAAAAATGCAAGTATTTTTGTTTTTAAAAGTATCCTAAATTCGTGAGGATCCAGATAGGTTTTGTACAAATACATCATTCCATATGTATTATTCCCGTCCGCGAAGATACACACTGAAAGCAAATGTCTGATTTCTAACTTTTCCTGACCTGTCGAGTACTTTCAGCATTTACTATTTCACATCCAAGAGAAATAAATCTACAGATGGTCCTCAGAAAGACATTGCATAATCACTACCAAGAGACTACAGCTTCCGTCAGCTTGTCAGGAGTGCCGGTGTGATATCACTCACACTGCTGCAACATCCCAGAAGAAAAACTGGCCCCACGGTCCGTTTCGTGTCGAAAGACACGAAAGCACGGCTCGATAAAGCCAGAATTCCAGGTGGGCGATTCACCCTCTAGGCAGCAAGGACCAGAGCCAATGCACCGTAAGCCAAGTTATTCCAAGGTCATCGGCGGGCCACTCACCGAGCATCGCCCTCTCCCTCAGTACAAGCCCTCGGAAACATTCCCTTACCCCCGTCCGCTCCCCTCAAGCAGCGCTCAGAATTCACAAGGTCCGCGTCCTCCTCCGGGAGTACCGAGCACCACATGCGCGACGTGGACCGACGTGGACGTGGACGTCGAACGGCGGAATGACGTCATCGGCGGCGTCGGGGACGGGAGAGCTTGCCCGCCGAATGTTTGCCGCTTCATTGGAGGGAAGTGGCACACCTCCATAGTCACACAATCAAACCCAATTAAATTTAAGACCGCTCTTCTTCAAAAATCTCCTTCCTCCGTTCACCACCTCCAGTTTAAATTCCATGTGTAACATTTTGGAGGACCAAGAACCAACCCAACTGCTGCCCCCTTCCTGGACATCGAGATAAATGGTTTCGAGTGAAAATCTTGTCTTAGATACAGATGGAATAAATACAATGCAGTAAAGTGGTACATGATAAAACGGTAAGAAAATGCAGAACAGAGTACCACAGGTACAGACCAAGCGCAGGCAGACGATAACGTTCAAGGTCATAACGAGATATACTACGTAGTCAAATCAGGCGGGTGTTATCAGGCTGACAGTATCTTCCGAAGTACCTCATGACCAATGGAATAGTTTACAGGCTTACATTGCTCTAATTCTCCAGTCTGTCACAGCCATGAGGTTAGTATCCATCTAATTCTGTACCCGAATTATTAATTCTATTTAACTCTTTGTTGAGTGTGTTAGCCTGAAGTGAAAATGTTACATCCTTTCCCGATGAAATTCACTTCATTAACTAAAAAAAAAATGGACTGCATACCTGAAATCACACGCACAGTGTCACCTAAATTGCTTTCAGGAGCAAAAACCTTTGTTAACATTTCCTTGCCCCAAACCAGCATGCTTCCTCAGTTATGCAGGTGGCACACAATAGCATATCTCAGTCTACCCTGATGATGATAACACCCTATCTTCTCTGATTTCCGGCATGGTTGCAATAAACAAATGGATGAGCAATCATGTCCTAAAACTAAACAAAAATAAAACTAAAATATTTATAGTTGGTCCCAAAGCCAAAAGAGATAACCTTCTTAATAAAGAAGAAGGACTCCTGATGAAGGGTTTTGGCCCGAAACGTCGTCACTACTTCCTCCCATAGATGCTGTCTGGCCTGCTGAGTTCTGCCAGCATTTTGTGTTTTTATTTATTTCCAGCATCTGCAGATTCACTTGTGTTACCTTCTTAATAAACTTGGGAACTTGGTTCCTTCAGTAAAATCAGAAGTAACAAGACTGGGTGGCATCCTTGATTCAGATTTGAATTTTAAAACCCACATAAACAAAGTGACTAGAGCAGCATTTCTACACTTAAGAAATAATATTGCAAAGGCACGTCTGTTTCTGTCACGTAATGATGCTGAAAACTAATTCACGCCTTTATATTGAATAGACTAGATTACTGCAATGTACTTTTAACTGGCCTTCCAAAGCAATCTATTGATAAACCAACTCATTCGGAATACCACTGCTAGACTCTTAACTAAAACCAGAATGAGGGAACATATCTGTCCCGTCCTTGCTGCTCTGTATTGGCTTCCTATATCTTTTAAAATTGATTATAAAGTTCTCTTACTTGTTTTTTAAAGCCCTCAATGGTCTGGGACTGGAGTACATCACGAAATAGCTTTTGTTTTATAATCCTACTCGAGCTCTCAGGTTTTCTTCTACCAGTCTCTTAAATTTTAAAAATCTCTCTCAAAAGAAAATTGGCCAGTCAGGGTTTTTTTTTAAACTAATCTCCTAAAGTGTGGAAGTCAATACCTAAAATTAAAAGGGATACACAGACTCAATTGACACTATTAAATACCAGCTCAAAACCTATTTATTTAACTCTGTTTTTAACTAATATCATTTTGAAAAAGGATCTGGACCTTTCCCGGCATATATGATGAATAAACTCTTCTCAGGTTTCCGGGTATTGATCTTAACAGATGTTTCCGTAACAAATTCTGCCATCTTCCTCAGGGATGACGCCTGGACCTATCCGTCCCTCCTGATTGGTTAGTGCTCATCCAATCAGGTTTCTGCTGTGTACCACCTTGTTTAAAATTAATTTCCAGTTCTCACTTCGAGCGAAACCTTTGTCTTTGTTAAAATTATTTTCTTCTAGTTTTATTTCAATAGTTTCCTTCACCAGGCGGCCCCAAAAGCCATTAGCGCAACACAGTAGTTAGGCGCGAGGTGGTTAAGTCAGAGAATCTATCCCACTGACGATAGATTTCAGGGGGAACCCTCGTTTATCTTATGGCGCCCATAATGTCTCGGTGGTACTGGTGTCTGAGGCAGCAGTGTCTTGCATATATCTGCTGGCAGTCCGGATTTCCTCAGTAAAGCAGAAATCGGATCCGTGGGATCCCGTCGTAGAACCCTGTAGTCCAGAATCTTTTGGACTTTCCTGTGGGAAAAAGGGCCGACGGAAAAACTAGGAAACCTGACAACGAGGAGGAACCCGTCGCTATCGCCTGTCTTCCCTATATTTCCATGGTTTCTGGAAGGATCGCTAGGATCCTGAAGAACTACCGGATTAATACTATCCACAAACCCGCAAGGAAGCTCATATCACAATTTATGCGGGTCAAAGATGACCTGGGACTCGGGAGGGTTTACTGGATTCCCTGTGTATGAGGAGCAACATGTACCTGCCTGACGGGACTCACGGTGGAAACCCGCATCAAGGAGCAGAGGAAGTGTATCTATTTCGTTTAGCTGGAGAAATTGGCGGTAGTAGAACATAGCATTCGAAATGACCATAGGATTGATTTCAACAGCACAAAACTACTGTGCCGCGCCAGTGGCTTTTGGAACAACCTGATGACAGAAGCCATTGAAATAAAACTAGAGGAAAATAATTTTTAATAAAGATGAAGGCCTCGCTTTAAGAAAGAACTGGAATTCAACTGTGAACTAGGTGGGACAGGGACAAAACAATCTAAAGGGACAGGCGACGGGTATAAATACCGCAAGACTCGACATGACCAGGCAACATCCCTGATGAAGATGGCAGAATTTGTCATTGAAACGTTGGTTAAAATCAATACCTGTACCTGTATGGAAGCCCGGGAAAGAGTAGCATAATTTTGTTTTTTATTTTTATGTTTGCACTTTGAACTTTTGTATGAAATGTGCTAAATAAAAATGTCTTTATGTTATGTCTTTTAACATAATTCAACTAAGTTCCATTTGTGGATCCTCACTCCTAAATTTATTATTGGTGGCATCTGTCGGTCTCGAGAGACCATGGATCTGCGCCTGGAGTTTCCAGGGTTGTATGGGAGACCGGCAGTTGCCCAAGCTGCAGGCCTTCCCCTCTCCACACCACCGATGAGAAGGGCACTAGGACCCATGCACCGGTGACGTCGCAGAGCAATGCTTTGCTCAAGGACACAAACACGCTGCCTCAGCTGAGGCTCAAACCAGTGACCTTCAGGTTACTAGTCTGATGCCTTGCCCACTAGGCCACGCGCCAACTCCTAAATGCAGTACATCAAAGTACAGTATACAGGATTCTGAGTTTTCTAAATAGAAGCAATGTGCACAGAAGCCAGCTTGTCTTCTTCTTGACATTTTCAACACCGCAGAAGTCAGCTTGTATTCTTTCTGAGGATCTCACCATCACAGATGTCTGTCCTAACCTATTTGGATTCTCTCCATGAGGCAACAAAAAAAAAATGGCTGCGTGTATTGAATGCAGACATAAAACAATTGTTCCAGCACTGAATGCTTGATTTTCAAAACTAGTTCCACCTCCAGCTTGGTTGTTTCAGAGCCGTCAGAGAACCAGCAATTTGTGAAAGACTGCCCAGGTACATCTGGTCCATCAAAAGTAGAATGAATTCAATGATACCACCTCCTCAGTTACGAATGTCAGACCAACGGGCGGTCTATACGTATGAATGAGTGTCTGGGGGGGGGGGGGGGGCCAGCAGAATGGATTTGCCAGCTGCTGAAGAGCTTCTGCCAGCAGGAATATGGCTGCACTTTGCAGAGAAATTTGAAGGGTTGAGTTAAAGAAATGATGTGTGAATGGGTTTGATGTGATTTAGCAAAGCTAGATGAGATCAACTGAGGGAATTCAAGTCAAGTTTATTATCACGTGGACAAGTACAATGAGGTACTTGACACTGCATCACAGATTTAGACCACACAAAACTTAAATTACACATGACAGTGAAAAGGGGAAAAACTGCAAAATAGTGCATTAGTGCAAAAACAGAACATAATCAGACACAAGTCTGTAGTAGTGCAAGAAGTAGAATTAGAGTAGTACAGGCTGATTCAAGAAATAGTTAATCATGGGAAAGTAGCTTGTCCTGAACCTGGTGGTGTGGGACTTCTGGCTTCTGTACCTCCTGCCTGATGATAGCAATGAGAAGAAAGCATGGCCTGGATGAAACACGAGAGGCTGGCCAGTTCAGCATTGGAGTAATTAATTTAATAGGGATATTTAAATGACTGACCTATTAGATAGATACATACAGATTATACCGTGATAGCATGGTAGCAGAACAGCATAATGCTATCGCAGCTCTGGTGACCCGTGTTTAATTCCTGTTACTGTCTGTTAGGAGTTTGTGTGTTCTCTGCATAACTGCATGGGTTTTCTCTGGGTGCTGCAGTTTCTCCTACATTTCAAAAATGTATGGATTAATAGGTTAATTGGTTACATGGGTGTAATTGGGCAACATAAGCTCATGGGGCCAGAAGGGCCTGTTACCATGCTGTATTGCTAAATAATTTTTTGAACATAGATCAGATAGATAAAAGAAAACCAGGAGAAATTGTTATCATCTGGAATGTTTTTCTTGGAAGTAAACCCAATAGGAACTAGCAAAAGAAATTGGATAAATACTTGTAAAGGAAAAATAATGTTATTCATGAAGAGCTCCAGGGCTCTGAGAAAGAGAAGTAAAAGGAATCTAAGTTCAAAAGCTGTTTTTCATATAATGGGCAAATGACCTCCGTGTTCAGAATCAGAAACAGATTTAATATTGCTGCATATGTTGTGAAATTTATTGTTCATGGCAGCAGTACATTGCAACACTAATATAATAGAAAAATGTAAATTACAATAAGAAATATATTTTTAAATAAATAGAACAAAAAGACAGCAAAAAAAGAGAAAAACAGTAAGGTAGTGTACATGGGTTTATTGTCCATTTAGAAGTTTGATAGCAGTTGTCAGGGAGTGTAGAGTAGGCTTGACCCAAAAGTAGAGCAGTGAAGATGATTTAGTAGGAAACAATAACTTTAATAATAGACCACAAAATTACAAGCCAACGAGCAGCCACTAAATAAGAAAGAACAGAAACTAAACACAACAGGCAAGCAGGTACACTTTAGACTGGGGGAGTGAAAGCTAGAAGCAACTGGTTGAGGGCAACAGGAGATATTATCTCCGAACTGCACAGACTGTGGTCACCCATTGAGCAAGTCAAGGATCCAGTTGCAGAAGAAATACTGAGGCCCAGGTTTCAGAGCATGTTGATTAGTACTGTGGGTATGATGTTGAACACAGAGCTGTAATCAATAATCAGCAGCATGATGTAGATGTTGCTCTTGTCCAGGTGATCCAAGGCCGAGTGGTGAGCCAGTGATATTACATCTGCTGTAGACCTATTGCGGTGATAGGTAAATTGCAGGGGGTCCAGGTCCTTGCTTAGGCAGGAGTAGACAATCTGTTCATTCTGTGACTTCAGGACGAGCAGCTGACACCTCTTCAGTTTATTGAAAAGCAGTTTCTGGAAATGTTTGTACTTGAGTTGGTGTCACTACCTTCACATAAAAGTATTTGTCGTAAATAGAATTGAATAAATCATACACGAGGAAATCTGCAGATGCTGGAAATTCAAACAACAACACACACAAAATGCTGGTGGAACACAGCAGACCAGGCAGCATCTATAGGGAGAAGCGCTGTCGAAGTTTCGGGCCGAGACCCTTGGCCCGAAACGTCGACAGCGCTTCTCCCTATTGAATAAATCATATAGCCTTTGTAAAAAGGTAGGCTGCTCCCTGCTGTTTCTCGAACACCAGGTGAAATTTAAAACATTCATAGTTAAATAAGCTTAATACAAGAACCCATCTGCAATTGATGTGAAAATAAAAGTTTTGCAGTTGCTGAATGATAAAATAGGAAAAGTTGGAAACATCTAGCAGGTGAGGTTGCATTGCGAACAGAGAAATGAAGTGAACATTTCAGGCGAAGGCACTTCGATAGAACTGGGAAGGCGAGAAAACAAGCTAAGAACAAACTGCTGGAGAAACTCAGCAGTTCAATCATCCCTTAGTAATAATGATCAGAGAGGCAGCGAGAGAATCTGTATTTACCAACAAGTACCCTTACTGTCTCAACAAACAGCACGCAAATTTACACAACCAAGTACCTGTGCGCACAGCTACTAAGCTTCCCTGAACCCCCCCCCCCCCCCCATGAATGGTCAAAGAATAGAAAAGGTAATACCCAGAAAAGAAGTCTACTTTGGCCATGTGTTCCTCATGTTTCCAATTCAAACTCCAAATGTCCATGGGGTACTCCACATCCGAGATGGTTGGCCTCTGGAGAGTTGTTACTGCCTTGCACTTGAAGCTCTTTACTTTTAAGAATACTTTGTCTCAGTTCACATGTTGCATCACCATCTCATTGGCTCAACATCATCTGTCCTAGCTGGGTCACCTTCGTATTGGCTCTTGTCCAGGGCTACAACTAGTACTGTTCTGTGGTCTTTGTCCTTGGCCTTGTGCCTTTAGTTCTTTTCAACTCTGACTGGTTCAAACCAGGCGACCTTGACAAGGAGCCTCCTCTTGCAAGCCTGCCACTACATAATATATAGCTACTTGTCTGAGAATGGTCTCAGCTTTAGCAGGTCATTAGCTGACATTTCCAGTGTCCACATTCTATTGGTCTGAATAAGTTATCCCAGAGCAAGGATCAGTTCATCAAACAGTTCACAAAATGGGGGCTGCTAGGACAGCCTCACAAAATAGCCACCTCCATTCCTGTTCACTGATTTTCATTCTTTCTGGCCAACAGTAGCAGAAAGTTAGCTAGTATAGAGGAGATGGAGGGGCAAGACAAGGATTGATAGGGATGGGTGGAACCAGGTGATGTGGGGAATGGTAGCAGAAGGAGCTGGGTTGGGATTAGGTGTTGTGGGGGGCGGAGTTGTTTAAGTCGAGATTGCAGACGAGGTAGGGGATTGGAAAGATGGTCAGGGAAGAGGAGTCCAGATGGATGGGTGTGTGAGTGATGAAACAAGGAGGAGGAGAGTAATGAAAATAGGTAAAGTGTTGATGCAGAGAGAGAATCAACTAAGGGATAGAGAACTGAAGTAGACTGGTGGGAGTGAGAAAGAAACCTTGGGTGGTGGAGGAGTTAGGGGGTAGTTGGTGGTTGCCTGATGTTGGAATATTCAATGTGAGCTACCTAATTGGAAATATCAAGTGGTATTCTTCTAGTTTATGTTTGGTCTTCCTGTAGCACTGGAGAAAGCCCAGGTCAGACAGGTCTTCGCAGAGAAAGTGGAACAGGAAACTCAAGCAATACACACAAAATGCTGGTGGAATGCAGCAGGCCAGGCGACATCTATAAGGAGAACCACTGTTGACGTTTTGGGCCAAGACCCTTCGTCAGGACTAACTGAAAGGAAAGATAGTAAGAGATTTGAAAGTAGGAGGGGGAGGGGAAATGTGAAATGATAGGAGAAGACCGGAGGGGCTGGGGTGAAGCTGAGAGCCGGAAAGGTGATTGACAAAAGAGATACAGAGCTGGAGAAGGGAGATGATCATGAGATGGGAGGCCTAGGGAGAAAGAAAGGGGGAGGGGAGCACCAGAGGGAGATGGAGAACAGGCAGGGTGATGGGCAGAAAGATAGAAAAAAAGTGGGGGTGAACTAAATATATCAGGGATGGGGTAAGAAGGGGAGGAGGGGCATTAATGGAAGTTAGAGAAATCAATGTTCATGCCATCAGGTTGGAGGCTACCCAGCCAGTATATAAGGTGATGTTCCTCCAACCTGAGTGTGGCTTCATCTTGACAGTAGAGGAGGCCATGAGTAGAGGAAACTCAAGTGGTCTTTGCAGAAAAATTGCATTGCTCCACAAAATGGTCACCGAGACTACGAATGATCTCATTGATGTGGGGGCCACATTGTGAGCATGTCATTCAATGGATGAGGTTGGAAGAGTTGCACGTGAATCTCCGCCTCACCTATTTAGGTCCCTGGATGCTGGTGAGGGAAGAGGTGTAGGAACAACTGTTGTATCTTCTATGGCTGTAGGGGAAAGTGCAAAGGAATGGGAAGGAGTGAACAAGGGAGTCATAGAGGAAGTGGTCCCTGTTGAAAGCAGAAAGGGGCTGAGGGGGAAAGATGTAAATGGTGGTGGAATTTTTCTGCAGTCAGAAGAAACAGCGAAGAATAATATGCAAGAATCAAAGCTTAGTGGGGTAAAAAACAAAACCTAAACAACTCCTCCCAGTGAGATAAAGGTCCACGTGGACCTCCTCCCACCTCCTGTACTATCCTTGGAATCTCATTGGATGTGGTGAAAAGGGTGAGTGATGATCCATTGAATCCAGAGGATGATGGTGGAAAATGAGGATGAAGGGAATTTTATCCTTGCTCTAGCTGGGAAAAGGGGAGGTTGAAAGGAAAGATGTGGAAATAGGCGAGGCAGGCTGAGGACTCTTGGCTATAGGTAGTGGGAAGCTATGAATAAGTAAAAAGGAAGCAGATAGAACAGAGATGAAGGAAATCGGAGAATAGAATGGACTCCTTACAGGAGATAAACAAGAAGGAAGTGGGGTTGAAATAGTGATGAAAGTCTGTGAGATTTTAATGGATGTTTGGGACTAACATATTCAGTGAGACAGAGGTATTTAGAACAGAGTCAGTGATGGGCCATGAGAAGCTGAGGAAATCATCAGCAAATATGATCAATTTTTTAAGTTCCCTATGAGAGTAGGAAGTAGCTCAAAACAGTCAACAATGTACTGGAAAAAGAGATGTGGGAGGGCTTTAAAGAAGGACTGACACCAGCACTGTTCTATATATAATTAAAAAACAGATGTGGCACCTGCACATGTGAGTCATTACATCCGTACTTTTGAGCTAGAGAAAATTAATGGAAGATGTTGTTCAATGTGAGAACAAGTTCAGCCAGGTGATTGGGTGTGCTGGTGGAGCAAGACTAGTTGGGTCTCTGTTTAAGGTAGAAATGGAGACCAGATTATCCTAGTGTGGGATGGAGGTGTTGATAGTATACCTATTGTAAAGTCAAGCAGTTAGGACGAGGAAATTGGAACTTGTGGAAGTGGCAGACAGAATCAGAGGTAAAATGATTTGGCAGTGGGAAAAGTTTGGAATTGGGAAAAGTGGATGGAGTTAGTTTCAGAAGAAATGAAGTTTAATGGGGCAAGAACAGGCTAATTTAATGCTAGAACAGTCCTGCTTGTGTATTTTGGAAATGAAATAGAAGCAGGTTGTGGGGTGGGTTTGAAGACTGCAGGCGAGTGAGGATCTCCAAGAGGAATGAGTTCCTTGACACTTTGCAGAAAATGGTCAGATTTGGAGCTGTGGTCCAATGGTATGTGGACATACTGGAATGCTGATATTCCGCTTCTGTGAGATGAATTAAACCATAAGATATAGGAGCAGAATTAGACCATTGGGCTCATTGAGACTGCTCTGCCATTTCATCGTAGCTGATCCATTTCTCTCTTAACCCCATTCTCCTGCCTTCTCCCCATAACCTTTCATGCCCTGAGTCATCAGAACCTATCAACCAGTGACCTGGCCTCCATAGCTGCCTGTGGCAACAAATTCCATGGATTTACAATCCTATAACTAAAGAAATTCCTCATCTCTGTTCTAAATGGATATCCCTCTATTTTGAGGCTGTGCCCTCTGGTCCTAGACTCCACCCACAAAGGAAACATCCTTTTCACATCCACTCTGCCTTGGCCTTTCAACATTTGATAGGTTTCAATGAGAGCCCCCCCCCCCCCCCCCATTCTTCTAAACTCCAGAGCCTTCAATCGCTGCTCATATGATAACCCTTTTGTTCCTGGAATCATTCTCGTGAACCTCCTCTGAACCCTCTTCAATTTTAGCACATCCTTTCTTTAAAAAGTGGTCAAAACTGCTCACAATACTTCAAGTGAAGCCTCACCAGTGCTTTATACATCATCAGCAGTACTTCCTTGCTTTTATATTCTAGTCCTCTTGAAACAAATGCTAAAATTACTTTTGCCTTCCTTACCACCAATTCAACCTGCAAATGAACCTTTAGGAAATCCTACATGAGGACTCCAAAATCCATTTGAATTTTCTCCCCATTAGAAAATAGTCTATATTTTTATTGCTTCTACCAAAGTGCATGACCAATAACTTACTGTCACTGCATTACATCTGCCACCTCTTCATCGATTCCCCCAATCTGTCTAAGTCCTTCTGCAGCCTCTCTGCTTCCTCCATACTGCTCCTACACCTATCTTCATATCTTCCACAAACTTTGTCACAAAGCTAGTTTCAGACATGTTCCTATAGCCACCTCTGCACCAGGACTCCTAATCCACTGTTCCTTGCCATTGATCACTACTCACAGTATTTTCCCATGCCACCACAGAAGGTGCCACACCTGCTCTTTCACCTCATTCCTTCTCACAATCCAGGGACTTAAATAGTCCTTTTGGCTATTCACTTGCACATTTTCCAATGCACTGTATTGCATTTGGTTCTCACAACTCTGGCCTCCCCGACAATGGAGAAATCAAACACAAAATGGGAGACCACTTTGTGGAGCATATCTTCTATCAGTATATTGGAGTGATTCTGAGCTTCCAGTTGCAGTCAGTTCAATTTTCCATCCCATTCCTACTCGGACTTATCTATCTGTGACCTCCAACACTGTTTCAAGCAGGTCCAATAAAAGTTTAAGAAGCAACACCTCATTCTCCACCTGGGTATGTTATAGTCTTTAGAACTTAACATTCAAGTCAACAATTTTGGAAAACTCACTTTCTCTGTTTATATCAGAACTGACTAGTTCTGATTCATTGTTAACCATCTGCAATATTGTTTCTTCTCTCCAATGATATGCTGAGTATTGCTATCAAAAGTCCTTTTGATTTCAGTTCTTAGCAACATCTTTGACTTGCATTTCAGAGCTTGTATGCAGTATGTTCATTCATTGTTTTCCTTCTCCAGTGGTCTTCATTAATCTTTCAATTTGATGGCTTCCTGACCTTACTATATCAAAAGATATTCTGTTAAATGATCCTTGACCTAAAACTCTAACAGACTTTCTTTCCAGAGATTCTGTCCAATCCATCTAAAGTTTTCAGCATTTTCTGTTTTTATTCCTGGCAGCAATTGTTTCTCCCTTGTAGTGAGTAGTAAGAACATATAAATTGGTTTTTTAAAAAGGCAGATGGATACAATTTAGTGTAAACAAATGTGAAATGATGTACTTTGGAAGAAACCACAAATATAGTATCTACAATACTGTGCAAAATTCTTAGGCATCCTAGATTGTTTACATAAATTTTGTTTTAGATGTTTATTTTTGTCTTATACATTAGTGTATCAGTAGAAAAGAACGCATTTTAAATTTCCAAACATTCATTTTCCAAAAAAATAATTGTTACAGAGAAATTATTATATTTCATGAAAGTAAGTAACATATTAAGTAATAGATCTCTTCTCAAACAAAAATTAGATTACTTTGTAGATACTGTGCATAGCCCAGTGCATGGTTAAACAAAGGTAACAAACAGATTGCTGATGATCAATGACAATGAGTTGAAAGAACTAAATTGATTAGCTAAAACAAAAATGGGTGGCGAAGAGATCAGTCTAGGTGAAGGACAACCAAACTAAAAGGTGAAGGTGTGGCAGATGTAACAGTTTAACCTTCCAATCGTCAATTCTTACACAATGGCAACAGTGAGCATCAGCAAGGTCTCTCCCAAGCAGAAATTTTGCAGCAGACAGGAGTTTCAAGATGTGCTGTCCAAGCTCTTCTGAAGAAGCACAAAGAAACGGGCAAGGTTGAGGATCAGAAACACAGTTGTCAGTCATGGAAATTGAGTGCAGCAGACAAGAGATACATCAAACTGACATCCCTTCTAAATCAGAAGTCCAGCACTGCTTTCAGCTCTGAGTTCACAGAAACCACTGAAACCCAAATATACCCTTCTACAGTGAAATGAAGACTTTCAAGAAGTCTTCATGGAAGAGTTGTTGCTGAAAAAATATTCCTCCGAAGTGGAAACAAAGCCAAGACACTCACTTATGCACAAAAACACAGGGACTGGCATGCTGAACAATGGCAGCAAGTGCTCTGGGCAGACGAGTCAAAATTTGAAACTCTTGGTTCAAACAGGAGGCAGTTTGTCTGTCGAAGAGCTGGAGAGCGCAACATGGATGAGTGTCTGCAGCCTACAGTCAAGCACGGTGGAGGTTCCCTGCAGGTTTGGGGCTGCATCGAATTAATGGAATCCTCAATGCTGATAAGTACACGCAGATTCTTATCCATCACTCAATACCACCAGGGAGGCATCTGATTGGTCCCAACTTTATTCTGCAGCAGGACAATGACCCCAAACACACGGCCAAAGTAAAAAAAAAAAAATCTTCAATGAAAAGGAGAACAAGGATTTCTGCAACAGATAGTGTGTCCTCCACAGAGCCCTGATCTCATCATTGAGGCTGTCTGGAATTACCTGGAGAGACAGTGAAGTCTGCAGAAGATGTTCTCCAAGATGCTTGGAACAGCCCACCGGACAATTTTTTTTATAAAACGACACAACAGTAATCTAAGAGAATTCATGTAGTTCTAAAGGCAAAGAGTGGTCACACCAAATATTGATTTGATGTTGCTTTTTACTGTTTACTGCTCTTTATAATAATTTTCTTTTTGATATTTAGAAACATTTCATTTAATTATTCTTGAAAGCATCTTTGCTTTACAGATTTTCTTTTACATGTGCCTAAGACTTTTGCACAGTGCTGTAATTGGTGCTGCTTTGAGGTGGTTGCATCTCACAAAATTTTGCTGATAACAGGGCAAGTTCATAAAGTTATAAGAGTTGTGTTATACATAAATAGGAGCATTCTAACAAAGATAACTTTGGAGGCTGATCCTCAACCTCAGATTTGTGAACAATTTTGGCCACCACATTTTAGGTTTACTGGGAAGATATAAGGGGTAAAATTTTGCAATCATGCAGAGAGATTAAAAAATCTATTCCCTTAAATCAGGAAAGTGAAGGGGAAACCAAATAGAAGAATTAATATTTTGAAGAATTTTAACCAAGGGCATGGTGGTAGAAGCAGACACAAAACATTTGAAACATAGTTGGATGTGTATTTGAAAAGGACTCACTTTCAGGGTTACAGGTATCCTCTTTTATGTTATTGGTTAGTTTACCTTCATATTTCATCCTTTCTCTCCTTATTGTTTTTCAGGTGCCTTTTGTTGCTTTTTATATGCTTCCCAATCCTTTAGTTTCCCACTATTTTTTGCTATATCGTATACCTTTTCTTTTGCTTTTATGCTGTCTTTGATGTCCCTTATCATCCACAATTCCTTCATCCTCCTTTAAAATGCTTCTTCTTTGGGATGAATCTATCCAGCGGCTTCTGATTTGCTCTGAGAAACTCCAGCCATTGCAGCTCTGCTATCATCCCTGCTCGTGTTCCCTTCCAATCAACTTTGGCCACCTCCTCTCACATGCCTCTGTAGTTCTCTTTACTCCACTGTAATACTGATTATCTGGTTTTAGCTTCTCCCTCTCAAACTACAGGGAAAATGTTGTTATATTATGATCTCTGCTTCCTAAGAGTACTTTACCTGAAGCTCCCTAGTCAGATATGGTTCATTACACAACACCTCATCCAGAATTACTTTTTCCCTGGTAGGCTCAACCAGAAACTGCTCTAAAAAGCCACTTTGTAGGCATTCTACAAATTCTTCTCTAGGGGTCCAACACCAACCCGAGCTTGCTAATTAATGGCATATTGAAACCCCGCATGACATCAATATATGTATACTGTAATTGATTGATTTATTTATTATTATTTTATTTCATTTATCATTAATTTTTTCTATACTATGTATTGCATTGAACTGCTGCTGCTAAGTTAACAAATTTCACATCACATGCCGGTGATAATAGACCTGATTCTGATTCTAAACAAACACTTCAACCCATCCTGTGGAATGCAATTTTGTCCCATCAACTGCCTTTCCTTCCTCACATTCTCATTAAATGCTACATCTACTTGAATACCAACTGCCTCATCCTCTGCCCTATCACTCTGGTCCACCCACACCCCTGCCAAATTCGTTTACACCCTCCCCAACATCCTTGCATTTCAATGTTCTTACAACGCTCTTTTGCAGTTCTGATAAAGGATCACGGGCTTGAAACATCAACTGTTCCTCCTTCCATTGGTCCTCCTAGTCCAAAACAACTATACTGCTTTCTGAATTCAAATATTGAGGAACAGATAAGTAATCAGATTAAGGAAATGTGTAAAAATAATAGTGTTATTGTCATGGGAAATTTCAACTTCTCTAATGTAGATGTTCCTAGTGCAAGGGGTTTCGATGGGGCAGAATTTGTTAAGTGTATCCAGGAAGGTTTCTTAAATCAATATGCGTACAGTCTAACGGGAGGATGGCCATACTGGACTTGGTATTGGGTAATGAGCCTGGCCAGGTGACTGACCTTTCAGTGGGACAGCAGTTAATTTTCACGATAGCTATAGATTAGGACAGGTATGGTCCTTGTGGGAAAGTTTTAAATTGGAGTAGGGCAAAATATGAGGGCATTAGGCAGGAACTAAGAAGATTTAATTGGGAACACTTTCTTTTCTGGCAAGTCCACATCAGGCATGTGGTGGGTGTTTAAAGACTGCACAGAGTACAGGTAAGATATGTTCCTGTTAGAAGGATGGACAGGATGGAAAGATAAGAAAACCTTGGATGTCTAGAGAAGTGATTCATTTAGTCAAGAAGAAAAAGGAAACATATGTAAAGCTTTGGAAGTTGGGATTAAATGAAGCACATGAGGAGTATAAAGAAGGTTAGTATAAAGATGTCAAACTTACAGGCCGATAATTGCTAGGTTTACTCTTAGAACCCTTTTTAAATAATGGAACCACATGAGCAATACGCCAATCCTCCGGCACCATCCCCGTTTCTAATGGCATTTGAAGTATTTCTGTCAGAGCTCCTGCTATTTCTACACTAACTTCCCTCAAGGTCCTACGGAATATGCTGTCAGGACCCAGAGATTTATCCACTTTTATATTCTTTAAAAGCTCTAGTACTTCCTCTTCTTTAATCATCATAGCTTCCATAACTACCCTACTTGTTTCCCTTACCTTACACAATTCAATATCCTTCTCCTTAGTGAATACCGATGAAAAGAAATTGTTCAAAATTTCTCCCATCTCTTTTGGCTCCACACATAGCTGTCCACTCTGATTCTCTAAGGGACCAATTTTATCCCTCACTATCCTTTTGCTATTAATATAACTGTAGAAACCCTTTGGATTTATTTTCACCTTACTTGCCAAAGCAACCTTGTATCTTCTTTTAGCTTTTCTAATTTCTTTCTTAAGATTCTTTTTACATTCTTTATATTCCTCGAGCACCTCATTTACTCCATGCTGCCTATATTTATTGTAGATCTCTCTCTTTTCCTGAACCAAGTTTCCAATATCCCTTGAAAACCATGGCTCTCTCAAAAATTTTAACCTTTCTTTTCAACCGAACAGGAATATAATGATTCTGTACCCTCAAAATTTCACCTTTAAATAAATGACCTCCATTTCTCTACTACATCCTTCCCATAAAACAAATTGTCCCAATCCACTCCTTCTAAATCCTTTCACATCTCCCCAAAGTTAGCCTTTCTCCAATCAAAAATCTCAATCCTGGGTCCAGTCCTATCCTTCTCCATAATTATATTGAAACTAATGGTATTGTGATCACTGGACCCTAAGTGCTCCCCAACACATACCTCCGTCACTTGACCTATCTCATTCCCTAACAGGAGATCCAACACTGCCCCTTCTCTAGTTGGTACCTCTATGTATTGCTGCAAAAAACTATCCTGCACACATTATACAAACTCCAAACCACCCAGCCCTTTTACAGAATGGACTTCCTAGTCTATGCGTGGAAAATTAAAATCTCCCACAATCACAACCTTGTGCTTTCTACAAATATCTGCTATCTCCTTACAAATTTGCTCCTCCAATTCTTGCTCCCCATTAAGTGGTCTGTAATACACCCCTGTAAGTGTCACTACACCTTTCCCATTCCTCAATTCCACCCAAGTAGTCTCCCTATACGAGCCCTCTAATCTATCCTACCAAAGCACCGCTGTAATATTTTCTCGGACAAGCAATGCAACACCTCCCCCTCTTGCCCCTCCGATTCTATCACACCTGAAGCAATGAAATCCAGGAATATTTAGTTGCCAATTACACCCCTCCTGCAACCATGTTTCACTAATAGCTACACCATCATATTTCCAGGTATCAATCCATGCTCTAAGCTCATCCACCTTTCTTACAATGCTCCTAGCATTAAAATAGATGCATTTAAGAAACTCTCCACCTCTTCCTCTCTGTTTATCCCTAACGGTGCAAACAACTTTATTATCTTTTTCTTCCTTCTCCTCTACATCTTCGGTCTGAGCGCTCCCCTTCTCTATCACCTGTCTATCCTCCCTCACACATTGTCTACTAGCTTTCTCTATTTGTGAACTAACCTCCTCTCCCCTTGTCTCTTCAAACTGATTCCCACCCCCCCAACCATTCTAGTTTAAAGTCTCCCCAGTAGCCTTAGCAAATCTCTCTGCCAGGATATTGGTCCCCTAGGATTTTTGTACTGGTCACACCTGCCCCAAAAGAGGTCCCAATGATCCAGAAACTTGAATCCCTGCCCCCTGCTCCAATCCCTCAGCCACGCATTTATCCTCCACCTCATTCCATTCCTACTCTCACTGTCGTGTGGCACAGGCAGTAATCCCGAGATTACTACCTTTGTGGTCCTTCTTCTCAACTTTCTTCCTGACACCCTATATTCTCCTTTCAGGACCTCTTCCCTTTTCCTACCTATGTCATTGGTACCACTTCAGGATATCTTGGACGCGATCAGAAACATCCCGGACCCTGGCACCAGGGAGGCAAACTACCATTCGGGTTTCCTGATTGCGTCCACAGAATCGCCTATCTGACCCCCAACTATCAAGTCCCCTATTACTACTGCCTTCCTCTTCCTTTCCCTACCTTTCTGAGCTACAGGGTCGGACTCTGTGCTGGAGGCATGGCCATTGTTACTTCCCCCAGGTAGGCTGTCCCCCCCCCCCAACAGTACTCAAACAAGAGTATTTATTGTCAAGGGGTACAGCCACTGGGGTACTCTCTAGTACCTGACTCTTCCCCTTCACCCTCCTAACCGTGACCCACTTGTCTGCCTCCCGTGGCCCTGGTGTGACCACCTGCCTGTAACTCCTCTCTATCAACTCCTCACTCTCCCTGACCAGACGAAGGTCATCGAGCTGCAGCTCCAGTTCCCTAACACGGTCCCTTAGGAGCCGTAGCTCGGCGCACCTGATGCAGATATGGAAGCCCGGGAGGCTAGGGCACTCCATGACCTCCCACATCCGACACCGAGAACAACAAGCTGCCCTCACACTCATACTTCCTCCTTTCCTCAAATAACAGAAAAAATTGAAACCTAAACCTGCCTTGCCTCACCCGTTTCAGCCTAAGCCCGTTGAGCCAAAGCCCTTAAGCCTTCACTCTGCTCCTGGCTCACTCCGCTACCTGCAAATGACGCTGCCCCTGGTTTAGAGGGCATGTGCTATAAACTTAAGTTGTTTTCTTTGGAGTGATGGAGATGAGGGGAGATCCAACTGAGGTTTATAAGATTATGAGAGATATATAGACAGGTGGTATCTGTTTTCCAGGGTTGAAAAGTCTAATTAAAGAGGGTATACATTGAAGGTGAGAAAGGGCACGTTCAAGGTAGGTGTGAGGGATAAGCTTTTTACTTAGAGAGTGGTGAATGCCTGGAATGTGCTGCCTGGTATGGTGGTAGAGGGAAATACTTTATAGGCTTTCAAGATGTTTGTATAGGCTATGAGGAAGATGGAAGGATATGGACATTGTGTTGGTAGGAGGGATTCATATTTGGGTGTTTCTGATTTGCTTTTTAACTGGTTTGACATAATATTGCGGGCCAAATGGCCTGTTCCTGTGCTGTACTGTTCTATGTTCTAAATCTAATATACAGTACAGCAGGAGAAAACAACACACACAAAATGCTGGAGGATCTCAACAGGCCAGGCAGCATCTACAGAAAAGAGTATAGTCGACATTTCAAGCTGATACTCTTCATCAAGTTCAAATCCATTTCAGTGCTATATTTGTTTCAGATGAATGAAGACTGTCTTCAGTTAAAGTGTAACTAATTTTGGGCATGGTATCATCATTCATGGACTTCCACAGTATCACTAGAAGAATCCTGAGCTTGGGCAGGTTATGAGTTTACTGGAAACTGCATTTCTTGGAATTTAGAAGAATGAAATATTATCCGAGGAAGGTGTGTATGTGAGAGAAAAGACAATCTCCAAAGTGGGAAAATAATCTGAACGTTAGAATTAGGCTAGTCAGGTGAAAAACCTGGAAGCACATTTAATGCAAATGTTAACGAAGTCTGAAATATTCCCAACAAACCCTCTTCCAACCCCAAAAAAACCTGTTATATTGGGTTTGAAGCACTATCATCACCGTGACAGACCACTTGGGTTTTGACAGAGTCCAATGAAGGATCATCAACCTGAAATATTAACCTTTATGTCTTTGTTCACACAAGCTACTTCACCGGCTGAGTGCTTTTGACATTTTCTATCTCTTCCACTTGAAATAAAATTATTTTTGATCTCTCCCGCACCAGCTGATGTGCAATTACCATTGAGTCTGTTCTGGGGCCACAACACTCCGGTGAGGCCTCCTGAAGTGGAAAACGTGAAGGAATAAGGAGTAGTTTTAACAGGAGCAGAGGGGAATGAGAATTGCTGATATCCGGAACCGACTGTCAGAGGAGGTGGTGAAATTAGATATAATTACGCTGCTTGAAACATTTATGTGGTGAACTAGATATACCTGTCTGACTGCTCCTGTGGCTCCTCCCACAGACCCTGCTGACTGCTCCTGTGGCTCCTCCCACAGACCCCTGTATAAAGGCGACTGTGGTCTTCAGTTTGTACTGGTCCACCATCCGGTCCATCTCCCTCTGGAAGACTGAGACCCCATTTGTGACACCAAATGGGACGCACAGAAAGTGATAGAGCCTGCCACCCGCCTCGAAGGCGGTGTAGGGGCGGTCCTCCGGGCGGATGGGGAGCTGGTGATAAGCAGATTTCAGATCAATTGTCGAGTACACCTTGTACTGAGCTATCTGGTTGACCATATCCGCGATGCGGGGTAGGGGGTACGCGTCAAGCTGCGTGAATCTATTGATGGTCTGGCTATAGTCCACAACCATCCTATTTTTCTGCCCAGTCCGAACAACGACCACCTGGGACCGCCATGGGCTTGTGCTCGGCTCAATGATCCCCTCCCCGAGCAGCCGCTGCACCTCTGAATGAATAAAGGCCCTGTCCCCCGCACTGTACCTCCTACTTTTAGTTGCCACCGGTTTACAGTCGGGGGTCAGGTTGGTGAACAGCGATGGGGGAGGGATCTTGAGGGTGGAGAGGCTGCAAGTAGTGTCAGCAGCACAGCTATCGGCATGGTGCTGGGCAGGATGTGTGGTTCGGTGTGTATGTGCGTGTGGTAACGGAGTATATGGCGAAATCCCACCAAACTGAGGATTCCTGACAGTGAGTGGTGGGAGGGGCCCGTCATATGCCATAGTCACACTTTTGAGATGGCTCTGGAAGTCCAGCCCCAACAGCACAGGTGCGCACAGTCGAGGCATGACCAGGAACGCAAAGTTCCGATATTCTGTGCCCTGCACCACCAATGTTGTTACACAACCCACCCGGATGTCTGTGGAATGCGACCCAGAAGCCAAGGTGATCTTCTGACGTGCCGGCCGTGTCACAAGTCCACAGCGTTTCACTGTGGCCGGGTCAATAAAACTCTCAGTGCTGCCCGTGTCAAACAGGCAGCTAGTCCTGTGCCCCTCCACCAGGATGTCCATCATCGACCTTGCGAGCTGGTGCGGAGCGCTTTGGTCGAGGGTCACGGAAGCCAGCGTTGAACGGGGCGAGTCGGTGGCGGGGCCTGGTGACGCCGGCAAAGATGGCTGCTCACATCCGGGCATGCAAGATGGCGAGTCGGGGGCAGGGCCTGGTGACGCCAGCAAAGATGGCCGCTCACATCCGGGCATGCCAGATGGCGGCTCCCAGGTCACACATGGGTAGGTAGGGGCGGGGCATGGTGACACCGGCAAAGATGGTTGTCCATATCCGGGCATGCAAAATGGCAGCCCCCAGGTCTCAGACGCAGCGCTGCTCGACCCCGGGCGCGGTTTAGATTTACAGACCTTGGCGAAATGGCCCTTCTTCCCGCAGCTGGAACAAGTCGCTTCGCGAGCCGGACAGCTGTTTCTGGAATGTTTCTGAAGCCCACAAAAGTAACAATGTTTTATACTCAGCGAATTCGAGGAGTTCGTGATACTGCGACTGGCAGCGGCGTTGGCGAATTCGCTCGGAACTGGGGAATCGCGCGGCTGGACCGCTTCGGCGTACAGCTGCGCAGCCTCTAACGTATCGGCCGTCTCTATCGCGGAGTGTAAGGTAAGATCAGCTTTTTCCAGCAGCCGCTGGCGCAAATACAGTGACCGGACCCCAGTCACAAAAGCGTCTCGGACCAAGAGTTCCGTATGCTGTTCCGCTGTGAGCGCTTGGCAGTCACAAGTCTGCACGAGTGCCTGTAGAGCTCGGAGAAATTCAGCAGTCGACTCCGTAGGCCGCTGTTTTCGTGTTGCCAAGCAGTGCCGGGCATAAACTGCGTTTACCGGCCGCAGGTACTGTCTTTTGAGGGCGGCAAGCGCCCCCTCGTAGGTGGAGAGGTCCCTGATGAATGAATAAACTTTTGGGGCGACCCTCGAGAGGAGAAGTCTGAGCCGAACAGCCGAGTCGGTGGCACGAACCTCCTCCAAGTACGATTGGAAGCACACAAGCCAGTGTTCAAAGGCAAGAGCTGCTTCAGGGTCTTGGGGGTCCAAATCTAAGTGTTCTGGGCGTAAAACGATTTCCATGTTGTAATTTCCAGTCAATAAAATTGATGCACCATCAATAACTCACGCTGAGACTTAGGAAGTGAGATATCGGCTTTTATTGACTGGAAGAACAACACTACATCCTGGGAAAATGAGGGAGAGCAGCAGACCACAGTCGCCTTTATACAGGGGTCTGTGGGAGGAGCCACAGGAGCAGTCAGCAGGGTCTGTGGGAGGAGCCACAGGAGCAGTTAGATGGTCAACCAGATAGCTCAGTACAAGTTGTACTCGACAATTGATCTGAAATCCGCTTATCACCAGCTCCCCATCCGCCCGGAGGACCGCCCCTACACCGCCTTCGAGGCGGGTGGCAGGCTCTATCACTTTCTGCGCGTCCCATTTGGTGTCACAAATGGGGTCTCAGTCTTCCAGAGGGAGATGGACCGGATGGTGGACCAGTACAAACTGAAGGCCACATTTCCCTATCTAGATAACATCACCATCTGTGGTCATGACTGGTCGGATCATGACGCCAACCTCCAACGATTTTTCCAAGTGGCCGATGCTTTGAACCTCACTTATAACAAGGACAAGTGTGTGTTCAGAACCACACGACTCGCTATCCTTGGGTATGTCGTGGAGAACGGGGTCATTGGCCCTGACCCCGACTGTTAGAACTCCCTCTTCCCACCACTCTCAAGGCCCTCCGGCGGTGCCTGGGTTTTTTTTCCTATTACGCCCAATGGGTCCCCCATTACGCAGACAAGGCCCGCCCCCTGGTCAAGTCTACCACTTTTCCCCTCTCTGCCGAGGCCCGCGCGGCCTTCAGCCGCATTAAAGGGGACATTGCCAAAGCAACGATGCATACGGTGGACGAGACCATTCCCTTCCAAGTAGAGAGTGACGCCTCTGACGTCGCGCTGGCTGCTACCCTCAATCAGGAAGGCAGACCAGTGGCGTTTTTTTCTCGTACCCTTCAAGGCTCTGAACTTCGGCACTCCGCGGTGGAGAAAGAAGCCCAGGCCATAGTGGAAGCTATTAGGCACTGGAGGCACTATCTCGCCGGCAAAAGGTTCACCTTGCTGACCGACCAGCGCTCGGTTGCGTTCATGTTCAGCAACCAACAGCGGGGCAAAATCAAAAATGATAAAATTTTGCGATGGAGAATAGAACTCTCCACCTACAATTACGATATCCTGTACCGGCCTGGCAGGCTCAATGAACCCTCTGATGCCCTATCCCGGGGAACGTGTGCTAGTGCCCAGCTCGACCAGCTGTATGCCCTTCATGCCCAACTTTGCCACCCGGGGGTCACCCGATTTTACCATTTCATTAAAGCCCGGAACCTGCCGTACTCCCTGGAGGACATCAGGACGATGACCAGGGACTGCCAGATCTGCGCTGAGTGCAAACCGCACTTCTACCGTCCTGACACTGCGCAGCTTGTCAAGGCCACCCGCCCTTTTGAGCGACTGAGTGTTGACTTTAAGGGCCCCCTTCCCTCCACCGACCGCAATGTCTATTTTCTCAGTATTATTGACGAGTACTCGCAATTCCCCTTTGCCGTTCCCTGCCCCGACACTACTACCACGTCGGTCATAAAAGCCCTGCGCCAGCTCTTCACTCTGTTCGGATATCCCTGCTATGTCCACAGTGATAGAGGGTCCTCCTTTATGAGTGACGAGTTGCGCCGGTTCCTGCTAGCTAGGGGCATTGCTACTAGTCGCACCACGAGTTATAATCCCCGGGGGAATGGCCAGGTGGAGAGGGAGAATGCCACAGTGTGGAAGGCCACACTTTTAGCCCTTAAGTCAAAAGGGTTGCCGGTCTCCCGATGGCAGGAGGTCCTCCCTGAGGCACTCCACTCTATCCGCTCCCTGTTGTGTACGTCCACTAATGCCACCCCTCACGGACGCCTATTCTCTTTTCCCAGGAAGTCTGTCAGTGGGACCACCCTACCAGTTTGGCTGACGTCCCCGGGGCCAGTGCTGCTACGTAAACATGCGAGGAGTAATAAGTACTCACCGCTGGTCGAGAGGGTTCACCTCCTGCATGCTAATCCCCAGTATGCCTACGTGGTCTTGCCTGATGGGCGGGAGGACACGGTCTCTGTCCGCGACCTGGCGCCCGCCGGAGCAGCAGACCACTACCCCGAGCATTCCACGGTAACTATGCACCCTGTACCCGAGGTGACACCGCACACACCGTGCCACACCCAGACTCCTCACGACGCTCATGTACCGGGCATCTCGTACGCGTCTATTCCGGGGACCTCGCACACACGCGAGGGATCCCTGACACCTCCTGTTGGGACAGAACCAACCCACTCTCCGCCTCCGGTGCAAACACCACCTCCAGCACCTGTGCCATCACCACCTCTGGCTCCTGTGCAATTGCAGCCGGAGCTACATAGATCGCAGCGAACGATTCGACCACCTGATAGACTTAACCTGTAAATATACTTGGGGATTTTTTTTTAAACAAAGGGGGGGTGAATGTGGTGAACTAGATATACCTGTCTGACTGCTCCTGTGGCTCCTCCCACAGACCCTGCTGACTGCTCCTGTGGCTCCTCCCACAGACCCCTGTATAAAGGCGACTGTGGTCTGCTGCTCTCCCTCATTTTCCCAGGATGTAGTGTTGTTCTTCCAGTCAATAAAAGCCGATATCTCACTTCCTAAGTCTCAGCGTGAGTTATTGATGGTGCATCAATTTAGACAAGCTTTAAGTACACAAGGTATATGAGGATATAGACTGAATGCAGGCAAATAGAACTAGTTGGATAAATTGGTTGGCCAGGACATGGTCGGCTAAAGGGTCTATCTCTGTGCTGTGGAACTCCATGACTCTAAGGTCTCAAGAAAGGAGCAGAGCACTAAGGAATGAGTGCCAGGGAAAAGAAAGGCTGGGGGTGGGAGCTGAGGCAAGATGGGAACTGGGGACTGGGGGCCTGAGGTGAAACAGAGAGCAGGGAGAGATAAATACTGAAGATTGGGGAGGGGCGGTTGGGAATAGAAATAGGTGGTTTGGGAAATGGGGCCCCCAGAAGAAACGAAAACTTGAGAATGAGTAAAGATGAGACCAGAGAATGGAAGAAAGATTGGTGAATGACATTTTAAGAGAGTTGGGAGGTAAGGACCATATAAATGGCAATGACCAAAAGATCCTGCTTGTTTGGGACAGTATCAGAATATTTATGCTTTATCCAAAATTTTGATGCAAGGACAAGGGTTTTAACAATAATGTCTAACACTATAAGTTGTAAACTTAATAATACCTCCTCCATTCACAAATCTTTCTTCTTATAATAAATTGAATTTATTTCTTTAGCTTGAACTGGATGCAAACATTCTTATACAGAAAAGCAAAAAAGAGAATGTTGGGGATATTCGGAATTAGAATTAACATCACCATTGCGAAATTTGCTGTCTTTGCAGCAGCAGCACAATGCAATACGTAATAATAGAGACAAAAGAAACTTAATTCCAGTAACTATATATAAGTTAAGTAAGTAGTTCAAAAATAAAAGAAAAAGTAGTGATATAATGTTTGTGGGTTTAATGTCCATTCAGAAATCTGATGGCAGAGGGGAAGAAGCTGTTCCTGAAACATTGAGTGTGTGCCTTCAGGCTTCTGTACCTCCTTCCTGCTGGTGCTAATGATAACAGCGCATGTCCTGAGCGATGAGGGTCGGCAGAGATGGATGCCACCTTTTTAAGGCTCCTTGAAGATGTCCAACAAACTATGTATTTTCTGTGGAGAATGATGCAGCATTAAAGTTTCAAATTAATCACCAAATTAAAAAATCATCTGAAATGATTTTATCTAGTTTAATTCAGGAAACCTAGCAATAGCAGGAGTAGGTCTTTCAAGTGTTCCCTGACTCCCACCATTCAATGTGATATCTATCTTAGTACCATCTTCCTGTGCCCTTTCATTTCTAGAAATCTATCTTTTTTAAAATGTATTTTTCAATTTGGCTTTCAGTCTTAAACCATAAGACCCTAAGATAAAGGAGCAGAATTAGGTCATTTGGTCCATCGAATCTGCTCTACCATTTTATCATGGCCGATCCAAATTTCCTCTCAGCCCCAATCTCCTGCCTTCTACCTGTTATGACCTCGGCCCCCTCCTTTGTGAGAATCGCAAGAGCCCTAGTCAAGGGGGGGGGTCAACTGACCCAAGAGGGGGAGAGACGTGCTGAATAGACACAGGAAATGGGAGAGAGAGAGGGAGACGTGCGGAAGATCACGTTCTCCCGAGAAGCAGAATAAAAGCGACATTGACTATTGTCTCATGGAGACCACGTGAAAAGCCCTCGGGCAAAGTGGGCTGGTTGAGAGAGAGATCGCATCACCTGCAACCTGATTGACACCTGCGATCCCGTGAAGAAGTATAAAGGAGGGTCTGAGGGGGGGACAACCCTCAGATGCACCAAGGAGACGCACCAAGGAAACACACGAAGGAGAAACGCTAGAAATCCTGCGACAGCGTTTTATTAGCTACAGCCGGTGGTGGGGTCGTGTGCGTCCTTCCCTTGCCTGGGATTGGTGACTTCACCACGGAAGACGGCCTAGCTACAGGGAAAGGCCACCGATGAGCGTTCATTCCCCAACGAGGCTCCGACAAACTGAACTACTCCAGATCGGGTAAACTCTTAAATCCCTCTCTCTGTCTTTCTAACAAAAGTGCACCAACGCGACCCTTCCGCCGGCAACTAAGTGAAACTGCCGTGATCTAAAAGACTTTTAGATATCCAGCGAACGATATAAAATCTACATTACCCCTAGACAACGATCGAGCTTGTGTTTTGAATGTTTTGTATTAACCATACGTTTGTGCCCCTTTTTGAATAAAACGTTTGAAAATAGTAGCATCCGACTCAGCTGATCCCGTTATCTTTGCTGGTAAGTTACCTGGTTACGAGGTTACGTAACAAGTGGGGTTCTCGTCCCGGATTTGAAACCAAAGGGGAGGGTCAGTGAATCGGGCTGTAAGTCCAAACTTAAATCTGGTTACGCAGGTAGCCAGACAAGAAACCAGCAAAGATGGATGTGGATGAATTTACGAGAAACCCGACGGTAGAGGCGCTAGGGAAGGCTACAAAATCAGACTTGGTAAATTTGGCGCAGGCGTTAGACCTCACAGTGGTGAAGCCAGCAATGAAAAAGCAGGAAGTGCGAAGGGTCATACAACAGTATTACGTTGGGAAGAAGGTGTTTGCAGCTGAGGATTTGGAAAATATCCCCGAAAAGAGATTAGCGAGTGGGACAGATCAGGCAGAGTTGGAGAAAGCAAGGTTGGACCATGAGCTTAAAGTAAAGCAGCTAGAAGCAGCTGAAAAGGCTGAGGAAAGAGCTGCAAAGGAAAAGGCTGAGGAAAGAGAGCATGTGTTCAAACTAAAGGAATTAGAGATGAAACGGGGTCATGAGCTCCAGCTAAAGCAGCTAGAAGTAGAAGCAGAAGCAGAAGAGAAAGAGAAACAAAGGAGCCATGAATTGGAGCTGGACAGGCGAAGGCAAGAGCGAAGAGCTCAAGGGGAAGAGAGAGAGGAGGGGTTTGATGTTAGTCGGGCGTTGAGGTTGGTCCCCCCCTTCGAGGAGATGGATGTTGATAGTTATTTCTTGCTTTTTGAGAAGGTGGCAGTGAATCAGAAGTGGCCCAGAGAGCAGTGGGTGGCGTTGTTACAAAGTGTGTTACGAGGGAAAGCACAGCGGGTATATGCCGCGCTGCCCCCGGAAAGGGAAGGGAGTTATGACCAAGTAAAGGAGGCCATTCTCCGAGGTTATGAGTTAGTACCTGAGGCGTATAGACAAAGATTCCGAAATTTAAGGAAAGGGTGGAATCAAACATATACCGAGCTAGCCCATGAGAAGGGTGTGCTCTTGGACCATTGGTGCACTGCGGAAAAGGTGGCCGAGAACTATGGGCGTATCAGGGAGTTATTTTTGATTGAGGAATTTAAAGGTTGTGTTCCGGAAGAGATCCGAATGTATTTAAATGAGAGGACGAATCAGTCCATCTCAGAGATGGCTAGGTTCGCAGATGAATATCCCCTAACCCACAAGCCAAAGTTTTCCTCGCCAAAAAGTTACCCGAGAGACCGTCGGAACGGCAGGGAAAGCCCGCCGGCTGAGGCGGAGATCCCGCCGGGAGCTAGCAGAAAAAGTGAGGTTAACAGACAGGAAACCTGGAGACCCCCTGGTTTAACCTGCTTTAATTGTGGGAAGGTGGGTCATATTGCATCTAAATGCTTTGCTCCAAGAAAGGAGCCAGAGAGAGGGAAAGCAGCGATTCCTATCGGGTGTGCAGTGGTAATCAGAAAATCGGCAAAAGGGTCCCAGGGGAGCAGAGAGCGCGAGGGGTCGGAGATTTATATGTCACACGGAACCGTGTCTGTGAGGAAGGGGGACCCGCCAATTCCCGTACGGATTTGGAGAGACACGGGGGCGGAGCTATCATTAATTAGCCGTAACGTATTACAATTCGGACCTCCGACGGGCGAGGTAGCCCTGAGAGGAATAGGGAAAGGGACAGAAAGGGTGTCTTTGCGTAGGGTCATTTTGAATTGTGAGCTAGTGTATGGATCAGTTGAAATGGGGGTGCCATCAGAATTCCCGAGAACTGATGTAGATGTCCTCCTTGGAAACGATTTAGCAGGAGGAAAAGTTTGGTCAGCCATGACTATGACCCGCCGACTGGTGCGTGTTGAGGCCCCGCCCATAGAGTCCCCGAGCTATCCCGCATGCGCGGACACTCGCAGCCTGTCGAGAACCGCAGCTGAGAAAGCGAGCAGTTTAAAATTGACTCAGACGTTTTTACCGACCCTGTGCCACGAGGGTTTCGAGGGCGGTAGAACAGGGAATAGTAACGTACAAGGGGGTAAGGGAGAGAAGGTAGGTCTTTCCTTAACGAAGAAAAAGGTCCTCGAGGTAGGAAATAAAGATGAGAAACGGATAAAGCTGTTAAAAGGTCCAGAATTGGACATGGTTGATCTGTCTGGCTTGGCAGAATTGTTTGGAGAAGTTGAGAGTTCTAAAGGTGTTCCCGATGGTCCCGAGAGTGAAATGAGGGCAGTCTTAGAGAGGAAGGGTATCCTTGCTGTGGAGAAGTCAGCTGAAATGGCCGAGGAGGTTGTTTCAGCTCGCAGGGTTGCGCCTTCCCCAACGGGGGGCTGCCTAGAGAGTAACTGGAAGGATCGGGGGACGTTAGAATTTGAAAAAGGTATGGGTGTTGAAAGCCTGGAAGAGGCCAATGTCCCGTTTGAGTGTGTCCAAGATGGGGATGCACGTGGTGCTGAACCTAGTCACGGAGCTCAGGAAAAAGCTGAGGTATTTGACTCAGCTGGACGAGACGGCCGTCCTTTTGGATCAGATAGGCTTGGTTCGGGGAAGAAAGGGTTAACCTTGGGGAGTGCGAGTCCCCAGAGGGTTGTGCTGAGGGGAGTGTTCAGAGTTAATGTGGAGTTTATGAATGGGGAGATAACTGTTGTTGTGGGGGAGAACGGTAAATCTGTAGTTCCCAACTCGAAGGGAAAAAGGTTAAAGTCAAAAATGATGCCTACGCACCGATTACGGGTTGATTTGGAATGTAAAGGTGCCTCACACGCTATTGTTATTCAAGAAAGCGCTGCGAGGAAGTCAAAATTTAAATGCGGCCAGGGGGAAAGGTTCGCCCTGAAACACATCAGCCTGTATGGTCTTGGCCGAAGGGCTAACTACCTGGGTGGACGCGGAGTTAAGAGAATAACCTTTGTGGGAAGGAAAGGCGGGAGAGTACCTTGCCAAATTACTCGCAGTCCCCACGGGGGGACTCACCGGGAAAAGGCGATGGGTAATAGAAATGCCCTTTGTAAACCACTGTTGTACAGGTTCGCGCAAAAGCCTGTGAATAATAAAGACCACCCCTTGGGAGACCTGCCGGTGAAATACCACGACCGAAACGATTAGTATTTGTATAAACTTTTGTAGATGCACCTAAGCTGAGATCACACCTCCTTAGTTATGTTGCTGAAGAAAGCAAATAAATAAGGTGGTTATTGAGCTGAAGTTTGATGCTACCAGACTTTAGTATGGCACGTGAGGTTAAGGTATTAAAGAAAGGGGCACTGTACTTGTTACCTGTTTAGATACTGACTTGAATGTATAACGGTAGTACTCTGTGAAGAGAAAAGCTTGTGTAGTATGTAGATTAAAAAAAAAAGTCCTGTACCAACCTGTTTTTAACCGCTGGTAAAAAACCTGCTATGGGGGGAGGTGTTATGACCTCGGCCCCCTCCTTTGTGAGAATCGCAAGAGCCCTAGTCAAGGGGGGGGGGGGTCAACTGACCCAAGAGAGGGAGAGACGTGCTGAATAGACACAGGAAATGGGAGAGAGAGAGGGAGACGTGCGGAAGATCACGTTCTCCCGAGAAGCAGAATAAAGGCGACATTGACTATTGTCTCATGGAGACCACGTGAAAAGCCCTCGGGCAAAGTGGGCTGTTTGAGAGAGAGATCGCATCACCTGCAACCTGATTGACACCTGCGATCCCGTGAAGAAGTATAAAGGAGGGTCTGAGGGGGGGACAACCCTCAGACGCACCAAGGAGACGCACCAAGGAAACACACGAAGGAGAAACGCTAGAAATCCTGCAACAGCGTTTTAATAGCTACAGCCGGTGGTGGGGTTGTGTGCGTCCTTCCCTTGCCTGGGATTGGCGACTTCACCACGGAAGACGGCCTAGCTACAGGGGAAGGCCACCGATGAGCGTTCATTCCCCAACGAGGCTCCGACAAACTGAACTACTCCAGATCGGGTAAACTCTTAAATCCTTCTCTCTGTCTTTCTAACAAAAGTGCACCAACGCGACCCTTCCGCCGGCAACTAAGTGAAACTGCCGTGATCTAAAAGACTTTTAGATATCCAGCGAACGATATAAAATCTACATTACCCCTAGACAACGATCGAGCTTGTGTTTTGAATGTTTTGTATTAACCATACGTTTGTGCCCCTTTTTGAATAAAACGTTTGAAAATAGTAGCATCCGACTCAGCTGATCCCGCTATCTTTGCTGGTAAGTTACCTGGTTACGAGGTTACGTAACATACCCTTATCCCATCATGCCCTAAACAATTCAGAATCTATCAACCAGTCTTAAATATACATAAAGACTGCCTCCATAGCTGCCTATGGCAAAGAATTCCAGATTCACCGCCCTCTGGCTAAAGAAATTCCTCCTCATCTCTAAGAGGATGCCCCTCTATTCTGAAGTGTTTCCTCTGGTCTTAGACTCCCCCATCATAGGAAACATCCTCTCCACATGCACTGTATCAAGTCCTTTCACCATATGATAGGTTTCAATGAGGTAACCCGACCTTCTTCTGAATTCTGGCTTGGGGCCATCAAATGCTATTCATATGACAAGCCATTCAATCATGGAATCATTTTCATGAACCTTCTTTCGAAGATAAAGGCCCCAAAACTGCTCACAATACTCCAAGTGAGGCCTCACCAGTGCTTCATAAAGTCTCAACATTACATCTTTGTCCTCCTGAAATGAATACTAATATTGGATTTGCCTTCCTCACCACAGATTCAACCTGCAAATTAACCTTCAGGGAATCCTGCACAAGCACTCTCAAGGTCCTTTGTGCCTTAGATTTTTGTATTTCTTCTTGATTTAGAAAACACTCAATCCTTTAATTTCTTTGATCGTACTGCATAACCATACACTTCCTGACACTGTATTTCATCTGCCATTTCTTTGCCCATTCTCCCAATCTGTCTACATCCTTCTGTAGCCTTTCTACTTCCTTAAACCTACCTGCTCCTCCATCTATCTTCATATTGTCTCCAAACTTTGCAAAAAAGCCTTTAATTCTATCATACATATTATTGACATATAACATAAAAATTGGTCCCAACACAGACCTTTGTGGAACACCACTGGTCACTGGCAGCCAACCAGAAAAGGCTCCCTTTATTCCCACTCTTTGCCTCCTGCCAATTAGTCACTGCATTATCTATGCTAAGGTCCTTCCTATAATACCAAGGGCTCTTAGCTTGATAAGCAGCCTCATGTGTGGCACCTTGTCAAAGGCCTTCTGAAAATCCAAGTGTACAACATCAACCAATTCTCCTTTGTTTATCCTGCTTGTTACTTCTTCAAAAAAATCCAACAGATTTGAGAGGCAAGATTTTCCCTTGAAGAAACCATTCTGACTACGACTGATTTTATCATGTACTTCCAAGTACCCAGGGACCTCATCCTTAATATTCGATTCCAACAGCTTCCCAACCACTGAGGTCAAACTAACTGAGGTCCTATAGTTTCCTTTCTTCTGCCTCTCTCCCTTCTTGAAGAGTGGAGTGACATTTGTAATTTTCCAGTCTTCCGGAACCAATCCAGGATCTAGTGATTTTGAAGGATCATTACTAATGTCTGCACAATCTCTTCAGTCACCTCTTTCAGAACTCTAGTGTGTACACCATCTGGTCCAGGTGATTTATCTACCTTCAGACCTTTCAGTTTCCCAAGAACCTTCTCTCTAGTAATGGCAACTTCACACACTTCATGACCCCTGAAACCTGGAACTTCCACCATACTGTTTGTGCCTTCCACAGTGAAGATTAAAGCAAAATGCTTATTCAATTCACCCACCATTTCCATGTCCACTACCTCTCCAGCATTATTTTCCAGCGGTCCAATATACACTCTCACCCCTTTTACACTTCATGTATCTAAAGAATCTTTTGGTATCCTCTTTATTATTATTGGCTAGCTTACTTTCGTATTCGATCTTTACCTCCTTAATGGCTTTTTTAGTTCCTTTCTGTTGGTTTTTAAAAGCTTCCCAATCCTCTAACTTCCCACTAATTTTTGCTCTATTATATGCCCTCTCTTTGGCTTTTATATTGGCTTTGACTTCTCTTGTTAGCCATGGTTGTGTCATCTTTCCTTTAGAATACGTCTTCCTCTTTGGGATGTAAATATCCTGTGCCTTCTGAATTGCTTCCAGAAATTCCAGTCATTGCTGCTCTGCCATCATCCCTGCCTGTGTTCTTTTCCAATCACTCATGTTATTGCTCGCTCATGTCTTCTGTCACAGAGGCTCCATGTTCACCACCTTTAAGTGAAGAGAGTCGCCTTCATTTCAGTCTAAATATTACATCTTGTATTCTAAGGCTGGGACAAACCAGGGAAAATATACTTACTGCATCATGCTTGTTGAGCCTTGCTGGAATTTAGTACATTTCAATTAACCTGCACACTAGTGATTACAGACCTTGTTGATCCTGACTTTCCTGTACCAAGATTGCCATAGCAGGAATTGGTCTGCTGAAATAGAAACCTAAATTTCTGTCAATTCTGCTTCCACTAACCACACTGCAGTTCCCAGCTTTTTCTCTCCTATCATTTTGCACAATTGCCAGTCTTATCAGACATCACATATAATTCTTGTTGTGGAAGCTTGTGACGAAGGTGGATTATCAGTATGGCTTAATTGATGGAGAACAAAAGTTCACCATTGGGAATATTTGTGTTATAAAGGTCCAATTAGAAAGGGAGGACAGGAGGATGAACACATGGCCCTGCTGGAGGACTTTGTTAAATGGTGCAAACTGAATCATCTGCAGCTCAACATCAGTAGGACAAAGGAGATGGTGATGAACTGCACTGTTCCCTGTTACTATTGATGATGAGGATGTGGATGTGGTGAGTACTTAGGGGTGCACCTGAATGACAGGCTTGAGTGGAGCACCAAAACAGAGGCTGTGTACAAGAAGGGCCAGAGTCGCCTCTACTTCCTGAGGAGACTGAGGCCCTTTGGAGTATGCAGACCTCTCCTTCACATGTTCTACCAGTCTGTTGTTGCCAGTCCAATATTCTATGTGATGGTGTGATGGGGCAATGGCACCAACATGGCTGATGCCAGCAAGCTCAATAAACTGATTAGAAAGGCTGGCTCTATTATAGGAGTCAAACTGGACACACTGGAGGCTGTGGTAGGATGAAGGACCCTACAGAAAATCCAAGCAATTCTGGACAATGTTTCTCGCCCTCTGTATGCCACCTTGGCTGAACAGAAGAGCACTTTAAGACAACTGCGCTGCTCCAAAGCGCGCTGTTGCGATGACCCCTCCCCCCGGTTAGACTGTTTGGAGTAACTTATTTTTCATTCCTTCTACTTTTCTTTTAATATCTGTATCTGTGCACCTGTAATGCTACTGCGACACTGTAGTTTCCTTTGGCATCGATAAAGTATCGATCCATCTATCAATTATTTGTTCTGTTATAACCCAGAAATCCCAACAATTTAGCAGATGTTTGCTGAGTTCCGTTCGCCCTATTGAGTTTCTAGCACACTCCCTCCCCTCTCATCCGAACCCAGTTCCGCCGCTCATTGTATAATTCACCATATAATTTATTACCCCGCCACTTCTCTGCCCGGCCACATGCCCCCTGCGCCAGTACTGCACACGCGCATATGGGGGGAAATTATTTTGCGGCAGTTTGGTGCGACAGTCGTTTCGAGTTTATGGCAGCAGGTGATGTGTCAGCTGACGCTGCTGGCGGCGTGCTGGAGTGAGCGGCGGAGGCGGTGGTTGTCATGTCCTTGTTCGCGGCCGACGATGACGACATGGATTTTCTGTCACCGAGTGGCGGGTGAGTGAGTCGGCGGCGGTGGTGGTCTCCTGGTTTGATCGCTAGCCGAGGTCGTGAGAGCGAGGGGATCCGCTGGCTTCTATACCGGCGCCTCCCCCTTCCGGTCGTGCCGCCGTGGGCCAAGGTAGGACTAACCCAACGGACAGCCAGCTGGAAGAGGAGGTAGACGAGGTGTCCTCCTTGGTTTGACTGTATTCTGGAACTTCAGGCTGATGTGACTTGTTCCTTGGCTGTATGTTTCCAACAGGTTGGAGTTGCAGGCTTCCTGTTTAGGTAAACTCGTACTTAGACCTACTTCCCCTCCGAAACCTTTGCTGGAACAAAATTAAGTACAGTCCACTTTTTTTTGTGTTTTTTTTAATTTGCGCGTGAAAGCCAGCAGTTCAGTGTATGAGAGAACGTGTTGACGAGCTGTCAGATTACTCTGCTGGAAGTTTTGTTAAAGGACTTTGATCCAGATACAGTAGAGGTATGTGCTATAATGATGTATGATTTGCAGGACTGCTTCAAGTTCTATGCTTCTCCGTATCCCTATACTCTTCACTTCTCTGGCATTGTATAGTTTACCAAGGGTTGATGGCATTTCTTTTAGGTACACCGTTTAACTTCCTCTTATTGTAATCCATGATTTCTTCCCATTTGTAAGGTCATAAGGAGAAGTGTTTGCTAATTATGCAACGTTCATGACTTTCTCATTCATGAGAACCCTATTCATGACTTTCTCAACAAATCAAGTAGCGCATGTAGCAGGACCTGGACAATGTTCAGACATGGTCAAGTGATGTCTATGCCTAAAAAAAAATGTAATTGATGAATCTGTCCAAAAGAGGGATTCAAACCACTTTCTCTTGCCATTGCTGTCACTACTGTCCATATTTTGGGGTCACCAATGACCACAAATTCAGCAGGACCGGCCACACAAATGGCATGACTACAAGAGCAGGTCAGACTGGGTATCCTGCAATGCGCGAGGACTCTGTCATCTGAAAGCCTTTCTTACCACCTGCAGTACACGAGTCAGGAGCCTGATGGAATGCAGCTCTAGCAACTCTTTGGAAGCTTCAAACTATCTGGGACACAGCAAACTGTTTGATTGGGATCCCATCAACCTCCGTGTGCTACCGGTGTATAGTGGTGCTTTGTTCTTGACTTTGGAATACAGCTAGCTGCATGTCACACACTGATCTCAAGTGGAAAGATGCTCATAAAAGTTTCCTTCATCACCATGTCTGACTCTTGGAACTCTGGCCAAGAAAACTGTTGGAGTACTTTACCGGATGGATGGAAATTTGCTTCCTGTCATCTTCTCCAGAGCAAACGGGCAATAAGTGTTTGCTCTGCTGATGCAACTCAGATCCAAAAAAAAGAAATAAAACACTCTCCCTCCATTACTCACTTGGGCCATTGGCTCCCAATGGAGCATAGGCCTTTGATGACCTCCAGACTCCATTGTCCTCTGAAGTCAATTCTATGGGTGGAGTGCATCATTGCCTCTATAATCCACTGTACAGGGGGTTGGCCGACTCAGCTTCAGCAAAGCCTTGTGGCTGGCCTTACTTGTTTCCATCCCTCACAACGGGGATGTAGAGTTGGACTTTGAAAGGTTCTTCCTTCTTTATTTGCCTTAATATTTCATACTGAGTTAGTGTTTGAATTTTGAAGCACTTAGGATCATTTAATGTTAATCATGTTGTATAAGTGTAACTGGACAGAAGTCTGTCACAGAGTTTCACAGATGACACTCAATTGGTTACATTGCGGATGTTTAACATTTTCTGAGGTATCAAAGCATGGTTTTTTTTACAATAAATGACAACTGTATTGAGGTATTGTGTAATATTGGTATTTCTTCACCATTTGAAAAGATAATGTAGAAAGTATTTGTAAATAGAACTACAACAAACTATCCAACCTGTAACAGACTGCAGGAAGTTGGTGGGCAAAGCAACTATGACTCCGAAGTGTTTGGGCTTGGAAACCTGTGCATTTCTTTCTGAGGGTAATTTGAGTCAAAGTATCTCAGTTAATATCCCTGCTAATAAACCCTTCTGCACCACAATATCGTACCACCATTATTACCTACCTTAATTGAACTGTTCAAGGAAAGGTGACTTTAAAATCTGAGCTCTAACATAATTGATAGCGATTTAAAATTACCGGTATACAGCCATTGTCTGAAAGACATTTACGATGTAGACATATTGAGGAGGAAATGGAACTAAAATGCAGAAAAAGAGCTATAAAAAAAACAGGGAAGCTTCTAAAGGAGAAGAGTTAAATAACTAAATTTTATCATGTATTTTTTCCTCCTCCTGTCTGTTTAGGGTACTCTATTAGCAGCAATATCTTCCTTCCACTAAGTGCCATTCCAAATGCCCTGTGTAACATAAGAGACCTAGAAATATAGAAAACTTACAGCACATGCAGGCTTTTCAGCCCACAAAGCTGTGCCAAACATGGCCTTACTATAGAAAATACCTAGGGTTACCCATAGCCCTCTGTTTTTCTGAGCTCCAACTATACAATTCCAGTACAGGAATCTCTTAAAAGACCCTATCATATCCGCCTCCACCACTGTCGCCGGCAGCCCATTCCATGCACTTACCACTCTCTGCGTTTTTAAAACAAAACTTACCCCGACATCTCCTCTGTACCTACTTCCAAGCACCTCAAAACTATGCCCTCTCGTGCTAGCCATTTCAGCCCAGGGAAAAAGCCTCTGACTATCCACACGATCAATGCCTCTCATCATCTTATACACTTCTATCAGGTCACCTCTCATCCTCCGTCACTTCGAGGAAAAAAAGGCCAAGTTCACTCAACCTATTCTCATAAGACATGCTCCCAAATCCAGGCAACATTCTTGTAAATCTGCTCTGCACACTTTCTATGGTTTTCACATCCTTCCTGTACTGAGGTGACCAGAACTGAGCACAGTACTCCAAGTGGGGTCTAACCAGGGTCCTATATAACTGAAACATTACCTCTCAGCTCCTAAACTCAATCCCACGATTGATGAAGGCTAATACACCGTATGCTTTCTTAACCATAGTCAACCTGTGCAGCTGCTTTGAGTGTCCTATGTACTCAGACCCCAAGATCCCTCTGATCCTCCACACTTCCAAGAGTCTTACCATTAATACTATATTCTGCCATCAAATTTGACATACCAAAATGAATCACCTCACATTTATCTGGGTTGAACTCCCATCTGCCACTTCTCAGCCCAGTTTTGCATCCTATCAATGTCCTGCTGTAACCTCTGACAGCCCTCCACACTATCCACAACACCTCCAACCTTTGTGACATCAGCAAACTTACTAACCCATCCCTCTACTTCCTCATCCAGGTCATTTATAAAAATCACAAAGAATAGGGTTCCAAGAACATATCCCTGAGGCACACCACTGGTCACCGACCTCCATGCAGAATATGATTCGTCTACAACCACTCTTTGCCTTCTGTGGGCAAGCCAGTTCTGGATCCACAAAGCAATGTCTCCTTGGATCCCATGTCTCCTTGCTTTCTCAATAAGCCTTGCATGGGGTACCTTGTCAAATGCCTTGCTGAAATCCATATACATTACATCTACTGCTCTACCTTCATTAATGTGTTTAGTCACATCCTCAAAAAATTCAATTAAGCTCATAAGGGATGACCTGCCTTTGACAAAGCCATGCTGACTATTCCTTATCATATTATGCCTCTCCAAATGTTCATAAATCTTGCCCCTCAGGATCTTCTCCATCAACTTACCAACCACTGAAGTAAGACTAGGGGTCTATAATTTCCTGGGCTAACTCTACTCCTTGAATAATGGAACAACATCTGCAACCCTCCAATCCTCCAGAACCCCTCTCGTCCCCATTGATGATGCAAAAATCATCACCAGAGGCTCAGCAATCTCCTTCCTCGCCTCTCACAGTAGCCTGAGGTACATCTCGTCCAGTCTCGGTGGCTTATCCACCTTGATGCTTTCCAAAAGCTCCAGCACATCCTCTTTCGTAATATCTGTATGCTCAAGCTTTTCAATCCACTTTAAGTCTTACTTACAATCTCCAAGATCCTTTTCCATAGTGAATACTGAAACATAGTATTCATTAAGTACCTCTGCTATCTCCTCCGGTTCCGTACACACTTCTCCACTGTCACACTTAATGGGTCCTATTCTCTCATGTCCTATCCTCTTGCTCTTCACATACTTGTAGAATGCCTTGGGATTTTCCTTAATCCTGTCCACCAAGGCCTTCTCATGGTCCCTTCTGTCTCTCCTAATTTCTTAAGCTCCTTCCAGCTAGCCTTATAATCTTCTAGATCGCTATCATTACCTACTTTTTTGAACCTTTCATAAGCTCTTCTTTTCTTCTTGACTAGATTTACAACAGCCTTTGTACACCACGGTTCCTGTACACTACCATCCTTACAGACAGACAGACATACTTTATTGATCCAGAGGGAAATTGGGTTTCGTTACAGCCGCACTAACCAAGAATAGTGAAGAAATATTGCAATATAAAACCATAAGTAATTAAATAATAATAAGTTAATCATGTCAAGTGGAAAAAATAAGTCCAGGACCCGCCTATTGGCTCAGGGTGTCTGACACTCTGAGGGAGGAGTTGTAAAGTTTGATGGCCACAGGTAGGAATGACTTCCTATGACGCTCAGTGTTACATCTCGGTGGAATGAGTCTCTGGCTGAATGTACTCCTGTGCCTAACCGGTATATTATGGAGTGGATGGGAGTCGTTGTCCAAGATGGCATGCAACTTGGACAGCATCCTCTTTTCAGACACCACCGTCAGAGAGTCTCATCTACCTTGTCTCATTGGAACGTACCTGTGCAGAACTCCACGCAAATATCCCCTGAACGTTTACCACGTTTCTTCTGTACATTTCCCTGAGAACACCTGTTTCCAATTTATGTTTCCAAGTTCCTTTCATGACAACTTCATATTTCCCCTTACTCCAATTAAATGCTTTCCTAACTTGTCTGTTCCTATCCCTCTCCAATGCTTTTCAGCATGGATCCACCCAAAGGGGGAAAGAGTGTCATGGAATTTACCTCCACTGTAAAATTTAAAAATCCTCTTTCTGGAGGCATCTTAGACGATATCTGTTGATAGAAAAGAAAATGATACATCCTTCAGGATAATGTGCTATTAGGGGATATAAAAGTGAGGGTGAAAGTTTTAATCCAGGCGTGCTGATTAGGTGGATTACTTTTGCTTTACTATGGTGAAGGCAGTAAGTCCTGATGATAAATTGAAAACCTGAATAAAGTTTGAACAAACATTGAAGTTGTACCTGATTTGTTTCAGGCTCAGATGAATTTGTATCTGAGTTGATGTTTCTGGTGAAAGCTGACAGGGATTGCATATATCTTTATTAGTGAGCTGGATAAGGTTATAGGATGATTGCCCAGCAGACTTGTATAACGTACATACTTTCTGTTACACTCTTTGTGCTTAGGGCAGCACTGAAGGTCCTCCATTTCTGTCAGTGTTCAGGGCTTCCTTCATCATGTTAGTAGCTTCATCTCGGTTTTCACTGTCAGTCATGCAGGTTCTGGGTGGAGATTCAGGAATACCATCACACTCAGATGTTGAAGGATTCTTCATTGATGTTTCCATAACTTTTTTTTAAAATGTTGGCGTACCGGTGGATCACTCTTAGTCTGGCCTTTATCTTTTGACCTGTTTGGCATTGGTGATCCTACCCAGAGCCAAAGCATAAAGCCTTGAATACAGACAAGTCATTGAGGCACACATGCCGCCAAACCATGACAAGATTGTGGTTCTCTTGGAGGTATATAGCATATGAAGAAGATTAAATGGAAAGACAGTGGCATCGATGGATAAACTTAGTTTATAATTGAATAAATACAAGTAACAGTTTTTCTTTATTAATTTTCTCAGCTTTGTAGTATGCTTTTGCTAATTTCCGTGACTGAAAGTTTAATTTGCTGCTTATTGCTAATTTCAGTTAAGTTCCCTCCAATTGCAATAGATTCCCTCCAATTGCAATAGAACAGACCGGTTAAGAGACAAAGGTCCTCATTAGCATTATGCTCTTGTAAAGGAACTCACCAGCAATGAGATCTTATTAATTTGTTCATTTATCTTGCCACAAAAGAAGAAAAAAAAAGAAATAGGCTGTATGTGAAGAGCGAAATCAGATGGGGCATTGAGTACAGGAATTGGGATGTTGTAACTGTACAAACTGTTGATGAGACCATACTTGAAGTATTTTATAGTTCTGGTTGTCCAAGTATAGGAAAGTTGTCATTAAACTGGAAAGGGGGCAGAGAAGATTCATGAGGATATTACCAGGTCTGATGGTTTTGTGTTAGAAGAGGATGAATAGCCATTTTCCACCTTCAAACACAGGAAGTTAGTGAGGGAGTTGACCTTGTAGAAATGTACGTAAAATCATGAACGGTATTGATAAGGTTAATGGTCACAATCTTTTTCCCAGGAAATGAAAGAATTAACATTTTCAGAGTGTTTGATGGCTCTGGGTCTGTACTTGCTGGAGTTTAGAAGAATAAGGAAGGATCTCATTGAAATCTATCAAATACTGAAAGGTCTAGACCGAGTGGAAGTGCAGAGGATGTTTCCTATAGTGGGGGAGTCTAGGATAAGAATGCACAGCCTCAGAAAAGAGGAACATCCATTTAAGACAGTGATGAGGAGGTATTTCTTTTGCCGGAGGGTGGTGAGTCTGTGGCATTCATTGCCATAGGCAACTGTGGAGTCCAAGGCATTGGGTGTATTTAAAGCAGGAGTTGATAAATTCTTGATCAGTCAGGACATCAAAGGGTACAAGGAGAAGGCAGGAGAATGGGATTAAGAGGGATAATAAATCGACCATGGTGGAATTGTGTTGCAGACTTAATAGTTCAAATGGTCTAACTCTGCTTCTATGTAAACATAAAATACTCTGCAGATGCTGGGGTCAAAGCAACACGCTGGAGGAACGCAGCAGGTCGGGCAGCATCCGTGGAAATGAGCGGTCAATGTTTCGGGCTGAGACCTTTTGTCAGGACTGAAGAGGGAGGGGGCAAGGGCCCTATAAAGAAGGTGGGGGGAGGATGGGAAGGAGAAGGCTGGTGGTGCCAGGTGAAAAACCAATCAGAGGAAAGATGAAGGAGTGAGGGAGGGGATAGGCAGGAAAGGTGAAGAAGGAATGTAAGGGGAAAGTACTATGTGTAGTAGAAGGAGGCAGAACCATGAGGGAGGTGATAGGCAGCTGGAGGAGGAGGCAGAGTGAAACTGGGATGGGGGAAGAAAGGGAGAGGGAATTACCGTAAATTGGAGAATTCAATGTTCATGCCAAGGGGCTGGAGACTACGCAGACGGTATTTGAGGTGTTGCTCCTCCAATTTGAGTTTGCTTCTATGTCTTAGGGTGTTATGGTCTTTTGGATGGAAAACTCATTAAAATGAAAATATTGATTTATATTTTTAATAATTTCCACTAAAATGTTTTAATTTAGTCCTTTGTTTCTTCAAGTATCTGGCTGAATTTTAGTAGTATTTTTCAGAACTTGGATGTATTCCCAGGGATATGGAGAGAATAAAAAGAAAAATAGGGTTAGTAAATGTTTAATTGTCAGCGTGGATACAGTGGACTGAAGAGCCTGTTTCCATGCTTGATGACTTTCTGAAATGATATGCAGGACTGAAACTGCTAATTATTTGAAATAGTGCAATTTGATATTGGGTTCTGAAGGCTGTAGTTTACTGTAAGATTAGATGGTCAAGCTTCAGTGGGCCTTTGTTGGAATAATGCAGGAAGCTAAAGCCAGAGTGGAATGGAAAATCAAAAAATCAAAATGTTGCATGTGTTAAAAGGTGGAGGTTGAAGATTGTCAGGTTTCTGTAACCGTGGTCTGCCCTGGAGTATGTCATGCCTGCAATTACGGTTACTTTTGACATGCTTTCATCTGTGCACAAGTCCAGATAGAAATGTGAGGGCAAAAAGTGAACGAGTTTGAAAACTCCAATGTCACTACACGAGGATTGTGTTAAATTATTTTATTACTATTGAGATCTCATAAATTAACTGGTGTGCACACATCAAATTAGGGCAACATGGTAGTGTAGTGATTAGCACAATGCTTTACAGTACCAGTGACAAAGGTTCAATTTCCACTGTTGCCTGCAAGTTATTTATACATTCTCCTCATGACTGTGTAGGTTTCCTCCGGGTGCTGCAATTTCCTCCCACAGTCCAAAGACCTACCAGTTGGTAGGTTAATTGGTCATTGTAAATTGTCCCATGATTAGGCTAGGACTAAATTGAGGATAGCGGGGCGGTGCAGCTCAAAGACCGGAGGGGCCTGTTCTGCACTGTATCTCAATAAATAAACTACTTTTCACAGGCATTGCTAATTCCATGGCTAAGGATTGATATTTGTTCATCTCCAGATGCCTTGTGGTTGGCCATCTGTGATTCATATTGCAGAAGTTCATCTGTCCTTTGGGTTGGAAGTTTCCAGACTTTGGCCCAGTGATGAAGCAACGATGATGTCAATCATTTTTTTAAAACTTAAAGGAGGCCTTGATATTTGCTTGATCTGTCAGTGTCCTTCCACAGGCTGGTTACATGGGATTAGGGTCACAATGTTGGTTTGAAGAAAATGAAATCTCAGAAACTTTTAAACTTTATTTTCCATTGGTAGTTGGTGATTCTGATTGTCATTCTGGTGGTTGTCAAATTAGTAAAGGAGTAAAGTATTTTCTAGTAAAAGAGTGAATGAAAGCGTATGAATCCTAATGTGTTTAAAAGTGCCTGACCTAGTGCGGAACAAACTCTTAACTCTATTAGGAAACATCTTGTGCTTTCAATTAGCTTGCCGGCAGACAGCCATGTACGAGTCCTAGCTTGATTGAGTCTTGCATTTCTGTGTTGTTTGCTTTGCAATGAGGCTGTTGCATTTTGCGTGACCTTGTGATATTTTGTCTCGATGATCTGTGGCTCTGCACTGATATTCGTCAGGCCATGTCTGAGATGTTGGGACGTTGGGACAGTGAGTACATGTGGAATGAAACCCAAGGGTTAGTGCTGAACTTCCTCCCCCTACCATGGTGCTGCATGTATGTAGAAACTTAAATGTAGATCATACTGCTACATGGGATCGAGGATTAGCTCGAGGGAAAGCCCTGCCTGTTAGCCTTGTAGCATAACGCCTCACAGTCTTAGTGGTTGAGAATAGTTTCTGAGCCATCTGTCAGTGCCACACTCGTCTTCAGCTATATCCTGTGACTAACTGGTAATATTATTTGAGAGATGATCCCTAAAGTGGGTAAACATAATACAGTAGATAGATACAGCTGACAGTGAGAGGGATATACCATTCTGGCTTAATGTGCTGTTTCATTTTGTAATTTTTATATCATTAAACTATCACCACAGTTGTGTAGTGGTTAGCACAGCGCTTTAAAGTACAAGTGACCCGGGGTTCAATTCCTGCTTTAAGAAGTTTGTACATTTTCCGTGTGATCATGTGGGTTTCCTCCAGATGCTGCGGTTTCCTCCCACAGTCCAAAGACGTACCAGTCATCCATTGTAAATTATTCTGTGTTTAAATTAGGAGTTTAATGGGCAGCATGAGTCAAGGGGCCAGAGCATCCTATTCTGCGCCGTATATTTATCAATCAATCAACAAGTAGATCAGTCACTGAGGTTAGTGGTTCCTATCATGTGTTGGGATAGAGTTTTCAAATCTTTTATGTATTTTGTTTCACAAATCATGCTTTTTGCATTTATACTATAATTTCTCATCAATACAATGTGATTAGTGGAGTTGAAATATCTCACAGTTTAGAAGAATAAGGAAGGATCTCATTGAAATCTATCAAATACTGAAAGGTCTAGACCGAGTGGAAGTGCAGAGGATGTTTCCTATAGTGGGGGAGTCTAGGACGAGAATGCACAGCCTCAGAAAAGAGGAACATCCATTTAAAACAGTGATGAGGAGGTATTTCTTTTGCTGGAGGGTGGTGAGTCTGTGGCATTCACATTCACATATTTGCTGAATGGACAAGTTGATTACTTGGAGAAATTGACAATCACTTTTCCTCAAGTGGATATACTGAAGTGGCCTTTTTTTATTTTGCTTCAGTTGTCTGTTCATGTTCATGCTGTTACCAAGAAATGTGTATTTCACGTCTATTTTGAAACTTGTCTGATTTAAGTTGACTAGATTTGTACTTCAGAAAGCATAGACTACTCATGAGGGAGTCGTAATGCAGACATCAGTTAATTTTTTTCCTTTTTCCAGGTGGAGTGGCCTCCTTTTAGATGCTTTGCTAAATTTGTATTCTTTCTCCCTGCAGGGCCAAATTGGCCTCTCTCTTTGGCATGGATCAAGCTACCACAGGTCAAGGAAATGACTCCTTCCAGTACACAGCCCCCAAGCAGCCGAAGAAAGGGGCACAAGCTCCAGGTAGCAAAATTGGATTAGAGAAGTGTAAGATTTTAAATTTTATTTGTAATACAAATGAATATGGTAAGACACATTTTCAGAATTTAAAATAATTTTGACAGCTATGTAACAGGTGCATTAAACAAGTCAGAGTGCGCAGTCTATTCATGCTCAACCATAACAGAGCAAGCTGGCTGTTGTATATCTGTGCATCTTCTGTGACTGATGCTTATTGAATCAGTTTTTCTGTCAAGATCTATATAGGACAAACCAAGTTTGAGAAAATGGGAAGCATACAATGTTATTTCCTTTTTTTTTAATCCTGAAAACTTTCAGTGGTGTGAAACCTATAGATGTAACATAGATACTTATGCTATTCAGTAACCTTTTCTCTATCACTTTTTTGTACCCTCTTTGTGAATATCTAGATAATGGAGGAGTGAGCCTTGTGTGTTGCAGTCATTTTGGACCGTTGCCATTTAGTGTCACAACCAAACACTCCTTGCTTGGGTAATCTGCCATGAGTTATGACTTCCCTGAAGTTGGATCATTTTATAATAACATTTTAATCAACACATGGAAACAGATGGTGCCATCATTTGCAGAAACTTTATTTGCTGTGATGCCAAATGATTACTGCTACTGACATATATTGTTGGGGAACAGCAGAAAAGCAACTCGTATTTATGTCAGCACCTCCTCACACTCCAGCTTATCCCAACACACTTTGCAACCGGTAAAATACTTTTCGTGTTGTTACTGTTGTAATACAGAAATGCAGTGACAACATTGCAGGACTGAATGTGTTCAAGTCTAATAAAAGAGAATTAAGTATTATCTGTTTTGTGGAGTTACAATGCATAATCTTTTATTCCTCATTATCCCCTATGCTTCTTGAAGTTGTGTATTCTTCAGAGGCCATATGCCTTGGGATAATTTTTGGGAAGATGTCTGGGGAATTTGTCTGAAGCCTGTATCCATGAAATGACAGTGCTCCTGATGTCATGGTCACCCTTGGGATAAGGTGTCAACTCTTCCTGGATGTAGTTCAGAAGCTTTTGTTATGGCCTCCTGCCTTCAACCACCTCATCTCTGTGCTTCAGTTAATTATCACCTGTGTTGAATCTTTTTTCCAGGCCAATAGGAAAGAAGATTTTTCTTAACCTGGTTGAGTAATTAATGCTGCTGGTCGAGCAGCTTTTTTACTCCCCTAAGCTGAACTACACAAAATAATAGAGACAAGACCACATTAGATTAATATACCTGTGATGTTTTTGTTCAGTTGTTCAGAATATTACTTCAGGGCTTAACCTTCGATTGTTTGTGACTCCGAGAGATGGATGGTGACTCCATCTCGGGAGCTTATTTCCTTTGCTGAAGGTAATTCCTTACTGTCCGCACTCCTATCTGCACAATGAATGTATTTCTTTTAAAAAAAAGTGTTTCCAGTTATTTCTATTTCCTCTGTAGTTTGGGGAAACCCATTCACTAGTCTTTCTAAGCACAGCCATTGAGAATGAACTTTCATTGTTTTAATTACTGTAATTTAATTAAAGCTTATGCTTTTGTACTTGAAGCCTACTTTCTTTCAACCTTTCTAGGGACCTTAAAATAAATTACGTCTTTCCTAAACCATTTCTATTCTATTCTATTTCCAAGGCTGCTATATCCCTTGCCAAAACTGGATATGTTATTCCTGACTAAATGCCTGCAGAAAACATTTAAGATGAGTTTCTCTGTTGGTTGGGGTCAACCATGGATGTTGTGTCCTAGCTGAGGTGCACAAGCCAGGACAGCACGATATGGAGAGCAAGCTATTATCCATGCAGCAGGCTTCTCCTCTCCATGCAGCCAATCATTCCAAAGGAACAGCGGAAACCAGTACAGTTTGGCACTAGGGGCGTTGTAGAACTTACCAATCAGTGTTGAACTCAACATAAGTCTGCCTTAGGGAGTCCAGAAGATTTTTCCTTGGGCTCTACCCCAGAAGACTTCCCCATGAGTAGGTATAGCCACAAAGCAGTGAAGGTTTGAGAACAGTATTTTTCTTCTAGATGAGCTAACCATGGCCAATGAGCAACATTTTACTAATGCAACTGGTTTTTAAAGTGCCAGTAATCCATCTTTGTCCCCTCTCCTGTCAGTAGAAATGGTTCTCCCAGGCTAAGCTGTTCAGCCACATGTGAAGACGAGGAGCTGGACTCGGTTGTCAGAGGCTATTTGAGATGCACATCATTGGGCGCATTTAATAGCTAGTGAGAGCTTATCCTCACTACCCCTTCTGGCTCTGAAATCATTAAGGAACTTAGAAATATTAATTATCTTCTTCAGTTTAATTATTTTGGCAAAGTTTTATTTTGCCTGTATATCGTCCTCTAGCCTCATGGCATAGGAAACTGTATTTTGCTGAATCAATCTCAAAAAATTTGTCCAGGGATACTGCATGGTGCTATCCTCTCAGAATTGTCCCCACCCAAATGTATCACAATATTTTTCACATAAAAATTTTGTAAAATCCATTTCTCACAAACAATCAGCTTCTGTTGTCTTTATCAATAGTTTACTGTACTGAGGCTTTGGCTCACTGCATCATTCTTTTAGTCATCTTGGTCAAATCAGTCTGATGGAATGGCAGTGTTGTGAATGAGTCCTGTGTCTCCTGCTTCAGTAAAGATGAAAGGTTCTATTGTGTTGCACTTGCTTTCAGGTAATCATGTAAGAACGGGAATAATGTTGCGAGGTCAGCAGGAGACGCTCATGGAGTGAGCACTGTTTCAGATTCGCTCCATAACCTTTACTTTTTTTAACCTATGATCACCCTTATTTAACTTACTTTTACCTACACCAAAAGATTCTTGCTACTTTTTTGGACTTATCTTTAAGAGTTTATTGTGAATTTTGAAGAAATGAATACAGAAATGGCTCTGAGATCTAAAGGGTGTTACGTACCCGTGACACGTGACAGTGGTACCCTTGTCACGTGACTGGGGTTGGAGTTATACTGGACTTGAGGTAATGGTCTTGTGATGGTGGAGTGACGTCATTTTCCCGCCAGTAGAGGTCATGTGACAGGTTTTTTTTACAGGTTATAAAAGGAAGACCACATCCTGTGAGGTGGGGCAGTTCGTGGCTGGATTTGCCAAGTTGACTTCATGCCACTGTGTGATTTAATGTGATGACGCAGTTTAGTTGAAAAATGAAGTTTTATATAATGCCTAAAGTTTAAAAGGTCATTGCCAGCAGTTTCTTTACTGTGGAGAGCGAAGATAAAAGTTCGGAAGTTAAAGATTGAGGAGAATCGATTTTCGACGGTGGAATGGTTTCGACCTTGTGTGATCCTCATTCGGAAGGATTTTGTTGACTATTCTTGTGTTAATCCCTGGGTTGACCAGAAAGGATTTGAGAATAGTGTGGAAGAAAAGGTCAGTGCTTTTAAGCCATTACGTTTCATAAAAATTCTATGTGGGAAGAGTTCGACGCCGGGGATTGAAGGACAACGACGTGGAAGAGAATTTGAATCGCCTTAAAAAGTCTCTCCTTTTAAAATGGACTGTGAGCTTTTGAACTTTCGGCATACCGTTTTAAAGAACTGTTTTTTTTCAACATCGCTGTAAGAACTGTTTTTGCTGCATCGCTTTAAGAACTGTTTAAGCTGTTGCACAGCAGCTGTTTTCCGGTTACGTTTGAGTTTGTTTACTTTTGGGGGGTTTGTTTTCAGTGTTTAATAAATGTGTTATTTGTTATAAAAACCCTTTGCCTAACTCATATATATTGATTGTTGCCTGAATGCGTAACAAGGGCGAGACCCTGGGAAAGATTCTGATGGGAACGGGAAGAAGAAAAAGACCGATCCTAAGCGCACTGAATTGACTTATGAAATGTTATTGGAGGTTTTAAATGAAAAATTTGAAGAACAACAACGAATTTTCAAACAAGATATAAAGGCTTTTCAGGATTATATGGATAAGACTGATTAAGTAGTTAACCAGCAGCAAACTCTAATCGCAACTTTGCAAGAGGACGCTCGGAAGCGAGACTTGATAATCGAAAAACTGGAGCAGAAATTATCTTCGGCGATTAAACAGGTGGAAACACTTAAAGCCAAGAGTGTCGACTTTGAAAATCGGTCCAGAAGACAGAACTTACGCATACTTGGTCTCCCGGAAGGTATTGAACAAGGGGACCCCTCGAAGTACTTTGCTCAACTTTTAAAGGATGCGTTCCCTTCTGTATTCCCAGACAGTCCTCCGTTACTTGATTGCGCTCACAGAATTATGCGTCGTTCACCAAGTGCTTCAGCTAAACCACCGGTTGTGATTGTCCGATTTCATTATGTGCATGTTAAAGAGCAACTTATTCGTGTGGCTCGGTGTGTAGGGATGGTCAAATTCCAAGAATTTGATTTTCGATTAGTGGAGGATTTTAGTCCAGAAGTAATGAAGGCAAGGCTTCTTTTTAAACCTCTGATGTCCGAATGTTATGAGAAAAATCTAAAACCTGCGCTCTTATATCCTGCGAAGCTCAGAATCTCGCCTCCCAATGCATCTCGGCGTGTTTTCTTTTCTACAACTGAAGCGAGAAGCTTTCTGAATGAGAACTTCCCTACTGCTGCGGATCCTCGTCCTCAGTAAATGAGTGATTTTGATCGTTGCAAGATGGTTTTTGTTTCCAAAACCAGATTTTGTTTCTGGCTATTGGTGTAGGTTTACTCTATATTTTATACTCTAGCTAAAGTTTTTTTTTGATGTACTAATTTTTTTATTTTACTTTAATCACTGTACTTTATTTTTGGTCATTATTATTAATCCTTCGAAGGTGAATTTTTTTTACTAAGATGGCGGTTTCTTTAAAATATTTTTGGTTTTTTTTTGATTTCGTCATTTTTTTCCTCTCATCTTCTTCCTATAATGCATTTCTTATCACAGTTTAAAATTTTTTTTGGTTTGGGTTTTAACCCGATTTTTAAGTTACTAGTGATTATATTTTTGGTTTTTTTTTACTAGCAATTATATTAAGAAGTTTGGTTTCAGTATAGTGATTATTATTTCTTTAGAGTTTGGGTGGATCTTTTTTTATCCTTTATATATGGAGTTGCCTTCTGCTGATATGGGGGTAGATTTAGTTTCATTGGGGTAGATTTAGTTTAATTCCTCTTTTTTCCCAGCCTTTTCCTGGCTGGGATGGCTTTTTCTTCTCTTGGGTGGGGGGGTGGAGGGTCTATTTCTAAATCTTATGCTCTTTACACCTGTGTTTTTTTAGTTTTTTCATTTGGGCTGATTTTAAACTATTA